>NW_026562457.1:1260000-1487500 GCF_027474105.1 Poeciliopsis prolifica | reverse complement strand
CTCATCAATTATTTCCTCTCAGCGTCTGAGGACTCCTCCTCCATTTCCTGTTTGCTTCAGTTTTTCTGCGGTTGCAGAGATTAGCGTTAGCATTTGTTTTGCTGATTGTAGGTTTTTGCTGCTGTGCTTTGGATTTTGCATCAGTTCTATGTTTTTTGCACATTTGCCTCTGTCTGTCACCGAACAACCAATCAGATCGCCGTCTGACCTGATCGTTATCTCAGGTCTCAGTGTGGACTGTGATTGGTCCAGACATCTGGACCAGGATCAACAGCTGGCTGTTGAAGGGTCAGGAACCCTCCTCTGAACCTGACGGGGTTCTGGTGGTTCTGGATCTGCAGCTCTGGAACATCAGCTGCTGCTCTGAAATATTTATTCTGGACTGAAGGAGCCAGAAATAGAAGAGAGGAGGAGGCAGAAAATAAAAGCAGCAGGAGCTGCAAATAGAAACCAGGATGAAGCATCTGATCGCTGTTCCCTCCCGGTCTGCAGAATCACGCTTCCTGTTGACGTGACGTCGCTCAGTCAGAACCGGCCGACCGGGAACCTACAGGGTTCCGGTCCATTGGGACCCTCAGAACCTCTGGAACGGTTTGCTTTGATTTGGTGGCTGACCAGGAGAACGAAGGCAGAACCGCGTCTGGTTCCTCCTGCAGCCGGGCCTCAACGGGACGCAGAGGTCAGACTCTGAGGTCAGACTCTGAGGTCCCAGGCTGCAGGAACTCTGAGACTCCCCGGGCCGCATGGTGAATAGGAACCAACATGGAGTCCGTCTCTCTGCTGCACTTCCTGTCTTACTGCCTGGTGGTTCCTGCTGCCAGCCGCCGTTACCTGATCCCACCTGAAGGTTCCTCTCTGCAACCTCAAGCTGAATCCTTGGACTGGAAGCAGAACAGCAGGACGATCCGGACCGGGTTCCTAGAGCCACCTGATCTGGGAACAGCAGCCAGAACTCTTCAGGAACAAATCTGAGCAACTCCTCCTCATTTGTCTTTGGAAGCCTCTGAATGACAACATTTCCTGTATTAAGTCTGAAAGTTGACAGGTGAGCAGGTCAGATCCAAGGGAATCACAGCTGGGTGAAACGTTTGACCTCTAACGTGTCTGTGGGTCACAGCCTGATGCTGCACCTGACATTATGAAGCCGCTGTGTTTCGCTTCAGTTCACTCAGAAACCAGCGACCCAAACATCTACTCCCTGTCAGACGATCAGTGAAGCAGCTGTTTAAAGACGCTACCAGCCAAACTGACAGAAACCAAACTGTTTCTGGGTTTGAATCCAGACAGATGGAGATCTGTGACACATCCGAACGTCGGCGCTCCTATTCAAGCCGAAACGTCTAGAAACTGGAAAAGAAATGTGGCTCCTGCTCATCCTGCGTCGCAGCAATCTGGGTCAGTGGAATCAAACCAGGCCAGTAATGGCACCGCAGGGGGACGTCACTAGCCGTAGCAGCGGCTAATGGGCTAATGTGCTGTCGTAGCAGCGGCTAATGGGCTAATGTGCTGCCGTAGCAGCGGCTAATGTGCTGCCGTAGCAGCGGCTAATGTGCTGCCGTAGCAGCGGCTAAGGTGCTGCCGTAGCAGCGGCTAATGTGCTGCCGTAGCAGCGGCTAATGTGCTGCCGTAGCAGCGGCTAATGTGCTGCCGTAGCAGCGGCTAATGTGCTGCCGTAGCAGCGGCTAATGTGCTGCCGTAGCAGCGGCTAATGTGCTGCCGTAGCAGCGGCTAATGTGCTGCCGTAGCAGCGGCTAATGTGCTGCCGTAGCAGCGGCTAATGGGCTAATCTGCTGTCGTAGCAGCGGCTAATGGGCTAATGTGCTGCCGTAGCCTCACGGTCGCTCTGCTAGCCCAATGGCCTCTCTTGTACGAAGGGCTGCGGTTTCTGAGCGCTCAGCAGAACCAGGCAGGAAAAGGCAACGACTTATTGTGATCATTCTTCACAGGAATCTTGGTGGATTTTGTGATTGTTGAGCAAATCTACAGACTTTCCGGAAACGACAAAATGTTAGGAGTTGCCTCACCAAGGCAAAGACTTTATTGATGAAGTAGACAGCTGATGCTTGATCATCTTTATAGCTGCTGAAAGGTTTCAATTCGCAGCCTTTCTCCTTTGCTCTGAAGCTTCTGATCCGATCGGTTCGGTTCGGTCTATTTTCAGCTGCTCTATTTAAAGCTGCGGAGACGTTGGACATCGACCCGGCCCGGCTCGGTTCCACTGGCTCATATGAAGAGTTCTGCAGAGTTTGGTTTTTACTCTGAATGTTACTTATTGGAACCAGAACCAGAACTTTATTCTGGGCATTTTTCCAACATTTAGAGAAAAAAAACCCACAGTTCAGGAGGAAGATGAAGATGAGGAGTAAAACATGGAACAACCATCCTTCCTCCTGCAACTTTCATCATCACTCCATCAATTAAACATGGCTGCCGGTCACAGAGGAGGAGGAGGAGGAGGATGAAGGCTTTAGCAGCTCTGTGACCCAGAATGTTTCAGTGAGGAAAGACGACCTGAGCTGCTGACCCGACGGGTCGATACCGCTGTCCTTGGGAGGAAGAGGAGGAACAAAGCTCTTCATCGCTCCATCTCTGATCTGTGGTTAGGTCCCACATCATGATGGTGCCACCACCGAGCTGCAGCAGGTTCTGCTCACACCTGTAGCCGCTTCCTGCCGGTCGTCATGGATTCCTGGTTTTGGTCTCTGACCTTCTGCTCTCCTCTAAACTAATTTCCATTGGCCGTCTGTCTGTCTATTAGATTGTGATTGGCTGCTGCAGATCCCATCAGTCTGACTCAGCACTAATGGATTCCTATCTCGTCCAATCAGAACGCAGCTTTGTCCTCTGCTGTCCAACTCCATTTTTCAGCTTCCAGGAATCAGAAAATGATGCTTCAGCTCAGAGTTTGGTCCCGAGCGTCTTCCTGTCTCTGGACCGGGACGCTTCCCGTCCCAGGGCCGACCCGGTTCTCCTCCTGACTGGGCCTTGCTCAGTGACCAACCTGACCCTTGTGCAGAACCGAACCAGCAGGTTCTGCTCTCGTTTCAGGCGGTTTCCGGGTGAATGCAGCTCAGGGACGGATCGATGCTCTCCTTCAGCCGACTCCAGATCTTCCAAACGTCCCGTCTTTCTTCTTCCTGTCCCTGGTGATCTCCTCTCCTTCTCCTGTTTCCTCCTCTACGCCTCTGGCTCGGTGTCAAAGCTCCACTCCCGGAACGGAGCTTTGGCTCCAGCAGCACCACATAATGACCGCTGGAAAAGAGATGGAGAGAAATGAAGAGACTGAGTGCAGAGAGCAGGAAGCAGTGAGGAGAGAAACACAATCTAAACTTCCTAATGTCTCCCTTCAGTGAGCAGCTACCAGCTCCTAATGCTGCCATCCATTATTAAACATGAGGAGCTGCAGCCTCTCTCTCTCTCACACACACACACACACACACACACACACACACACTCACACACACTCACACAAACACACACTCACACACACACTCTAACTGGTTTAATTACCTCTCTGCGGCCACAACTTCAGGAAGCAGCGCTTTACTGACCTCTGCTGGTGGGAAGCTGACCCTGCAGCTCAACTCAGCAGATTCAATCAGAAATTCCAGGCTTATAATGATAATTTCTGCTCAAAAATAATAGAGTCCATCTGCACATTTCAGTCATTCTAAACTTTATATTTGTTTGTTTCTGGTCAGGCTATAAATCTGATGGACAGCTTCACTGCTAGCGCTAGCAATGAAGCCGCTTCTCTGGGTTGATTCGAAACAATCTGATTGGATGCTGGAAAACACAGGTGTTGGGTTCATGTTGTGCTAAAAACAGTTAGCCTACCAAATAAGCTGTGTTAGTCTAAAATAGCATCTCAATGCTAACATGTAGCAGCTCAACCTGAAGCTACTGGCAGACGGCCACAGTTTGAACCAGGAAGTAAACAGTGAGAGGTGAACAGAACAGGAAGTGAGGTCAGAACCTGGAGATCAAAAAGGTTTTAGTTTGAAGTCTGGAAGTCCAGAACCGGCTGGTCGGCAAGAAGCTGGGCTCAGGAAGAACTCGGTCCAAAGCTGAGAGAGAAGATTTACTGCTCAGACGAATCCAGATCAGACCCATCGATCGGTCTGATCGATCGGTCTGATCGATGGGTCCGATCGATAGTCTGGTCCCTCCAGCTTCTTTCTGAGCTGCTGCTTCTCTGCAGGTACGGTGACATGGTTCCCAACACCATCGCAGGGAAGATCTTTGGCTCCATCTGCTCCCTGAGCGGCGTCCTGGTCATCGCGCTGCCCGTCCCCGTCATCGTGTCCAACTTCAGCCGGATCTACCACCAGAACCAGAGAGCCGACAAGATGAGAGCGCAGCAGGTCAGAAGGCTGTCTGACGCCGTCCCTGTAGCTCCGCCCACAGGAAGCTGGGCCTCATGCAGTAGCAGAATCGTACAACTGAGAATAAATTTTGTGTGTGTCTGCGTGTGAGACGCTGACGCTGTTGTTTTCCTTCTTCTGTTCACAGAAAGTCCGTTTGGCTCGAATCCGCATGGCGAAGAAAGGAACAGCAAACGCCTTCCTGCAGTACAAAGAGGACCACACTCTGGGAGTGAGACACACACACAAATACACACACACACACACACACACACAGACAACTTTGCAGCATACAGCCGGAGGAATGAATGAACATCAGACATGGAGGTCATCAGAAGGTCGTCCTTCCAGCAGATCTTCTACTTCCAGCTCTGGTTCTGGACCTCTCTGGTTCTGGACCTCTGGTTCTGGACCTCTCTGGTTCTGGACCTCTCCCTCCATCATCATGATGGGGGAAACAACTGTCTCCATGACAACAGCTGGAGAATGACCACAATGTGCTTCACTGGGAAAACTGATAACTGATTGTTCCAGGTTGTAAGTGAGGACTGACTGGTTTCTGTCATGTTTTCAGGACCGGGACAGCGACAGCACGGCTCTGTGTGAAGAACAGATCCGCCTTTGAGCATCAGCACAACCACCTGCTTCACTGTCTGGAGAAAACCACGGTGAGGCAGGAACTACAGGAACTACAAGAACTACAGGAACTACAAGAACTACAGGAACTACAAGAACTAAGTCCTGTGTGGCTCATGTTCCTGATTATAGCATGAGAGCAGAATGAAGCTAATCAAGTTAATTAATAGTGTTAATAAAGCTAATGGAGCTAATGAAGCTAATAAAGCTAATGGAGCTAATAAAGCTAATTAAGCTAATAAAGCTAATGGAGCTAATAAAGCTAATGGAGCTAATGAAGCTGATAAACTAATGAAGCTAATATAGCTAATGAAGCTAATAAAGCTAATGGAGCTATTAAGGCTAATGAAGCTAATAAAAATGGAGCTAATATAGCTAATGAAGCTAATAAAGCTAATGGGCTATTAAGGCTAATGAAGCTAATAAACTAATGGAGCTAATGAAGCTAATGGAGCTAATATAGCTAATGAAGCTAATGGAGCTATTAAGGCTAATGGAGCTAATAAAGCTAATGGAGCTAATAAAGCTAATGGAGCTAATAAAGCTAATGAAGCTAAGCAGCAGACAGATGAAGCAGCTCTTGGTTTGGCTCCTCCATGGTGGTCAGAAGGTTAACTGCTATCGTCCTGCATCTTGTCCACAGAACCACGAGTTCACCAGTGAGATGACCTACAGCGAGCTCTGCATGACCGAGTCGGTGGGCTTCCGGACCAGCCGCAGCACTTCTCTGTCCAGCCAGCAGGGGGCGCAGAACAACTCCACAGGCTGCTGCCCTCGCCGGGCCCGGAGGAGAGCCGCCATGCGACTGGCCAACTCCACGGTGTCCGTGAGCCGGGGCAGCGTCCAGGAGCTGGACACCCTGCAGTTTAAGACCACCTCCATACCACCACAAACGTAAGTGATCGCCTCACCGCCAAACTCACAACCGATGCAGAAATGAGCCAAATCATGGTCTCTTACGGAGAATGTAAAGGTCCTGGAGCAGAGCCCTGAGGTTCCTGGGTTGGACTGCAGGTCTATCAGACCCGGGGTTCCTCAGGGATGAGTGTCAGTGTGTCGTGCGTTCTGCGGGCTCAGATGTATCCATCTCTGCCTGGTAGACATCAACAGACCTCTGGCACCATTCAGCTGGATGTCTGACCTCCTCATAGCCACATGGACTTCCTGTAGACCACTTGGTTTCTCCCACAGTCCACACATTTCCACAGAATGGAGACTGGAACGTGAAGTTGTCCTGGTTTGAAACCAGTTTGAACTCTGACCTGGTGATGGACTGAAGTCCTGTGGCAGGAAACCAACAGCTCAATGGGGAGGTGGTCCGACATCAGGGGGAGGCCAGTCATGGCATGGGTCGTTAGCTATCGGGGTAGCACCTCGGCCAGAACCCGACTGGTCCAGACCAGACGGGTCAGAACCCGACGGGTCCAGAACCCGACGGTCCGAACCCGACGGGTCCAGAACCCGACGGGTAACCCGGGTCAGAACCCGACGCTGATCTCCGTGTCTCTCCCCAGCCGATCCAGCCTCAACGCCCGGACGACCTCAAGCTGAACTGTGGTGAGCAGGATTTCACCGCCGCCATCATCAGCATTCCCACTCCGCCTGCCAACACGCCGGACGAGAGTCTGCCTCCGTCGCCCGTCCCCGGCATCCTGCGGAACACCCGGGCCACCGCCTACACCCACGAAACCGTCAAGATCTCCTCCTTATAACCTCTGACCCCTGCTCCCCCAGACTTCCACCCTCCCACTCTGAACCTCTGGTTCTGATCCGTGACCCGGGATCATCCTTGGAGCTGCAGGAAGATCAGGTGAGCATGAAGCTGAAGCTGCAGAACCTTTAGATTTTATTCTCCTGAGCTGAAAAGCTGAACGAAGGAATCAGAACATTGGTCCGGTCCAACACCCCCGACACCGTCCATCCTCCTGGGCCGGCTAAACCACCTGGTCCGGTAGTTTCTTTCTTTGGGTTTGGTTCTGTTTAAATGGGTCGGATGGAAAGCGGCGCCGTCTAGAAATGAGTCTTGTTGGTGTGACTGAACTCAGGTTTTTGGGTCGAGCTGGAAGCTGAATGGTTCGGCCCGGTTTCCAGTGAGGACCGGGTTCTTTGTGGGATTGAATCCAGGATCCAGAGTCGGAATCTTCAGGATTAACGATGCGGGTTTGGATCTCTTGGTTCTGAAGAATGGAAGCACTGGCGATGGAACCAGCTGCCCAAACCGGACCCAACCGGACCAGACAGATTCTGTCCTCTTGCAACTGAACCTTTGGACTGCTGCATGCAGGTTCTGATCCAAACTGCTCTGGTTCTGCTTGCTCGATGTGGACCAAGAACCTAAATATGCAACGTCTCTCTGATGAGGAAACCAGAACCGGGAGCTGAACAGAACTCCAGCAGAACCGCAAAAAGGACGGGTTCCATCTGTCATGTGACAGGAAGACTTCAGCGTGAAGGTTCCCCAGCTGGAGGTTCTGATGATCCGGTTGACATGCATCTTCCTGTCAGAAGGTCCAGACAGAACCAGAATCAGCTGATCTCACCAGTCACATGACCAACCAGCTGGTTCTGATCAGTTCTGGTCCTTTGCTAGGTTCTGTTTGGTTTCTAGTCCAAATGAAGCAGTCAGAGGCTCCAGCTGAAGAGTTCTGGACAGAACCGAAGTCCAGCACCGAACTTTTCTAACAGTCCTGCATAAATTTAACAACATAAAGACAAAGAAAAATTCCTGCTGTTGGAGGAAAAGATGAAACATGCCTGTCCGTCTTTACGTCTGTCTGACGTAAAGGCGGACAGGAAGCAGGAAGTAGGAAGCAGGAAGTAGCATGTTGACCTGGCTGGGAGAACCTGAAGGCAGCAGAGCAGACTGAATGCTGTAACATATTTTGTATCATAAACGCTCCGACCAAAACAGAGACACTTAGATGGAGGAGTCGGGGATCCACTGGTGATCGGGGATCCGCTGGTGATCCTCCTGCATGAGCCTTGTAGACATAGCTCCGCCCATCATCTATCTACCCAACAAATAAACTGAGGACAAAAGAAGAAGAAGAAGAAGAGCTCTTCTTTTGTCCCTATGCATGATGATGTTGGTTCTGTTGACTTCCCTCCTTCATTTCTTCCTTCCTTTTGACTTTCCTTTCTTCTTTCCTTCTTCTCTTCCTTCCTTCAATCCTTCCTTGTTTCCTTCCTTCCGTCCTTTCTTCCTGTGGATTTTTCTCCACTGAGGAGAAATCAAGCAGATTATATCAGAGTTCCTGGTTTCAGATTCATTCAGGCATGCTCCTCCAGTGTGTGTGTCTGTGTGTGTCTGTGTGTGTCTGTGTGTGTGTCTGTGTGTGTCTGTGTGTGTGTCTGTGTGTGTGTCTGTGTGTGTCTGTGTGTGTGTCTGTGTGTGTGTCTGTGTGTGTCTGTGTGTGTGTCTGTGTGTGTGTCTGTGTGTGTGTCTGTGTCTGTGTGTGTGTCTGTGTGTGTGTCTGTGTGTGTGTCTGTGTGTGTCTGTGTGTGTCTGTGTGTGTGTGTGTCTGTGTGTGTCTGTGTGTGTGTCTGTGTCTGTGTGTGTCTGTGTGTGTGTGTGTCTGTGTGTGTGTCTGTGTCTGTGTGTGTGTCTGTGTGTGTCTGTGTGTGTGTTTGTCTGTGTGTCTGTGTGTGTGTCTGTGTGTGTCTGTGTGTTTGTCTGTGTGTCTGTGTGTGTGTCTGTGTGTTTGTCTGTGTGTGTGTCTGTGTGTGTGTCTGTGTCTGTGTCTGTGTGTGTGTCTGTGTGTGTGTGTGTCTGTGTGTGTGTGTGTGTCTGTGTGTGTCTGTGTGTGTGTCTGTGTCTGTGTGTGTCTGTGTGTGTGTGTGTCTGTGTGTGTGTCTGTGTCTGTGTGTGTGTCTGTGTGTGTCTGTGTGTGTGTTTGTCTGTGTGTCTGTGTGTGTGTCTGTGTGTGTGTCTGTGTGTGTGTCTGTGTGTGTGTCTGTGTGTGTGTCTGTGTGTGTCTGTGTGTTTGTCTGTGTGTTTGTCTGTGTGTCTGTGTGTGTGTCTGTGTGTGTGTCTGTGTGTGTCTGTGTGTGTGTCTGTGTGTGTGTGTGTCTGTGTGTGTCTGTGTGTTTGTCTGTGTGTGTGTGTCTGTGTGTGTTTGGTCTGTGTGTTTGTCTGTGTGTGTCTGTGTGTGTGTGTGTCTGTGTGTGTCTGTGTGTGTTTGTCTGTGTGTGTGTCTGTCTGTGTGTGTCTGTGTGTGTTTGTCTGTGTGTGTGTCTGTGTGTGTGTCTGTGTGTGTGTGTCTGTGTGTGTCTGTGTGTTTGTCTGTGTGTTTGTCTGTGTGTGTGTGTGTGTCTGTGTGTGTCTGTGTGTGTGTCTGTGTGTTTGTCTGTGTGTCTGTGTGTGTGTCTGTGTGTGTGTCTGTGTGTTGTGTGTGTGTGTGTTGTCTGTGTGTGTGTGTCTGTGTGTGTGTTTGTCTGTGTGTTTGTCTGTGTGTGTCTGTGTGTGTCTGTTTGTTTGTGTGTGTGTGTCTGTGTGTGTCTGTGTGTGTGTGTCTGTGTGTGTCTGTGTGTTGTGTCTGTGTGTTTGTCTGTGTGTGTGTGTGTGTCTGTGTGTCTGTGTGTGTGTGTGTGTGTGTGTCTGTGTGTGTGTGTGTGTCTGTGTGTGTGTCTGTGTGTGTCTGTGTGTGTGTGTCTGTCTGTCTGTGTGTGTGTGTGTGTGTCTGTGTGTGTGTGTGTCTGTGTGTGTGTGTGTCTGTGTGTGTGTGTGTGTGTGTGTGTGTGTGTCACTACTATGCATGGATACCGTTGTAGGTATTTTAGCTGTTTTCGCCATGGCGACAGACAGGAAACGCTCAAGAAGGTTTTTCTTCTTCTGCAGTTTCCAGACGAAATGATGCAGCAACTAATGCAACAAAATTCAGTTCAGTTCTAAGCTTTGGATAAATGATTTCGCTTCTTGTCCCAAATGAAAGTTGTTTTCATGATTTGCATTATTGTTGCTGCAGCAGCTGGAAGGTTGTGGGTTTGAGTCCCAGCCTGCAGGTTGCTTGTTCTCCTCCCACAGACCAGAAACAGTCTGACCTCTGACCCCTGTGGCACCTGGTATAACATGGAATAAAGAAACGTGGCTGACTGAAGGCATTTACAGGAAAATAATACAAAATTCAGAAATAAATCAAATATTCCAAATATGTTATTTATTCCCGTGTAATAAAAATATAAATTTCTGCCACACGTCTTAAAGTTGACAACAGAACGACTGATTTTACAAACATTTTGTTGTATTGTTGGAATTAATCTATTGAGCTTTTTCTCTGAATCTGCATGGAGAAAAATAAACTTATAAAAATGAATAAGCTAAAACAATTACAATAAAATAAATAATCAAATATTGCATCCAAAAAATGAAAGAAATCTAGAAGGTTCCCAACTCATTTGATTATACAGGTTAACAATAATTAATATTTGTTTAACAGTTGATGGTGATGATGATGATGATGATGATGATGATGATGATGATGATGACGCAGTGAGGGAGGAAACAGCATCAAAGCACACAGGTGTGTAATCCATTCCACTAATAAAGAGCAACAGAAAGTGAAGAAAATGTCTGACGGACTTCTTTCAGGCTCGAACGCAACAGCTCCCCCTGCTGATCACAGTGCAAACAACACGGACTTCCTGTTTACTTGGCGGAACCTAACGAGATGCTGCCATCTAGCGGTCAAAGTGTGAAACTGCTGCATCGGCCCCGAGTTTTTCTTTGAAAGATGTTTAATTAAGCAGTAAAAGTGAGAACAAGTGATTAATATCAATGTTTATGTATAGTTACTCATAATAATAAGAATGTATTAGTAGTGTTAACCAGTTACTTTTATTGCTCTCATTTTTCAGAGAAAATAAAATGATAGAAATGTGACAGTAAGCAGAGCATGAACTCTGCTGATATTTAATAACTTCAGATGATGGGAAAAGGCGTTAATGTGTCATATTTTAGTTTATGGAGTCAATCTGCGCTTCAGTTAATAATTATGATTTATGCCATCCATGAGAAACTGATTGCAATTTTAGTAGTAAAGATACATCAGACGTCTTGAGTTGAGCTGAAATAACGACCCTCTCAAAACATCCCAGAATTATTAATCATTTTAAAATTTCAGTGAAAAATTAAAGTTTTTTTAATCTACTTCGTTTTCAGCAGATCGTCTTCAAAATGTTTTGAAGAGAATTGTCACTTTGACCATGGATTGATTCACATGGATTGACATACAAAGTAATTGTTTGATCAGAACAAGAAACAAACATTTACATAAAACAATAATGGTCCCAATTAACATTTACACATGTAAATATAAATTTTTTCTTCGGTACAGTTTTGGTTTTGTGTGGAGAACCTTAAATCCTCTTTTTAGCAGATCACACAGATAAGTTTGTAAAGTGACCAGAGGCACTGCTGCAAATTAAACAGTTTTATTGAGCTCACAAAGCCTGCAGGCAAAAATAGTTTATTTTCTTGTACAACATTGACCGCATTAAAACCAGAAGTCTATGCTGGTCCTGGAAACCTTACAGCTGAAAGCCATAATTAAAGCCAATTAAATAAAGTTTGACGCTTCGAGGAGGAATAATAAAAAAGAAAACACAAATATAACTAAATTCACCCGAATGTTCCCAAGCAAAAACACTCCCATAAAAATCCCTGGTGAATAAAGCAAAGAAAAGTAAATCTGCCCTTGCACTAATAAATAGATAAAACAGCTTGGAACCCAGAGACAGCAGGTCCTTTTGTTTCACGGACCGGACCGAACCGGACTGGACCATAAAAACTCCCCTTCCTTAGACAAAGACCCAAAAATAAAGAAAATGCTTTGATCAATAACAACACAGAAAAGAAATGATAAACTAAGACAACACTGGAACTGGAACAGGCTCTGGTCACCTGTACCAGTTTACCCCTAACCCTAATCCACCTGCTTTTACATGAAAATGCTGATTACTCAACAAACCAGCGTCTTCCTTATATGGGCAAGAGGAAGAGTGCGCCGCAGCACACGTCCAGGACAAGATGCCCGGCTACACATGTGTTGCTGGGCTCAAGCACAGATGACATCGGAGTTATCTTTGCAAATTACAAAAAGGGTTTTATTTACCTTTATTCAAAAAGTCCGCCTGTCGACACTCGGTGCCAAACGCTCCCCAGCAGAACGGGAGAAAAACCTGGCGAGCAAACGGCACGCTCCAGGAACAGAGCTCACCAACGCAGCCACTGACATGAAGGGAATATGAGAAGCAAAGATCAATACACGAGCCTGACACAACCGAACCAAGTTCAGAAGGAATTAAGAAACTACAATGAACAATGTATGAACTTATTATAAACAAAACAGATTGGGTGGAGTGCCTGTGAACTATGATGATACACATGAACAGTAAAATAAATAAATCAATTCAGTATCTCTCACACATGCACGCAAATCACTAAACCTAAACTAACTGAAGGTCGAAGTTAATTCATTAATTAAACTCTTAGAGGTTTTTGCTGCTGAGCAAAAGGTAAGAAGTCAAAGTTCATCAGAATCAAAGTGACAGGAAAACTAAAAGTCACAACATGTATGTAAACAGCTGCCTCACGGGCGCCCTCTATTGGCGCGGACCAGATTTAGGGCGGCCATCTTGGAGAGGTCAATGCTCCACTCAGCGTCATGTTTAATTGATCACAACTCACTGTTTTTGTTTTTTTACTGTTAGCTGATTCAAACGGCTAACAAAGCAACATTTATAAATAATAGTATTTTTGTAAATGAGACCAAAGAATAGAATTCACTCAGGTTCAGATAGCAGTTCACTATCAAGCAGTTACATTTATTACAAACTACTGGACTGAAACATTCAACCTCGTCTCAACTCAGTTTACCTCAAAACATCAACAAAACAAACCAACAAAAAACCATCAAGATTCACTCCAAACATGAGTGAAATACATGCCTGGTGCTCATCTCATTCAAACACACTTCTGACTCTGTGGGACAAATTATATTTGTCTCAGCAGGAAGTCCTTTAAATGTGGAAATAGAATAGGACACAGTTTATCTCTCGGAGAATCCTTTCATGGTCCTTGGTAGAAAAAAATAAAAGAAGCTGGCCAGCAAAACAAACAAATATAGTTAATAGACTCTATATTTGGTGTGTGATGCATCTGAAAAGATGATGCTGGAGGCGGTTCTGACTGGGATGGAGACCCAGAATGAAGATGCAGCGGCTCCACAGACCCGGGACTCAGCAGCTTCTCTGTTCCTTTTTTCTTTTTCTTTATAAGCTTTTATTGAAATTATATCACAACAATACTGTCAGGGGCTATACAGACATCACACCACCCTGACATTACATGAACACAGTTTAGAAACAAAATAATCATAAACAAGTAATGTACAATACTAATTGTACATTAGTACAATTCTGTATAAGATATATGAATAAGAGGCATACTTAAATTGGAATACAAGGTAATATTGGCAATAAAAATTAAAATTACAATTAGTAAAAGTAACAAAAAGACAAAAAACTATCAAAATAGAGGCAAGGGATTTAGGTATTAGTATTAATGTACATCAGTGGGCAATTCCATCAAGATTTCATTTAGGGTTTCATATGAATCCCTAAGGATTTCAAATATAACTGGAATTCAGAAAGGAAAATATTAAAGATTGGGGACGATTTCAGCACTCTTTGTTTATGTATAAAGATTAAATGACAACATAGTTCCATAGTTTTGTTTAGTAACAGAACTCCAAAAATGATCATATCCTTAGAGATAGAATCAGGAAACTTGAGTTTTGAACTGAGCCACTTTTCTAAACAAGACCAAAAAGTTCTGCTATGGTTGCAGTCATAGAAGATATGGTCCATCGTTTCGATATCTTGTTCACAGAAGGAGCATTTATCGTCATCGATATTAAATCGAATCTTTAACAAGTCTTTTGAAGGGTGAATTGCGTTTAAAATTTTAAAATGTGTTTCCTTAGCTTTTGGTTGAACAGGGAGTTTGAGATAGAGGGTTCTCAGTTTTTCGACTGATTTATTATCGAATTGCATAAAATGTTATTCCTATTTATTCTCCCACGGAATAAAGTTTCGATTAGACAGTTTCTAATTACATGGTTATTGCGTTTTTGTCAGTGAGTAAAATTCCATTAATAAATAAATTGGGTAGTTGTCGGGGCGTCGGATTATTAGTTATCAAATTCTTTACCTGACTCACAAATTGTTCCGGGAAGGCATTAAATAATTTGGTATATTCCGCTTTTGGGGGAGAAAATTGATATTTTGCACATAGTTGATCATAATTTAATAAGCAACCATTAGCATCCATTAAATGCATTATAGACCAAATATTTTTCTCCATCCATTCTTCGTAAAATAAGGATTTATTACGATGTAATATAAATCTGTTATTCCAGATGATATAGGAGTGTATATAGTTATGTACATATAACATTTTCCAATATAGTAATACTTGTTTATGGAACTCGGACAGTTTGATTGGCAATTTATGGATATTGAAATCAGCTAGAAGTACAAGTTTTAAACCACTGTTATGAATTAAAAAGAGGAATAACTTGATTTAGCTCGTTAATTTATTCCTCCGTCCTAGGTTCTTGTGTGTCTGCATGTGCAGGGAGAAAAGAGCAATCATACGACGTCAGACTTCAGATATTCAGTTTTATCCAGAGAAATTCAATTCAAGAAGAATGTTACAATAAGCATCTCACCCAGATTATCAAAAGTCCAAGACATGACAAAACAGAAACAATTAACTGAGTAAAAGACAAAAAACTAACAGAAGATGCATCTTCTGGGAAACTCTCACTCAGCACAAAGAGATTCGAACTCCTGATGTAAAACAAATACCAATATGTTTTGATGTTGTAACAGACTTCTATAGTTTTTAATGTTTGCCTGAACTATTCAACCCTGAGTAAAGAATTTATTGCCCTGATAGCCGATACACTCCCTGTCTGAAATGTTCCTTAGGGAGTATAAGACTGCTTTCTGATTAGAAATTATGTAAGGTCAGAGAGTCACCAGTTGTCTTAGTTTGGATTTGTATCTAAGTTTATCTTAACCTAAAAGTTAACTTATGTACTATTGTGCTACTTTAAAATTCTATTTCAACACCACCTATTTTGTTAATACATAATTAGGAACGCAATACCAAAACAACTGAGTATTTTTAAACCCAGGATTTCAACCAATTAATCTTAAGGGTTCTGTTGAGACATTCAAAATCAAGAACTTTTAAACCACCATCTTTGATTTCTTTAATCATATGACTTTTCCGCAAGTAGTGTGGTCTGTTGCTCCAAATAAAATTCATGTTCATTTGGTTAATAGTTTTAATTAAGCTATTTGGGATAGCAGTGCTATAGGTTGAGTAAATTAATCTCGATAAACTTTCCATTTTCGTAAGATAAATGCGTCCTAAGATAGAGAGGTCTCGTTGGAGCCATGAGTTAAGTTTGGATTTACATTTTTTAATCTTGTTTTCAATATTTAAAGTTGTTACTGGGTTTTGGTTATTATAGTGCCCAAATTTTAATTTCAGATTTGATGGAATGCCAAAAATTTCTTGTAAGGGAGTGTCATGAATGGCTAGAAGTTCACATTTTTTTAGATTTAGTGTTAATCCCAAAGCCTCAGAAAAACTTTTAATTTTATCAATCACAATTGGAACCTGTTTGTGATTTTTTAAGAAAACAGTGGTGTCATCTGCTAACTGGCTAATGATTAATTCTGTACCGAAAACATTCAGTTTCTCAATATCTATACAGTTTTTAAGATAGATTGCTAACATTTCCACAACTAAATTAAAAAGATATGGTGAGATTGGACATCCCTGAGGAATACCAACATTAATGTTAAATCTGGTTGTGGTGCCTTTAGAAAGTAACACACAACTATAGTATTTTGATATAAAGCCCTAATTAAGTTTATGAAATTATTTCCAAACCCAAGTGTTCCAGGACTGAGAATAAGAATTGATGTTCTACCGAGTCAAAGGCTTTATAAAAGTCAAGAAAAAGAAGAAAGCCATCGTCTTGGATTATGTCTCTATATTCAATCAGGTCCTTTACCAGCCTGATATTGTTGTGGATTGACCTTCCTTTTAAGAATCCAGATTGTGTTTCTGCAATAAGTTTGAGATTCCTGTTTGGAGATGCATGGTAAATACGTATGTTAGTAACTTAGAATCAGAATTTCTGAGTGTAATAGGTCTTCTATTTTCAATAAATCTAGGGTCTTTACCTGGTTTGGGGATACATATAATAATTCCTTGATTCATTGTAGTAGGTAAGAGTAATTTTTAAAGATATCTGTAAAAACATGAAGTAGTAACATTTTAATGTCGTCCCAAAAGTGTTTATAAAAGTTTCCTGTAAGTCCATCTGGACCCGGTGCTTTATTTATTGATAAACGATTAACAGCCTTATCAAGTTCTTCTATTGTAATTTGCTTGTCACTGTTTTCTTGTAGTCATCCTCAATTTTAGGGATAAATGATTCAATTTGTTTTAAAAAAAATGTTAGAATGTGATCCTGAGAACTTGGAGATATATAATTTGTTATAGAATTTAAAAATTTCAGTTGATATTAATTCTTCATTGTCTAATTGTGCAGTAAAAACTAACAATAATGTAGAAGTTCGCACAGTGTTAACTGGGTAGGTTTGATGCTGTCATGACGCGTGTTCCAGTAACTTCCAGTGGCTCCTTTGTTGTTATCAATTTATTCCATATATCAGCTTAAATACTTCAGACTTTAAAAGTGACACATAAAAGTGACACATGCTGACCAGGCTAAACCATAATGATGCTAACAATAAACAATATTTAACACGGTCAACAGAAATTATGACCCTCCACCCGGCGCACCCGTTTCCTTCTACATAGTGAACCAGCGCGTCAGTACGGCTCTCATTCATACTAGGTGACAGTCACGCCCACTTAGGACACACCCACCACTAACTGTCACAGGTAATGCTCATTTAGGTCATTTGGCTCTTACATTGTCAGTTTCCACATCATTTATAATTAAGGATTTGATAGAGTTCTGTTGTTGTCTTCTTTTATCCAGATTACAAAAATAGGCCGTGTTTTTTTTCTCCTTCTTCAATCCATCTCGCTCTTGATCTAATAAAAGCCCCTTTGGCCCTCTGGATATACATTTCATCTAATTGGGGTTGGAGAATAAGAATTTTTTGTTTGTCTTCTATTGAAGGATTGGACTTATTGCAATATAAATTAAGTTGTTGTATAATATCTAGTTCTTTTTTTGAATATCTTTTTTAATTTGTTTACTGAATAAGATAGAAAATTGTCTGATTTTATATTTTAAGAATTCCCATTTTTGACCCGGACTACTTAATTCATCAGAATTCTTAATATTTAGGGTTAAATCTTTGATATTTTGACAGTAAGTATCATTTTTAAGGAGACTACAATTAAATTTCCAATATTTACTTGAATTTGATTTCCAGTTTTGAGGTTTCATTTGTAAAGAAATAAGACTATGGTCAGTCAACGGTGCAGCAGATATGTCTGAGTTGATTTTATTGGATAATAATTCGTTAGATACCAGCCAATAATCAAGTCTTGATTTGCTACTTGAGCTAAACCACGAAAATTGAGTACAGTTGGGATTTAAATGTCGCCATACGTCAATCAGATTTTGTTCACTGCAAAAATTGTTAAGAGTTATGTTAGGGTAACTTGAATTATGTCTAGAGGCCATCTATCAAGGAATTCATCATAAACAAGATTGAGATCCCCACCAATTATAACATTTTTGGTTGAATAAAGTGATTTCAGGTGATCCAAGTTCAATGATATTTCCTCAAATAATAATTTGTTTTGGGTTTGGTTGTTATAACCATATATGTTTAACAAAATAAGAATTATGTTATCCAAATAGATAGTAAGAAATATCCAGTGACCAAATTCGTCCATTTTACTTGATAACATCTGACCTTTAAAGTTCATCAGAAGAATAGCGACCCCTGCTGATCTTGAAGATCCATTACAGAAATAAATTTCATCTCCCCACTGTTTAGACCAAAAGACATTATCTTCCTTTAGAATGAGTTTCTTGTGAGAAAATTAAATTTGCATTTTGCCCTTTACAAAATAAAAATAAACTTTTCCTTTTAGTTAGATCTCTTAAGCCCCTCGCATTTATAGAAATTAACGAAAGTTCACTTTTCAAGTTAAACATAAAAAAATCAACGACACAAGATAAAGTGTAGAACAGAATCAAATGGGTTTACCTTAAAAGGATTGAACTATAAGTAGCAAAACTCCTGAACATAGAAAAATTATCTGAAGCCAGACATGTTATGTAGAACTATTGTGATCTTAAGGAACAACTCGTTGTCCATCCATAAAGGCATACGGACCTTTGAAAATCGCCTTTTTCCCAGCTCTCCGTGCTTGTTCCACTTTAGGGCCATACTGCCAATCTTGCCTCCCGGTCTTCTTTGCTAAGGTCCTCCGAGACCCTGATGTTGAGCTCCCTGCAGATGGGTGCTGTTTAGTGGATCTCCAGAGTTCATCCCTGAAGATTCGACCTGTAAACTGGACAATAATCTGCCGTGGGCGGTTGGTGTTGGTCGGGCCGAGGCGGTGTACCGTGTCGAGAATAAAGTCCGTCTTCTCTTTCCAGTGATGCATGATCTGCTTAACAACATTCGCAACTTTCTGTCTTGTGTCTTCCTCCTTTTCCTCTTTTAATCCGTTAATGCGTAGATTCCATCTTCGTTTGTAACGCTCTGATTCTGCCGCTTTTCTTTCAATCTCTTCTTTGTCAGCTCGGCATTTATAGTTTTAAGCTGTGTAATCTCAACTTCCTGTTTTACGATTGTAGTTTTGCAGTCCTGAATTTCGGCGTTGTTAAACTCCACTGCTTTAGCAATATCTGCAATGGAGAGCGTGTTTCGTTTCATTTCTTCTCCAAAGTTTAGCATCATTTTCTGTAGATTCTCAACTGCTTCCAAAATGTTGGTATTGGACGCGCCTGAACTGATCTCCTCGTTCCCTTTTGTCTTCTTCTGCGGTACAGGAGGTTTGCATGGCGATGTTAAGGCATTTTTGTTCCTTTAGCATCAGTATCCATACAGTAGTCATGAGTAATCAAGGCCTTCTTAGCTTTGCTGTTAGCCATTATCCACGTTGTCTTCCCGTTAGCAATGGACGTTTCAATTCAGTACTATCATTGTTAACTTACGAATATGGTCCTTTTGGTGTCTCTTCTGGACTTCCAAGATGTTTAATCGTTTATTTTGGGAGTTCGCTACCCAGAGCTCATCACAGCGCGTCCGCTCTCTCCGCCATCTTTTCGCCCTCTAGCTTCTCTGTTCCTCCGCAGGAACACGAACAGATTCCTAATGTTCCTCCAATCATCCACAATAACAACGAAGCTCTAGCAGGAAAACATATGAAACAGATATGAAAACATATCTGAGGCATGAAGAAGTCAGGCCATATGCAGAGACCGGCGTCTCTCAGCTCGGCAGCAGCTCTGAAACTTCGAAGCCCGGGAGTTTCCATAGCAACTGCAGTCAGAATGCTGCCGTAAAGTACTGCCGTACTTCGCTCTTAAAGGGGCAGTACCCATAAAATAAAAGGATTAACACACACAGCTGGGTTTCATCGACACGAGACAAAGGTCAGAACTATGATGCACGTCCACTCTAGAACCTGCAGGTCTATGCAGCTGGATCACAACTGAGACGTTTTTCATTTTAAAAAGAAGAAACTACAGTAACAGTACACACAGAAAACCCAACTGGACCGGAACCGGACCTCAGCGCAGAAAGACAATGTAGCCCAAATAAATAAACAGTTAAATAAAGAACCAAAAGGGCTGGAAACGAAAAAAGCACAGAAAATACAAGTTCAAATATCAAACCAGGTGTGGCCCCTGGAGCCCATGCTGCAAACACCGGGCGTGTGACGTCACCACTGACAGACCTGACCTGAACAGCAGCACAGGTGTTGTGCCGAGAAATGCGTCCCTGTTCAATATGGGGAGATTTAGGGAAATTAATTCATTTAAAGAAAACTGGAGCTTCAGTTTCAGCTGCTGAGGAAACACGAGAAGAGGAAGAGGAAGAGGAGGAAGAGGAAGAGCCGCGGTCACGTTTCAGTTCAGACAAAGATCAAAGGCTCTGATGATGATGATGATGATGATGGTAAAGTTCGGACCGGTTCTGAACTTTATCATCTTTTTTTTCTGGCTCCAGCAGCGGTTCCGGTCGTTTTCTGAGTCCGAACCTCCTCCGTGTTTGTGAACGGAACCACCGGACCGGTTCGGTTCGGGTCCCGCAGAGGCTGCTGGGAGCTCAGGTGTGTCCAGAAGGCTCCGCCCCCCGCTGCTCTGCGCTCAGGTACTTTCCTCAGGTTCCGAACTCACCGAACAGAACCGACTCTCTGGGTCGGAGGCTCTTCCCCCTTTCAGCGTCGAATTGACGAACCTCAGCAAAGTTTGACGAAAGTTTTGACGTCAGAACCGGAACCGAGGGATGATGGACCCGCTGTGTTCTGGACAGAAGTTCAGTCCAACTCGGGTGAGTCCGACACCTGTTACCTCCCGTGACGTCACAGTTTCATCTGACATGGAAGCTGCTGCTTCCCGTCCCGTCCGAACCGGGTCAGTGTCTGGGTTCAAACAGAACCTATCATGGTTCAGATTCCAGGCTGAAGACCCAGTAAGAACTCCGGTTCCGATCAGCTCAGCACCGTGGTTCCAGCAGAACCAGAACTCTGAAAGTTCTGCTCAGAGGTTCTGCTCTCAGTGTTGGTGCGTCAGGAAAGGTTCCGATCCAACTGGTCGGACCGGATGGGGCTGGGAGTCGCCCAACAACGGCAGCTGGGTGGGTCCAACAGAACAGCAGAATGGGTCAGACCGGGAGCCTTTTCAGAACCAGAACCTCAGAGTAAGAAACAGAAAACTTTTACGGTCCAGAGAGAAACTGGAAGTCCAGACATGGTAGTGGTTCTGGTGGTTCTGATGGTTCTGGTGGTTCTGATGGTTCTGGTGGTTCTGGTGGTTCTGATGGTTCTGGTGGTTCTAGTGGTTCTGGTGGTTCTGATGGTTCTGGTGGTTCTGATGGTTCTGGTGGTTCTGGTGGTTCTGATGGTTCTGGTGGTTCTGATGGTTCTGATGGTTCTGGTGGTTCTGATGGTTCTGATGGTTCTGGTGGTTCTGGTGGTTCTGATGGTTCTGGTGGTTCTGGTGGTTCTGATGGTTCTGATGGTTCTGATGGTTCTGATGGTTCTGATGGTTCTGGTGGTTCTGGTGGTTCTGGTGGTTCTGGTGGTTCTGGTGGTTCTGATGGTTCTGGTGGTTCTGATGGTTCTGGTGGTTCTGATGGTTCTGGTGGTTTTGAGTTGAACTTGATGAATTTTTCTGTTTTCTGTGGATTTTAAAATATTAATAAAATCTATAAGTTTGGAGTTTTTGCTGATCAATTTTTCTGCAGGAGATCAATACGTGATTATCAGTAACGCGGAGCCTCAGCAGCATATCTATAGAGCTAGATATAGATCATACAAATAAATATATATCTAGATCTATAGATCTGTATAAACGCTCTTCGCTGGTTGTTTTAACTAATCACTAATTGATCAATACAAATTTCTTGGTCTTCAAATGGTTTATCAAATTAAAAGATCAATTTTTCACCAGAATAGAATCGAAAAAACTTTATTAATCCCATCAGGAAACTGAGATCACATTAATTCATATCCATATGAAAATAATCCTGAAAATGTACAAGAAATATAATAAACAGAATAAATATAATAAATACATAAAGAGGTTGAGAAAGTGTTTAAATATGTTAGAATACTAGTTGCCCCGCCTCCCTCTATTGCCCCTCCCAGAGGCATCATAGAGCCTGATGGACTGAAGGACAAAAGAGTTTTAATCCTCAGCTGAACAAACCAGAAACGAACCTTTTACTGAGGGACTGAACTGAGTTTAGACAGTGTCCTCTAGGACTGAGTTTAGACAGTGTCCTCTAGGACTGAGTTTAGACAGTGTCCTCTAGGACTGAGTTTAGACAATGTCCTCTAGGACTGAGTTTAGACAATGTCCTCTAGGACTGAGTTTAGACAGTGTCCTCTAGGACTGAGTTTAGACAATGTCCTCTAGGACTGAGTTTAGACAGTGTCCTCTAGGACTGAGTTTAGACAATGTCCTCTAGGACTGAGTTTAGACAATGTCCTCTAGGACTGAGTTTAGACAATGTCCTCTAGGACTGAGTTTAGACAGTGTCCTCTAGGACTGAGTTTAGACAATGTCCTCTAGGACTGAGTTTAGACAGTGTCCTGTGGGACTGAGTTTAGACAGTGTCCTCTAGGACTGAGTTTAGACAATGTCCTCTAGGACTGAGTTTAGACAATGTCCTCTAGGACTGAGTTTAGACAGTGTCCTCTAGGACTGAGTTTAGACAATGTCCTCTGGGACTGAGTTTAGACAATGTCCTCTAGGACTGAGTTTAGACAGTGTCCTCTAGGACTGAGTTTAGACAATGTCCTGTGGGACTGAGTTTAGACAGTGTCCTCTAGGACCGAGTTTAGACAGTGTCCTCTAGGACTGAGTTTAGACAATGTCCTCTAGGACTGAGTTTAGACAATGTCCTCTGGACTGAGTTTAGACAGTGTCCTCTGGGACTGAGTTTAGACAATGTCCTCTAGGACTGAGTTTAGACAGTGTCCTGTGGGACTGAGTTTAGACAATGTCCTCTAGGACTGAGTTTAGACAATGTCCTCTAGGACTGAGTTTAGACAGTGTCCTCTAGGACCGAGTTTAGACAATGTCCTCTAGGACTGAGTTTAGACAATGTCCTCTAGGACTGAGTTTAGACAGTGTCCTGTGGGACTGAGTTTAGACAGTGTCCTCTGTTCCACCACCGTCTCTCTGAGGGTCCTTGTTTTCTTTGCGTTGCCCCCCAACAGACATTTGCGTAGAATATAACCGTAGATACGATGGACTTATGAAACATGTACAGGAGCTTGGAGAACACACTGAAGCA
This sequence comes from Poeciliopsis prolifica, assembly GCF_027474105.1. Lineage (NCBI taxonomy): Eukaryota > Metazoa > Chordata > Actinopteri > Cyprinodontiformes > Poeciliidae > Poeciliopsis > Poeciliopsis prolifica. Next base: position 1,464,452 of record NW_026562457.1, on the reverse strand, counting down.
GGCCAAAACCAGCTTACTGGTTTTCTATAAGCTGAATTGGAAAACCAGTTCAGCTTACTGTCCAGTTGTATGTCCTGGTATTTATATGTGCTGACCGTCTCCACCTCTATACCCTGGATGATAAGAGGAAGTCAAGAACCATCTCTTTTGTTTCAGTGATGTTCAGTTGGAGTTTATTCCTGTGGCTCCAGGCTGCTGTCCTCACCTGTCCACCGTCCTTTAGAGGGACACGCCACAATGGGACACGCCACAATGGCAGCATCATTCGAAAATGTTTGCATATGGAATGTAACGGAGTTGTATTTAAAGTCAGAGATGTAGAGGGCGAAGACGAGGGGTGAAAGAACCGCGCCCTGTGGAACACCTGTGTTGCTGGTGGACCTACAGCTCGACATCCTGATGAACTGTGGTCTGTTGGTCAAGTCGTCTGTTATCCAGCACAGCGGATGGGGGTCCACAGCCAGGATGGGGGTCCACAGCCAGGATGGGGGTCCACAGCCAGGATGGGTGTCCACAGCCAGGCTGTTGGGTTCCTCCTGTAGTAGGTGAGGTTGGATAGTATTGAAGGCGCTAGAGGAGGAGAAAAAAAGCATCTTCACAGAGCAGCTCCCTCCATCCAGGTAGGAGAGGAAACCATGAAGCAGGTAGAGAACAGCATCCTCAACCCACCGTCTCTCGGTAGGCGAACTGAAGAGGGTCCCTCAATCTCTGCAGCTGGGGTTGCATCATGTCCAAGACCCGTCGCTCCAACGTTTTCATGACGTAGGACGTCATAGCAACTGGCCTGTAGTCATTTGGCTCACTTGGGCGACCCTTTTTTGGAGCAGGAACTATGCAGGATGTAGAATCACACCAGTTGCAGACTCAGGTTCAAGACTTGCTGTAGAGGTTCTCCTAATTCTGCAGCTCAGGCCTTAAGAATCCTCGGACACACCCGTCTGGTCCTGATGCCTTCCTGGATGGAGTCGTCTCAGCTCAGTCCACACCTGGACAGCAGTGACCGAGGCAGGAGGAGGAGAGGAGGAAGGATGATGGTTAGGAGGGCTGGTGGAGGATTGTGGGAGGGTGGGGATGGCATGGGGGAACTGAACCGATGAAAACAGCGTTGGGTTCGTTGGCTCTGCGCGCCACTCTCACTACCACATCCTGTTACTGTCTTCATACTGGTCCAAACCTCCCGCATGTTGTCATCACTGACGTTCTTTTCCAGCTTCCTCCTGAATGTCTCTTTTGTCTCCTTCAGGCAGAGTTCAAGTTCCCTTTGTATCTTCATCTCTCCACGGTTTTTTGTTCCTGAACGCTCAGTTTCCTGTTCAGAATAGCCTTTACTTCACTGGTGACCCAGGGTTAGAAAAAACATTTGACTGTTTTGACAACCATGTTGATACAAAAGTTCAAATAGTCTGTCATACACTCCACAGTCCCCCATGTCCTCCTCATGAGACCCACAGTCCCCCATGTCCTCCCATGAGACCCACAGTCCCCCCCATGTCCTCCCCATGAGACCACAGTCCCCCCATGTCTTCCCCATGAGCCCCACAGTCCCCCCAATGTCCTCCCCATGAGACCCACAGTCCCCCAATGTCCTCCCCATGAGACCCACAGTCCCCCCATGTCCTCCTCATGAGACCCACAGTCCCCCCATGTCCTCCTCATGAGACCCACAGTCCCCCAATGTCTCCTCATGAGACCCACAGTCCCCCAATGTCCTCCCCATGAGACCCACAGTCCCCCCATGTCCTCCTCATGAGACCCACAGTCCCCCCCATGTCCTCCACATGAGACCCACAGTCCCAGAGGACGTCTTTAAGAGTGTCCTTTGTTTCAGTGTTTCTCTGGAAACGCTTTCTGGTCTCTGATGACGCAGCTGGACGATTCCAGCTTTACGCACAGAGAGCGCCGCAGCGCTCACGTCCACCGTTTCTGTCAGAGTATGACCTCTGACCCGGAGCCTTAACGGGCCGCGGCGTCCATCCGATCGGACGATCAGGAATCTATCAGTTAAAGCCAATTCTGATCAGTTGAGTTGGTTTCAAACGCTGCAGAGGAAAAGTTCAACGTTCAGCTGCTGATTACAGAATGGAAACAAAATGCAGTTAAATTATTAGTAAAAAGAAAAAGTGCAACATTTTCTGCTTCAGGCGTTTCTGTCTTTGTGGAGGATCAATAAATAACTATTGGTGTTTTTTGATCAGCTGGTTTGTAGTTGAACTGCAGCAGATCAGGATCAACTTGTTTCTTCATATTCACATCATGCAGTTTATTCTAGTTTTATAGTTTTTTTCTTCTTTGCACATTAACGTGTCTGATGATCCAAACCTGCTTGGTTTACATGTCAATCATCAGGGGGTGCAGGGGGACCCCTCTAGCCCCGCCCATCTAGCCCCGCCCCCTCTAGCCCCGCCCATCTAGCCCCGCCCCCTCTAGCCCCGCCCCCTCTAGCCCGCCCCCTCTAGCCCCGCCCCTGCTGATGGGTCTGGTGGTTCTGTGGATCCAGGAAGTCCTACAGGGCTCTGATTGGTCGGCTGAGATTCTGCTGAGTCGTGGTTCTGTTCAGGACTTGTTGCCCAGTAGTGGATAAGTCAGGCGATGATCACCTGTTAACCTCAAACACTGTCAGAGGTCAGAGGTCAGCTCGGCTCCCTAGCTCCTCCCTCAGGTTGTTTGCGCTCCACTAGTGAAGGCCCGTGAACTCTGACCTAAGGAGCCTCTGTCCTTGCAGGACCTGGATGTCGGCGAGCAGTTCCTGCAGGCGTCGGACTCCAGAGCCGTGGAGAAGAACCCGGGTCGCAGACGGCGGCTGTGGGCCGGACTGGGCTGCTGGTCGCTGCCGGCGCCTTGGCTCTGCTGACCGGGCTGCTGTGTGGCGCTTGCACCGTAAGTCGCTTCCTGTAAACGGGTCGGGCCGGTCGGTTCTGCAGGGACGCGGTCCAGAACCTGATTGTGGTGGCGGAACCTGTGGCTTCGATCAGAAGTGGGTTCTCCGGGCGGCGGGGGAGCGGGTAACGTCTGTCCTGCCGTCCACAGTGCGCCGAGACGTCCGGTGACGAAGCTTACGCGGCTCCCTGGAAATCGCCGGCCGCTCCTTCCGGCCCGACCTGGAGGAACCCGGCAGCGACGGCTTCAGCGTTCTGGCCCAGAAGGTCAAGGAACAGGTGAGGCGGCTGCCCCAGAGCATCATGGGAAATGTTTCCTGTCTCATGGTCCTCTGTCTTCCAGCTCCAGCAGATCTACAGCCAGAACTCTGTGCTGGTCAAGTTCTACAAAGACTCCACGGTGCAGGCCTTCAGGTCTGTCCCACCAGGGACACGTCAACTTCCTGAGGTTCTGTCCTGGTGGAGGGAGAGTTCTGCAGACACGCTGCTGACCCTTTTCCTCCTGTCCCTCTGTGTCCCTCCTATCCCTCCGTGTCCCTCTTATCCTTCCGTGTCCCTCCGTGTCCCTCCTGTCCCTCTGTGTCCCTCCTATCCCTCCGTGTCCCTCTGTGTCCCTCCTTTCCCTCTGTCCCTCCTATCCCTCCGTGTCCTTCCTGTCCCTCTGTGTCTCCAGTGAAGGTGACGGCCAGCGGACGGCACGGTGGCGTATTATGAGTCTGAGTTTGAGCTCCCGGTCGTTCAGCTGTCCTCCCTGGACGAAGCCATGGGGTCTCTGGAGGCGACAGGAAGTCAGCGCGGACGGCTGATGAGACCCGACCCGGCGTTGAGGGTCGGCAGGGTCTCGTCTGGAGGTCAGAACCGGTCTGGCCAGCCTGAAATGTTCTGATCTGGTCTAATTGTTCGCCAGTAACCGACTCTGGCATGCTAAGCTAAAAGATGAGAACATGTGGGAGCTACAGATCTAGAGCTACAGATCTACAGCTACAGATCTAGAGCTACAGATCTAGAGCTACAGATCTAGAGCTACAGATCTAGAGCTACAGATCTACAGCTACAGATCTAGAGCTACAGATCTAGAGCTACAGATCTACAGCTACAGATCTACAGCTAGAGATCTACAGCTACAGATCTACAGCTACAGATCTACAGCTACAGATCTACAGCTACAGATCTACAGCTACAGATCTAGAGCTACAGATCTAGAGCTACAGATCTACAGCTACAGATCTACAGCTACAGATCTACAGCTACAGATCTAGAGCTACAGATCTACAGCTACAGATCTACAGCTACAGATCTAGAGCTACAGATCTACAGCTACAGATCTACAGCTACAGATCTACAGCTACAGATCTATAGCTACAGATCTACAGCTACAGATCTACAGCTACAGATCTAGAGCTACAGATCTACAGCTACAGATCTACAGCTACAGATCTACAGCTACAGATCTATAGCTACAGATCTACAGCTACAGATCTACAGCTACAGATCTACAGCTACAGATCTAGAGTTACTGATCTAGAGCTCAGGTTCTGGTTCTGGTTCTGGTTCTGCATCAGAACCAGAACCAAACGAGGAGAAGCAGCTTTCAGCTTCTATGCACCACAGATCTGGAACAAACGTCCAGAAACTGTAAAACAGCCGAAACCCTGAGATCCTTAAAGTCCAGACTGAAAGCAGCTGGTTGGTTTTATTGGAAACATAATCAATAATCAATTTATTGATGCCCTGATGGATTGTTGATTCTATGACTTTGTGATTGTGATGTAAAGCTCTGGAGACGCCTTGCTGCTGAAATGTGCTATACAGATAACACTGATTGATTGATTGATTGATTGATTGGTTGATTGATTGATTGATTGATTGATTGATTGATTGATTGATTGATTGATTGATTGATTGATTGATTGATATTTCATAAAGGACAGTCTGTCTTCAGGCCGTCTTGGACAGTTTTTTCCTGAAAGCAACAAGAAAACTAAATGTAATCAAAAAATAACCATCAATCAATATCAATCAATATCAATCAATATCAGCTATTTGTTATCTTGTGTAAATTGGACGTTTGGATGAGATGGATCCCTGATGTCACACACTTTGGCGGATGTGTTTAAACTCCCTGAGAAATGTTGTGGTGGTTCTGATCCAGGTTCTGCTGTGTTTGGCAGCTCTGGACCCCCGGCTGACCAGGACCAACACGTCCGGTGAGACTCTTCACATTACACAAAACTTTGGTTCTGGTTTGACTGAAGCCCTCATGCAATGGGTCCAGTTCTGGAAGGGATCCGGTTGGATCGGGCAGAAGTTTCATCCAAACGTGGCTGATTTTTCAGAGAAGGCTCCGATCAGCGTCCACGTGAGGAAGAACGGACACGTGGATTCTCCCGGGTTCCCCGACGCGCCCTACGGCCCCAACCTGGCCCAGAAGTGGCAGCTCCGGGCCGACCCGGGTCACCGGGTCCGCTTGGATTTCCACACTCTGATCCTTGAGGACGACTGTGAGCAGGACTTCATCCAGATCTACGACTCGCTGGCTCCAATCCGGCCCCGCCTCCTCACTGAGTGAGTCCCGCCTTTCTTCCCTCACCTGAATCGCTGCAGACAGGTGAGTGACATCGCTGGTGGGCGTGGTCGGACGTGGCTCCTCCTACTTCCTGTCGGTGGAGACGTGTTGGGTCCGTTTGGCCCTGAGCCTCTCTGTCTCCCCCTGCAGGCAGTGTGGATTCCCGCTCGGTTCTCTGGCCTTCGTGTCGTCTGGGAACGTCATGCTGCTGCTGCTGGTCACCAGTCGGGACAAGAACTTCCCCGGATTCAGAGCCTTTTACTCCCAGGTTCCTGTAGCCGCCGGAGGTGAGACGTTCAGGTGAACCGGTTCGTTCTGGTGAACAGGTTCGTTCTGGTGAACAGGTTCATGATCATAGTTTACCAGTGATGTCCAGTTGGTTGGTGTTTCCTCTTGTTGGACCTCCTGGTTCTGCCTGGTTGTGGGGTCAGTAGCTTCTGTTCTTTGTCCAGTCTGACCTTTGACCTTCTCCTCTCAGATTGCGGTGGAACGCTGAGCGGAGAACGAGGTTCGTTCTCCTCGTTTTTCCGGCCAACTATCCTCCCAAAGCCGACTGCAGCTGGACCATCCAGGGGAGTTTCTGACAGGATGATTTCATCGGACCGGAACCAGAACCGCGGCGGCTTGCGGTGACGTCGTTTCTCGTTTCACGTTCAGGTTCCTGAGGGCAGGTTGGTGAAGGTCCAGTTCCAGAGGTTTTCTGTAGGGAAGGACGCATCGCCGTGTCTCCATGACTACGTGACGATTGGCGAGGAACGGTAAGGAAGCTTCTGGCAGCTGGGATGTTCTGAATGGACCGACCACAGAACCCGACCGGCTCTCCTCTTCCAGGCTGTGTGGCAGCCAATCAGAATCCTCCGTGTTCGTCAGCCGCAGCAACAAGATGAGCGTGGGCTTCAGGTCGGACCGGGGGCTCGTCCGCCCGGGCTTCAGCGCCCGGTACCAGGCCTTCGTCCCCACCGACCGTAAGACGCGTCGTTTCATAATTACAGGAATATAATCATGAAATGTTGCTCAAATAAAAAAATAAAAATAAAACGCTGATCCCTGTTGAGCAGCTTGTCCTGGGAAGTTCAGCTGTGGCACCAAGCTGTGCATCAACATGACGCTTCGCTGCGACGGCGTCAATGACTGCGGCGACAACAGCGATGAGATCAGCTGCAGTGAGTCCGAACGAACGGCGGTCACATCGCCCCCTGTCCAGGAGGAGCAATCACTGCAAACAATGATGCTGACATTGGAGTCATTAGCTGAGTTTGATGTGACGACTGATTGATGACGACCAGGTTCTTCCCTCTCAGGCTGTGCGCCGACGCACATGAAGTGTCAGAACAACATCTGCAAGGCAAGTTCTGGATGTGTGACGGCGTGGACGACTGCGGCGATAACTCTGACGAAAACGGCTGCGGTGAGAAATTCCTCTGAACCGACGCGATTGGCCGGCCCGCTCAGCCTGAATAACCGGAACTCCCGGCGATCCGGTTCTGGTTCTGGAGATTCTGCTGAGCTCAGCAATTCTTCTTTTCTGCAGGAAAATGCGGCGCTGCAGAGTTCGCCTGCAGGAACGGCCGCTGCATCTCCGACGCGCTGCGATGCGACGGCAGAGACGACTGCGGCGACGCCTCCGACGAGTCCACATGTCAGAAATGTAAGGACACCAGAACCGGGTCAGAAGCGTGTCAACCGTGCTGGTACCGGGCCTTCAGTCAGTGGTTTGTGTCGGCTCTATGTGTGACGGATCTGGATTCAGGTTCAGGTACTGAATATGTACGAAACAGCATAAAAACAACCAAACCGATGTTAATATGATCATAACTTGATGGGTAAAATAGAACATGACTGATTCTTTAAAATGTTGTCCATTAAATGATGGAGAACAAAACAGTCTAGCGACCTCTGGTGGCCACATGGCTGCAGGCATGGAATTGCTGCCTTGTGATTGCTGATTCCACATTAGCATAATGAGCAGTTGGACAATCAGGGGAGAGGCGGGTCTGGTTCAAGCCCCGCCTACTTCTGCAGCGTTTAGGGAAACTAGTTGCCATTTTCCAGAACATTTATGGATTCAACGCTTTAGATGAACGAAGTCATCCTCCCACTACTTCCTGTCATCTTCTTCAGCGTTTCTGCCAGTAGCAACATCCGTCTGATGATCACGTTACTCAAAATGTTTCTGCAAAATAAATTATTTCAATGCGGCACAAAAATCTTCTTCTCCAAACACATGAAGCAAATTCATGTGGTAAATTCAGTTTGAAACATTTGATGGTAAACAGTGAATGGAAGCTGATGCTGACATCATCTCTGTCCTCTGCAGCGCTGCAGCTGCCCTGCTCCGACTTCACCTTCCGCTGCCGCAGCGGCCGCTGCATCAGCAGGCTGAACCCGGAGTGTGACGGCACGCCGGACTGTGAGGACGGCTCGGACGAGGACGACTGCGGTGGGTCCAGCTCTCTCTCTCTCACACACACACACACACACACACACACACACACACACACTCTCTCTCTCTCTCTGACAGTCTGTGTCCCGCAGACTGGCATGCCGCCGTACCGCAGCCTCCGCATCGTGGGCGGTCAGGCGTCCCAGGAGGGCGAGTGGCCCTGGCAGGTGAGCCTCCACTTCAGAGCACAAGGACACACCTGTGGAGCCTCGGTGCTGAGCCACCGCTGGCTGCTGACCGCCGCCCACTGCGTCCAGGACAAGTAAGAACCGAACCGACCGAGCCCAGCAAACCCGGCTGAGTCTAACTACAGGAGCAGGTGGATCGGGATTCTCCAGCTCAGCGGGACCACATGGATTCTCAGAACTGACGATCTGTGCTACCGTCAGATTTTCCTGCCGTAGCACAGATAGATGGCTATGTCTATCTGTTGGTGCTACCTGTCTAAAACTGCTCCATCATGTTTGTGTTAAATATATTGCATAACAATATTTGAGTGACTGAAGTGGAAGCTTAGCCGTTCTGGTTAGCTTAGCATTGAAACAATTTAAATCATGACGAAACCAGAAGAAGATCACTTCCTTCATCTGATTATCCTACCGCTTAAAATGGAAAGCTGCAGATGCAGCTCTGATTATTAAAATATGCTGCCTGTTGAAATATTCAAAAACTGAAATGTTTGTAAGGATAAATCCTCAGCAGCCAGGGAAGCAGCTTTTTATGGAAATGTATTTAAAGAGATCAACAAATCCAGATCACTGCAACTCCTTTATGCTCATTAATACTTTTTATGTCTGTTATCAGCAGCAGCCACAAAGTGTCACCGAACTGATAATATGATCAATATTCACTAATATCACACGGCTTCAATCCCACATAGTATCGCTGCCAACATCTATGAGCAAAGTTCAATAAAAAACACTAATTAAGATCAAATATTTGAAAGTACATAAAGCCAGGTGTAAATAAAATAAATTAAATAAAGCTTACCTTAAACTACCTTACCTTTAATGAAACACACGAAACCAAACTTCCAGAGGTAAGAAACCTGCTGAGTCAGCAGATGTGACATAGCATCACAAGGTAGGACGGATCGATGGCTGGGGTAGCACAGATTGTTAGGACAACGACACGAGAAAATCATGACAATGATATGAAAACAGATTCATCTATTTATCTGATGGGTGGATGGATGGATAAGTAGATAGAGAGATAGATAAAATGGTTGGATCTGTGGATCCATTTTCTTTATTGGGTGAACAAACTCCTGACTAAAATCAGTAGCTGTTAGCGATCAGTAGCTGTTAGCGATCAGTAGCTGTTAGCGATCAGTAGCTGTTAGCGATCAGTATCTGTTAGCGATCAGTAGCTGTTCGCGATCAGTAGCTGTTAGCGATCAGTAGCTGTTAGCGATCAGTAGCTGTTAGCTGTCAGTAGCTGTTAGCGATCAGTAGCTGTTAGCGATCAGTAGCTGTTAGCGATCAGTATCTGTTAGCGATCAGTAGCTGTTCGCGATCAGTAGCTGTTAGCGATCAGTAGCTGTTAGCGATCAGTAGCTGTTAGCGATCAGTAGCTGTTAGCTGTCAGTAGCTTTTAGCGATCAGTAGCTGTTAGCTGTCAGTAGCTGTTAGCGATCAGTAGCTGTTAGCGATCAGTAGCTGTTAGCGATCAGTAGCTGTTAGCTGTCAGTAGTTTAGCGATCAGTAGCTGTTAGCTGTCAGTAGCTGTTAGCGATCAGTAGCTGTTAGCGATCAGCTGTTAGCGATCAGTAGCTGTTAGCTGTCAGTAGCTTTTAGCGATCAGTAGCTGTTAGCTGTCAGTAGCTGTTAGCGATCAGTAGCTGTTAGCGATCAGTAGCTGTTAGCTGTCAGTAGCTTTTAGCGATCAGTAGCTGTTAGCTGTCAGTAGCTGTTAGCGATCAGTAGCTGTTAGCGATCAGTAGCTGTTAGCGATCAGTAGCTGTTAGCGATCAGTAGCTCAGCTGGAGGATGGAATTGATTTGTTAGCCAGCAGAGGTTTAGTTTGGAGTTCAAGCATCACAAGTGTTGAGGGGAAAACATGAAGTCCTGCTTTCAGAGTGACAATGTGTGCTCTCCAGTTATGGCAGAGAAATTCCTTCATAGATTTACAGGTTGTCTTTGTGAACATGCAGCAGGTGGCGCTGCACCGTCCTGACCTTTGACCTCCATCCATGGCGCAGATACGCTGCGGCGGACGGATGGGAGGCCTGGCTGGGGCTGCACGCCCAGGGCCAGAGCAACCAGTGGACGACGCAGCGGAAGGTGAAGCGGATCGTGGTCCACCCAGACTACGGACCGGGTCAGCCTGGACGGCGACATCGCCCTGATGGAGCTGGAACCAGACCTGGTTCTGAACCAGAACATCTGGCCCGTCTGCCTGCCGTCTGCGCCACACTTCCCGGCCGGCCAGGAGGCCTGGATCACCGGCTGGGCGCCACCGTGGAGGGAGGTGAGGCGCTTTGCTCCGGAAAGGTGCTGCTGGTTTGTTCTGTGAAGGGTCAAAGTTCACGGAGACAGTCTGCGCTCCTGGATCAGATCCTTCCTGTTTTTCAGAAACCAGCTGCAGGGTTCTCTACCGCACTGACTCATTTAAAAATCTACCTGAAAATGAACTGCAAGCAACTATTTACAGTCTGTAGCTTATAACCTCAGTATTCAATAAACTCTCATCTCCATGGTGAAATAAGATTCTGCCAATAATTCTTACATTTTACAGATTCTAATCTGACGGAAAAAAATCAGCCTTTCCATCATTATCTTCATTTCGGAGCTTCAGCCATTTCCTAATATTGTGTTGTTTTGCCTGCTACCATCCATCATAATCCTGTACATTTATTTATTAGCTGCTCTTGTTGTCCCTCAGCCCTGATCCATACAATTCTTTAAATCCAGCCCATAAGACACCATGTATTCACCATCCAGTACAGTGACCCGCTCCATCTGATCCACATTTCCACCAACATCTTGCATCTTGGTGATCTCTTTGTGCAGGTGTAACAAAATATATGACAATATTCTTCTAGCCAAACTTTCTCCAGGAAAAGGGAACAAGATGTTCTCCACTGTTCCCACATATCTCCTCCCAGTTCTGCTGTGAAAGCCTCCTGTTAGCTCACAGTTAGCCTACAGATAGCCTGCATTTAGCTCACAGTTAACCTGCAGTTAGCTCACATAGTAAGCAGTTAGCTCAGTTAGCCTGCAGTTAGTTCACATTTAGCCTACAGTTAGCTCACAGCCTACAGTTAGCCTACAGTTAGCTCAGTTATCCTGCAGTTAGCCTACAGTTAGCTCAGTTAGCCTGCAGTTAGCTCACAGTTATCCTGCAGTTAGCTCACAGTTAACTCAGTTAGACTGCAGTTAGCTGCAGTTAGCCTACAGTTAGCTCAGTTAGCCTGCAGCTAGCTCAGTTATCCTGCAGTTAGCTCAGTTAGCCTGCAGTTAGCTCAAAGTTAGCCTACAGTTAGCTCAGTTAGTGCAGTGCAGTTAGCCTTGTAATATTCGGCTTGATTAAAGCAGAACTCACAAAGAAACACACAAGGGGGATCTTGTTCCAGTAAAGGTAAAAAAGTGTTACCAGAATCAGTTTGATAAAAAACAAATGTTCACCCACTCAGTATGAAATTAAAGGTTTGCACCAGAAATAATTTATTCAGAAACCCAAAATTTGAATAGTTAATCAACCTAAATCAACATCAAAACCCCCCAAAATATCAAGAGTCTGATTTGCCTTGTCAGGCCGATTCACAAACCACACTTAAAAAATAGAAAATCCCAAAAGTCCTGTTCCTTTTTTATATTTTTGTCCATAAGGGAGTCCCATACATCCAAATCTAACCACGACCTGGAAGCGTCGCTCCGTATTAATCCCCGTCTTCTTCCCGAAGAAAAATCCAAAACGTCAAAAAAGAACCCCAAAAAAGATGAGAAAAAAGAAGAGTGGTACCACCCCAAAAACCCCCCAAAAGAAAAATAAAGTCCAGATCTCACCGGGAGCGTCCCTTTTCCCCCCGGTGGTTTCCTCCATGGACTGTCGTCGTCCTTCTGCACCGGGCGGCGTTCCCTCGGTGCACCCTCCGGTCCAGGCTTCCGGGCCCGATCTGTGGCGCTGGGACGAACCTTAATCCATGTTTTATCTTTTGTTACTTTTCTTTGGATTAAACAGACACTAAGGATAAGGCCAAAACTCCCGCTGCACAGATCGACATGAGCGTCTTTCTTACAGATTGCGCCGCGCCTTCCGGCGCACACGCCCCCTTTTTATCTCTAATTCCCACACACCTGGCCCCAAACATGATTTACCCAACATCAGTTTTTTAACAGTGGAACTTCGACATTTTTTTTTCTTATGTTTTTATTTATAATAAAATCCACAACTGTTCCACTAGACAGCTTGGTATTTTTAACATTTATTATATTTGCTGAGAAAAACAAAACATAGTGGTTATGTTACAGCCTACAGTTAGCTCACAGTTTGCCTACAGTTAGCTCAGTTAGCCTGCAGTTAGCTCAAAGTTATCCTGCAATTAGCTCACAGTTAGCTCAGTTAGCCTGCAGTTAGCCTACAGTTAGCTCAGTTAGCCTGCAGTTAGCCTACAGTTAGCTCACAGTTAGCCTACAGTTAGCTCAGTTAGCCTGCAGTTAGCTCACAGTTATCCTGCAGTTAGCTCACAGTTAACTCAGTTAGACTGCAGCAAGCTGCAGTTAGCCTACAGTTAGCTCAGTTAGCCTGCAGCTAGCTCACAGTTATCCTTCAGTTAGCTCAGTTAGCCTGCAGTTAGCTCACAGTTAGCTCAGTCAGCCTGCAGTTAGCTCACAGTTATCCTGCAGTTAGCTCACAGTTAGCTCAGTTAGCCTGCAGTTAGCTTACAGTTAGCTCAGTTAGCCTGCAGTTAACCTACAGTTAGCTCACAGTTAGCCTACAGTTAGCTCAGTTAGCCTGCAGTTAGCTCACAGTTATCCTGCAGTTAGCTCACAGTTAACTCAGTTAGACTGCAGTTAGCTGCAGTTAGCCTACAGTTAGCTCAGTTAGCCTGCAGCTAGCTCACAGTTATCCTTCAGTTAGCTCAGTTAGCCTGCAGTTAGCTCACAGTTAGCCTACAGTTAGCTCAGTTAGCCCACAGTTAGCTCAGTTAGCCTGCAGTTAGCTCACAGTTATCCTGCAGTTAGCTCAAAGTTAGCTCAGTTAGCCTGCAGTTAGCCTACAGTTAGTTCAGTTAGCCTGCAGCTAGCTCACAGTTATCCTGCAGTTAGCTCAGTTAGCCTACAGTTTGCTCAGTTTGCCTGTAGTTAGCTCACAGTTATCCTGCAGTTAGCTCAGTTAGCCTACAGTTTGCTCAGTTAGCCTGCAGTTAGCTCACAGCCTACAGCCACTTACTGTTACATTGCTGTTGCTTTGCTTCACATTTTCCAATCCTGTGTACAATTTTAATTGATTTAATAAACTCTTAGTCCGATAAATATTTCTGTGAAGTTTTGGTTACTGACTACTAAAACTTTCCAAGACATGCTCTTATTTTGAAGGGAGAAGACTGTTTATGCGTTTCCTGCCCAGCTGCTGTTGAGTTTTAGAGCCATAAGACCTTTAAAAATCAAGCAAAGTCGTTGTAATGACAGATGACGATGTTGCAGCGGTGAACCCGACCCGTTTGCGTGTTCTGCAGGTGCCGGCACCAGTGTTCTGCAGAAAGCCCGGGTCCGGATCATCAACAGCACCGTGTGTCGGACTCTGCTGCGGGACCCGCTCAGCGACCGGATGCTGTGCGCCGGGGTGCTGGGCGGAGGCGTGGACGCCTGTCAGGTGAGGCCGGTTCTCTGGAGCCCAGCCGGGTCAGAACCGGACCCGCCGGGCAGGGGAGCGGGGCCCGCTCACAGGAGTCACGGTTTCCTCTGTCGCCCCTGCAGGGCGACTCGGGCGGGCGCTGGCCGTCACCGACCCCAGGCGGGCGTGGCGGGCGTGATCAGCTGGGGCGAAGGCTGCGCCCTCAGGAACAAACCCGGCGTACACCCGGGTCACCCGGTTCCGGCGCTGGATCAGGGACCAGACCGGAGTCTGAGCAGAATCCGCCTGTGGTCGGCATGGTAACAGATCAGCTGCTTCACGAGCCAAACTGCAAAATCTTCCACTGCTGCAACATCTGCTCAGAAAAAGTTCAATCAGGAAATGAGTCCAAGCTGTCGGGAGGAAGTGACATCATGATCAGGGAGTAAAACCCTAAATAAAAACTTTTCCCTCCAGTTATCAGGAAACATTGACTCCATCGCTATAAATAATTCCCCTCAGCTCCTCGACCCTTCGACCCCTAGAGCCTTCGACTCCTCGAGCTTTTGACCCCTTGACTTCCTGCTTCACTTCTTCATTTATCAGTAAAACTGATGGTTTCATGAAGTACAGATTTGTTTTAAACATATCATTCCATATTTATTATGCCATCCTCTGACCACTAGATGGTGACAAAATGCTTCCCTGGTTGGTGTAGAATCTGCATCATCAGGGTTTGGTGGCACTGTGCCCAGCAGGGCGGTGTGGAGACTTCAGGTGAATTAATAGTTGATCTAATCAGATTCTAGGTGTAAACAAAGGAGCCGGTTTTCTCTCAGGAAGATTATTTTAAAGCATCGGGTCTTTCTGTTCAATCTGAGGCGTTTAATGTTGTGGGTTTTTACAGTTGCATTGTATTTGTGATTTTTGAACTTTTTAAAAACATTTCTGTTTAGGCTCTTCTGCCCCTCAATCCATAATCAATGCTACCATTGATTACGGATAAAATGCTTTGCTGGGAGTTTCTGATTAAACTCAAAGTTGAAACCTCTGCAGGCTTCGTCTGGTCTGTTCAGAAAAATGAGGCGCCATGTTTCCCTGTTGGGACCTGAAGAGCGGTGAAATATCCCACTTTCCAAGGGTCTGTAAACGCATCATGAAGGAGATGGTGCCCCTTTACTAATTACAGTGATTACTGTTATAATAGATTATGACATTCATCCTGTCGGGGTCTGGCGGTCGCCATCGCTGTAGATTATAACAGTTTAATATTATTATATGAATCGCTTCATTAGTGGAAAGTGTAACTGAAACATTAAAGTCTACGTTTTTTTAGCAGGTCTTAATAAAATTAACATTAAACAGCCCTACAAGGGGAGGACACGCCTTCTAATGCATATATTTAAATGAAGGGAATACACATCCTCATAAAAAGGTCTGTTTTACAGCAGAAGATCGAATTGCTTTGTGCCCAAGTGAGCAATTCCCAAAAATGCATTTTTGTCTTTCCTTTTCAACTCGTTGCAGGTAATTCTATGTTTTGTCATGTGTTGGACTTCTTGATGATCTGGGTGTGATGCTGATCTAACATTCTGAATGCATTGAATTCTCTGGATAAAGCTCTAGATATCTCTGAAGTTTGATGTTGAATGGTTGTTTCTTATTTCCACTGCACATGCAGAGTCCTGAATCTGGAAACTAGAGGAAAATTAGCGAGCAAAGTGAAGTTATTCCTCTAAGTTTTAACACTAGCCACATTTAATAGACATATAGCGCTCCTTAGCATATCTTTGCTTAAATTTTAAACTTAGCACAAACATTAGCATTTCTCTGTTTCCCACCAGTGCACTGCCATAGGCAGTGCAATAAGATTATCCTGCATGATCCTTTCCACTCAGGTTAGGGCTCTGCCTTGCACAGCAAGGCAGAGAATTAGCATTAGCCTTTTACCTTGCATGAGGTATTAGCTATTTCCCTTACTTATTACCCATATTTACTATACATGCTTGTGACTCTCCACATTGTATTGATGACATTGCAGCTTTCTTTAGCATGGATGCTAATGTTTAGCATCAGAACACTGGGTCCAAATCGACGGGCACACTTTGGCAGGCCCCGGTTAAATTTCTTCAGGAATTTTCTAGTTGGGGCCTGCCTAGCAATGCATAAGGAGAGCAGTGACTGACTTGCAAAGCAAGTCAGTCACTGCCTCCATGCATTGCATGGCAGGCACCTATTAATCTTCACCCAATAGAATGTCTCTGTCTTTATTGGGGCCTGCCTAGCAATGCATAAGGAGAGCAGTGACTGACTTGCGAAGCAAGTCAGTAACTGCCTCCATGCATTGCATGGCAGGCACCTATTAATCTTCACCCAATAGAATGTCTCTTTATATATTATAACTTATTCTTCCGTAGACCGGAATGCGGCTCGCACCGCTGCGAGCCCACCCACAAAAGTGGTATCAAAACGTGCGGCTCGTTCCCGGCATTGGAGCTATTACTTTTATGGGGAATCGGCGTTACGACGGCGACGTAAAAAGCGAAAAACGAGCAAAATTTCCAACTGCCGAACCGAAAAGCTCAACTGCCAAAACCTAGAGTGTAACTGACGTTTCGTTAGAGTGTGGGAAGCAGTGCGATTCTGACCCCAAATAAATTTTGAAATCGCCGCCATGCCCACAAATATCGTGCTATCGGTATCAAACTCGGTCATGACATAGATACGAATGTCTGCTCCGGTAAAATGTTTTCAAAATTTTTCTAGGGCTTACGGTTTTCTGTCAAGGTACTTTAGAGCAAAATCAAGTTCCAGCCTAACTGACGCTCTCCACCATGTATTTTAATACTTTTATGGAAAATTTCAGACCTCAGTGCACACCATTTTTCTCTCATCGCTGTAATTACTATGAATGAGCTACAGATATGATTTGCAGGACTATCGGAGACAAAAAATAGCTCTCTCATATGCTTCAAACGGTTTTCCGATACGTATCACGGTTCCCGAACGGCAAGGAGTTGTTCGGGCTGCTTTTTCCATTATAACTGACTGTGCTGTCTCACAAAGATAGAAATCTGTCTCTGCCTCACACACATGACAGTTGACCTCTTTAGAACTACAATTCCTGAAGGTTAGAACTACAACATGGCGGAACACTCAGTGCCTACAAAAGAGATCAGAGCTGATTGTCAGAACTACAACATGGTGGAACTGTCAGTTACTACTCAGGAGGAATGAGCTGCTCTTTAGAACTACATTGTGTTTGGGCTTTTATAACTGATTTTAAGCAACCATTGTTACACACAGGATTAGTGTGGCAATTTTAAATTAAGCTTAAAGAAAATTTCAATATGAAAGCTTGAATATTTCTCTCAGGCCTTTCAGAAAAAATAACTGCTTCAAGCATTTAGAATTAAGTCTCTCCTTGTGTGTCACACTGACATGACAGTTGACCTTCTCCTTAGAACTACAATAAGTGCAGGTTTGGACTACAACATGCGGAAGAGTCAGTGCCTACAGAAGAGGTCATAGGTGAATATAAAAACTACAACATGGTGGAACTGTCAGTTACTACTGAGGAGGAATGAGCTGGCCTTTAGAATTACATTGTGTTTGGGCTTTTTATAACTGATTTTAACCAACCATTGTTATACACAGGATTAGTGTGGCAATTTTAAATTAAGCTTAATGACAATTTCAAAATAAAACTTTGAATATTTCTCTCAGGCCTTTCAGAAAAACTAACTTCTTCAAGCACTTAGAATTAAGTCTCTCCTTGTGTGTCACACTGACATGACAGTTGACCTCCTCTTTAGAACTACAATTCCTGAACGTTAGAACTACAACATGGCGGAACACTCAGTGCCTACAAAAGAGTTAGAGCTGATTGTCAGAACTACAACATGGTGGAACTGTCAGTTACTACTGAGGAGGAATGAGCTGGCCTTTAGAATTACATTGTGTTTGGGCTTTTTATCACTGATTTTAAGCAACCATTGTTTCAGACAGGATTAGTGTGGCAATTTTAAATTAAGTTGTATTAAAATTTCAAAATAAAAGCCCTGACATACTTTTATATTATGGAATTGCTCTCTTGGGGATTATGTGACTTTTTTTAACAAAACCACTGTTACACTTTGGATTATTTTGGACAGTTAAAATGAAGCTTACTGAAAATTTCAAAATAAAAGCCTTAAGATTCCTTTCTGGCTCTTAGGGAAAATGGCTGCCTCAAACTGATAGAATTATGTCTCCCCCTGTCTGACTCACAGCTGGCAGAGGATCCATTACCATGGCAACGAACACAAAGGGGCCAGCTGATTAGGACTACAAAAACGCATCACTGTAGTTCTAACATGGCAGAACTCAGAGAACAAAGCTGGACTTTAGAACTGCTTGTGTTTTGGGCCTTTTATAACTATTTTTAACCAACCATTGTTACACATGGAATTAGTGTGGAAATTTTAAATTAACTTTAAAAAATCTTCAAAATAAAAGCGTTGACAATTTTTACATTAAATAGGTGCTCTTTTGACCATTATATGTCTGATTTAACCAAATCACTGTTATACATGGGATTACATTGACCATTTAAAATGAAACATTCTGAACATTTCAAAATAAAAGCCTTAAGATTCGTCCGTGGCTAATGCAGCGCCACAGGCGCTGCAATGATATTAGCTTGCATTATCTTTTCCTCTCAAGTTAGGGCACTGTCTTGCACAGCAAGACAGTGCATTAGCATTTAGTATACTGAATGGAGTAAGCCAGGCTTGTGAATATCCACGTGCTATTGATGACATTGCAGCTTTCTTTAGCATGGATGCTAATGTTTAGCATCAGAACACTGGGTCCAAATCGACGGGCACACTTTGGCAGGCCCCGGTTAAATTTCTTCAGGAATTTTCTAGTTGGGGCCTGCCTAGCAATGCATAAGGAGAGCAGTGACTGACTTGCAAAGCAAGTCAGTCACTGCCTCCATGCATTGCATGGCAGGCACCTATTGTTCTTCACCTAATAGAACGCCTCTTTATTATTGGGGCCTGCCCATAGCAATGCATAAGGAGAGCAGTTACTGACTTGCGAAGCAAGTCAGTAACTGCCTCCATGCATTGCATGGCAGGCACCTATTATTCTACACCCAATAGAATGCCTCTTTATTCTTTATTTTTCTTCCGTTCACCGGAATGCGGCTCGCACCGCTGCGAGCCCACCCACAAAAGTGGTATCAAAACGTGCGGCTCGATCCCGGCATTGGAGCTATTACTTTTATGGGGAATCGGCGTTACAATGGCGACGTAAAAAGTGAAAAACGAGCGAAATTTCCAACTGCCGAAACGCAGAGCATAACTGCCACCAACTGCCGCTCCGCTAGAGTGAAAAATGAAGTGGATTTCTGACCCCAAATAAATTTTGAAATCGCCGCCACGCCCACAAATATCGTGCTATCGGTATCAAACTCGGTCATGACATAGATACGTATGTCTGCTCCGGTAAAATGTTTTCAAAATTTTTCTAGGCCTTACGGTTTTCTGTCAATGTGCTTTAGAGCAAAACCAAGTTCCAGCCTAACTGACGCTCTCCACCATATATTTTAATACTTTTACGGGAAATTTCAGACCTCAGCGCACACCATTTTTCTCTCATCGCTGTAATTACTGTGAATGAGCTACAGATTTGATTTGCAGGACTATCAGAGACAAAAAATAGCTCTTTCATATGCTTCAAACGGTTTTCCGATACGTATCACGGTTTCCGAACGGCAAGGAGTTGTTCGGGCTGCTTTTTCCATTATAACTGACTGAGCTGTCTCACAAAGATAGAAATCTGTCTCTGCCTCACACACATGACGGTTGACCTCTTTAGAACTACAATTCCTGAAGGTTAGAACTACAACATGGCGGAACACTCAGTGCCTACAAAGAGGTCATAGGTGAATATAAAAACTACAACATGGTGGAACTGTCAGTTACTACTGAGGAGGAATGAGCTGGCCTTTAGAATTACATTGTGTTTGGGCTTTTATCACTGATTTTAAGCAACCATCGTTACACACAGGATTAGTGTGGCAATTTTAAATTAAGCTTAATAAAATTTCAAAATAAAAGCCCTGAGATTCTTTTATATCACGTAATTGCTCTCTTGGGCATTATGTGACTTTTTTAACATAACCACTGTTAAACTTTGGATTATTTTGGACATTTAAAATGAAGCTTAATGAAAATTTCAAAATAAAACCTTGAATATTTCTCTCAGGCCTGTCAGAAAAACTAACTTCTTCAAGCATTTAGAATTAAGTCTCTCCTTGTTTGTCACACTGACATGACAGTTGACCTCTTTAGAACTACAATTTCTGAAGGTTAGAACTAAACATGGCGGAACAATCAGTGCCTACAGAAGAGGTCATAGGTGAATATAACAACTACAACATGGTGGAACTGTCAGTTACTACTGAGTAGGACTGACCTCCTCTTTAGAACTACAATTCCTGAAGGTTAGAACTACAACATGGCGGAACACTCAGTGCCTACAAAAGAGTCAGAGCTGATTGTCAGAACTACAACATGGCGGAACTGTCAGTTACTACTGAGGAGGAATGAGCTGGCCTTTAGAATTACATTGTGTTTGGGCTTTTATAACTGATTGTAAGCACCACTGTTACAGACAGGATTAGTTTGGCAATTTTAAATTAAGCTTAATAAAAATTTGAAATAAAACCTTGAATATTTCTCTCAGGCCTGTCAGAAAAACTAACTTCTTCAAGCACTTAGAATTAAGTCTCTCCTTGTGTGTCACACTGACATGACAGTTGACCTCTTCTTTAGAACTACAATTCTTGAAGGTTAGAACTACAACATGGCGGAACACTCAGTGCCTACAGAAGAGGTCAAAGGTGAATATAAAAATTACAACATGGTGGAACTGTCAGTTACTACTGCGGAGGATTGAGCTGCTCTTAGAACTACAATTTCTGAAGGTTAGAACTACAACATGGCGGAACACTGAGTGCCTAGAAAAGAGTGAGAGCTGATTGGCAGAACTGTCAGTTACTACTGAGGAGGACTGAGCTGCTCTTTAGAACTACAATTCCTGAACGTTAGAACTACAACATGGCGGAACACTCAGTGCCTACAGAAGAGGTTATAGGTGAATATAAAAACTACAACATGGTGGAACTGTCAGTTACTACTGATGAGTAATCAGCTGGCCATGACAGTACTTGGTTTTTGGGAATTTTAGAACTGATTTCAAAACTCCATAGTTACACATGGGATTAGTGTTACCATTAAAATTAAGCTTAATGTAAATTTCAAAATAAAAGCCTTGACAATTTTTCCATCAAGTAATTGCTCTTTTGACCACTATATAACTGATTTAACCCAATCAGTGTTAAACATGGGATGAGATTGGCCATTTAAAATTAATCTCAATGAAAATTTCAAATAAAAGCCTTAAGATTCCTTTCTGGCTCATGCCTATTTTAGGCAAAATGGCTGCCTCAAACTGATAGAATTATGTCTCCCCCTGTCTGACTCACAGCTGGCAGAGGATCCATTACCATGGCAACGGAACACAAAGGGGCCAGCTGATTAGGACTACAAAAACGCATCACTGTAGTTCTAAGTATGGCAGAACTCAGAGAAAAAACTGGACTTTAGAGCTGCTTGTGTTTTGGGCCTTTTATAACTATTTTTAACTAACCATTGTTACACATGGAATTAGTGTGGAATTTTAAATTAACTTTAAAAAAATTCAAAATAAAAGCCTTGAGAATTTTTAGATTAAATAAGTGCTCTTTTGACCATTATATGTCTGATTTAACCAAATCACTGTTATACATGGGATTACATTGACCATTTAAAATGAAACATTCTGAACATTTCAAAATAAAAGCCTTAAGATTCGGCCGTGGCTAATGCAGCGCCGCAGGCGCTGCAATGATATAGCTTGCATTATCTTTTCCTCTCAAGTTAGGGCACTGTCTTGCGCAGCAAGACAGTGCATTAGCATTAGCACAAACATTAGCATTTCTCTGTTTCCCACAGTGCACTGCCGTAGGCAGTGCAATAAGATTATCCTGCATGATCCTTTCCACTCAGGTTAGGGCTCTGCCTTGCGCAGCAGGGCAGAGCATTAGCATTAGCCTTTTACCTTGCATGAGGTATTAGCTATTTCTCTTAATTATTACCCATATTTACTATACATGCTTGTGACTCTCCACATTGTATTGATGACATTGCAGCTTTCTTTAGCATGGATGCTAATGTTTAGCATCAGAACGCTGGGTCAAAATCGACGGGCACACTTTGGCAGGCCCCGGTTAAATTTCTTCAGGAATTTTCTAGTTATAGAACTTTATTTTTCTTCCGTAGACCGGAATGCGGCTCGCACCGCTGCGAGCCCACCCACAAAAGTGGTATCAAAACGTGCGGCTCGGCGCTGGCATTGGAGCTATTACTTTTGGTGGGGATTCGGAGTTATGATGAAAAAGTAAAAAGCGAAAAACCATCAAAAAATTTTCGTCAGTTAGAAACTGCCCAAACTAGAGTGTAATCAACGTTTCGTTAGAGTGTGGGAAGCCGTGCGATTCTGACCCAAATAAATTTTGAAATCGCCATCACGCCCACAAATATCGCCCTATCGGTATCAAACTCGGTCATAACATAGATACGCATGCCTGCTCCGGTAAAATGTTTTCAAAATTTTCCTAGGGCTTACGGTTTTCTGTCTAGGTGCTTCATAGCGAAGTGATGCGACAGGATTTCGACTCGCTCAGCCAGGTTCACTTCCATGTATTTCTGAAAAATGTCAGACCTCAGCGCACACCATTTTTATCTCGTCGCTGTTATTAATGTGAGTGATGTACAGATATGAATAGCGGGACTATAGGAGACGAAAGATAGCCCTCTCATACGCTTCAAATGGTTTTCCGATACGTATAACGGTTTCCGAATGGGAAGGAGTTGTTCGGACCGCTTTTTTCAGTGAAAACTGACTGGGTGTCTCACAAAGATAGAATTCTTTCTGTCTCACACACATGACAGTTGCAGAGGATTAATTACCATAGCAACGAAGCACAGCAGGGCCGAGCAGCTAATTAGAACTACAAAAACGCATCACTGTAGTTTTTACTGTGGCAGAGCTCTGAGGAAGGAGCTGGCCTTTAGAATTATAGATTAGAACTACAAACGCATCACTGTAGTTTTTACTATGGCAGAGCTCTGAGGAAGGAGCTGGCCTTTAGAATTATAAATTAGAACTACAAAAACGCATCACTGTAGTTTTTACTATGGCAGAGCTCTGAGGAAGGAGCTGGCCTTTAGAATTATAAATTAGAACTACAAAACGCATCACTGTAGTTTTTTTACTGTGGCAGAGCTCTGAGGAAGGAGCTGGCCTGTAGAACTACTTGTGTTTTGGGCATTTTATAACTCATTTAACCAACCTTTGCTACACATGGGATTAGTGTTAATTAAGTTTAATTAATCTTAATGAAAATTTCAAAATAAAAGTCTTGACAATTTTTATATCAATTGCTGTTTGGAGCATTTTAGAACTGATTTAACAGAACCACTGTTACACTTTGGATTATTTTGGACATTTAAAATGAAGCTTAATGAAATTTCAAAATAAAAGCCTTAAGATTCCTTTCTGGCTCATGCCTATTTTAGTGAAAATGGCTGCCTCAAACTGATAGAATTATGTCTCCCCCTGTCTGACTCACAGCTGGCAGATGATCCATTACCATAGCAACGGAACACAGCAGGGCCAGTGGTTAGGACTACAAAAATGCATCACTGTAGTTCTAACTATGGCAGAACTCAGAGGAAAAAGCTGGACTTTAGAACTGCTTGTGTTTTGGGCCTTTTTTAACTCATTTTAACCAACCATTGTTACACATGGAATTAGTTTGGCAATTTTAAATTAAGCTTTAAACAAATTTCAAAATAAAAGCCTTGACAATTTTTATATTAAGTGCTTTTTTGACCATTATATGTCTGATTTAACCAAATCACTGTTGTACATGGGATTACATTGACCATTTAAAATTAAGCATTCTGAAAATTTCAAAATAAAAGCATTAAGACTCGTCTGTGGCTAATGCAGCGCCGTGGGCGCTGCAATGATATTAGCTTGCATTATCTTTTCCTCTCAAGTTAGGGCACTGTAGGTAGAGCATTAGCATTAGCCTTTTACCTTGCATGAGGTATTCGCTATTTCCCTTACTTAATGCAGTAAGTCATGCTTGTGACTCTCCACATGGTATTGATGACATTGCAGCTTTCTTTAGCATGGATGCTAATGTTTAGCATCAGAACGCTGGGTCCAAACTGACGGGCACACTTTGCAGGCCCCGGTTAAATTTCTTCAGGAATTTTCTAGTTGGGGCCTGCCTAGCAATGCATAAGGAGAGCAGTGACTGACTTGCAAAGCAAGTCAGTCACTGCCTCCATGCATTGCATGGCAGGCACCTATTAATCTACACCTAATAGAATGCCTCTTTATTATAACTTCTTCTTCCGCTACCGTTAATGCGGCTCGTACCGCTGCGAGCCCACCCACAAAAGTGTATCAAAACGTGCGGCTCGTTCCCGGCATTGGAGCTATTACTTTTATGGGGAATCGGCGTTACGATGGCGACGTAAAAAGCGAAAAACGAGCAAAATTTCCAACTGCCGAAACGCAGAGCATAACTGCCACCAACTGCCGCTCCGCTAGAGTGAAAAATGAAGTGGATTTCTGACCCCAAATAAATTTTGAAAATCGCCGTCACACCCACAAATATCGTGCTATCGGTATGAAACTCGGACATGACATCGATACGAATGTCTGCTCCGGTAAAATGTTTTCAAAATTTTTCTAGGGCTTACGGTTTTTCCTGTCAAGGTGCTTTAGAGCAAAATCAAGTTCCAGCCTAACTGACGCTCTCCACCATATATTTTCATACTTTTATTGAAAAACACAGACCTCAGCTCACACCATTTTTCTCTCATCGCTGTAATTACTGTGAATGAGCTACAGATATGATTTGCAGGACTATAGGAGACGACAAATAGCTCTCTCATATGCTTCAAACGGTTTTCCGATACGTATCACGGTTCCCGAACGGCAAGGAGTTTGTTCGGGCTGCTTTTTCCATTATAACTGACTGAGCTGTCTCACAAAGATAGAATCTGTCTCTGCCTCACACACATGACTGTTGACCTCTTTAGAACTACAATTCCTGAAGGTTAGAACTACAACATGGCGGAACACTCAGTGCCTACAAAAGAGGTCAGAGCTGATTGTCAGAACTACAACATGGCGGAACTGTCAGTTACTACTGAGGAGGAATGAGCTGGCCTTTAGAATTACATTGTGTTTGGGCTTTTTATAACTGATTTTAACCAACCATTGTTACACACAGTATTTCTGTTGAAATTTTAAATTAAGCTGAATGAAAAATTTCTAAATAAAACCTTGAATATTTCTCAGCCTGTCAGAAAAACTAACTTCTTCAAGAATTTATAATTAAGTCTCTTCTTTTGTGTCACACTGACATGACAGTTGACCTCTTTAGAACTACAATTCCGGAAGGTTAGAACTACAACATGGCGGAACACTCAGTGCCTACAGAAGAGGTCCTAGGTGAAGATAAAAACTACAACATGGTGGAACTGTCAGTTACTACTGAGGAGGACTGAGCTGCTCTTTAGAACTACAATTCCTGAACGTTAGAATACAACATGGCGGAACACTCAGTGCCTACAAAAGAGGTCAGAGCTGATTGTCAGAACTACAACATGGTGGAACTGTCAGTTACTACTGAGGAGGAATGAGCTGGCCTTTAGAATTACATTGTGTTTGGGCTTTTATAACTGATTTTAAGCAACCATTGTTACACACAGTATTTGTGTGGAATTTCAAATTAAGCTTAATAAAAATTTCAAAATAAAAGCCCTGAGATTCTTTTATATCACGTAATTGCTCTCTTGGGCATTATGTGACTTTTTTAACAAACCACTGTTAACTTTGGATTATTTTGGACATTTAAATGAAGCTTAATAAAAATTTCAAATAAAAGCTTGAATATTTCTCTCAGGCCTGTCAGAAAAACTAACTTCTTCAAGCATTTAGAATTAAGTCTCTCCTTGTGTGTCACACTGACATGACAGTTGACCTCTTCTTTAGAACTACAACTCCTGAACGTTAGAACTACAACATGGCGGAACACTCAGTGCCTACAAAAGAGGTCATAGGTGAATATAAAAACTACACATGGTGGAACTGTCAGTTACTGCTGAAGAGGAATGAGCTGGCCTTTAGAATTACATTGTGTTTGGGCTTTTTATAACTGATTTTAACCAACCATTGTTACACACAGTATTTGTGTGGAAACTTTAAATTAAGCTGAATGAAAATTTCAAAATAAAACCTTAAATATTTCTCTCAGGCCTGTCAGAAAAACTAACTTCTTCAAGCATTTACAATTAAGCCTCTCCTTGTGTGTCACACTGACATGACAGTTGATCTCTTCTTTAGAACTACAATTCCTGAACGTTAGAACTACAACATGGCGGAACACTCAGTGCCTACAGAAGAGTCATAGGTGAATATAAAAAACTACAACATGGTGGAACTGTCAGTTACTACTGAGGAGACTGAGCTGCTCTTTAGAACTACAATTCCTGAACGTTAGAACTACAACATGGCGGAACACTCAGTGCCTACAGAAGAGGTCATAGGTGAATATAAAAACTACAACATGGTGGAACTGTCAGTTACTACTGATGAGTAATCAGCTGGCCATGACAAGTACTTTTTTTTTGGGAATTTTAGAACTGATTTCAAAACTCCATAGTTACACATGGGATTAGTGTTACCATTTAAATTAAGCTTAATGTAAATTTCAAAATAAAAGCCTTGACAATTGTTCCATCAAGTAATTGCTCTTTTGACCACTATATAACTGATTTAACCCAATCAGTGTTAAACATGGGATGAGATTGGCCATTTAAATTAATCTCAATGAAAATTTCAAAATAAAAGCCTTAAGATTCCTTTCTGGCTCATGCCTATTTTAGGGAAAATGGCTGCCTCAAACTGATAGAATTAAGTCTCCCCCTGTCTGACTCACAGCTGGCAGAGGATCCATTACCATGGCAACGGAACACAAAGGGGCCAGCTGATTAGGACTACAAAAACGCATCACTGTAGTTCTAACTATGGCAGAACTCAGAGAAAAAGCTGGACTTTAGAACTGCTTGTGTTTTGGGCCTTTTATAACTTTTTTCAACCAACCATTGTTACACATGGAATTAGTGTGGAAATTTTAAATTAAGCTTTAAAAAAAAATTCAAAATAAAAGCCTGAGAATTTTTAGATTAAATCAGTGCTCTTTTGACCATTATGTCTGATTTAACCAAATCACTGTTATACATGGGATTACATTGACCATTTAAAATTAAACATTCTGAACATTTCAAAATAAAAGCCTTAAGATTCGGCCGTGGCTAATGCAGCGCCGCAGGCGCTGCAATGATATTAGCTTGCATCATCTTTTCCTCTCAAGTTAGGGCACTGTCTTGCGCAGCAAGACAGTGCATTAGCATTAGCACAAACATTAGCATTTCTCTGTTTTCCCACCAGTGCACTGCCATAGGCAGTGCAATAAGATTATCCTGCATGATCCTTTCCACTCAGGTTAGGGCTCTGCCTTGCACAGCAAGGCAGAGCATTAGCATTAACCTTTTACCTTGCATGAGGCATTAGCTATTTCCCTTACTTATTACCCATATTTAGTATACTGAATGCAGTAAGTCATGCTTGTGACTCTCCACATTGTATTGATGACATTGCAGCTTTCTTTAGCATGGATGCTAATGTTTAGCATCAGAACGCTGGTCCAAACCGACGGGCACACTTTGGCAGGCCCCGGTTAAATTTCTTCAGGAATTTTCTAGTTATTCTTTATTTTTCTTCCGCCAGCCGGAATGCGGCTCGTACCGCTGCGAGCCCACCCACAAACGTGTATCAAAACGTGCGGCTCGTTCCCGGCATTTGAGCTATTACTTTTGGTGGGATTCGGAGTTACGATAAAAAAGTAAAAAGCGAAAAACCATCAAAAAATTCTTGTCAGTTAGAAACTGCCCAAACTAGAGTGTAATCAACGTTTCGTTAGAGTGTGGGAAGCAGTGCGATTCTGACCCAAATACATTTTGAAATCGCCGTCACGCCACAAATATCACCCTATCGGTATCAAACTCGGTCATGACATAGATATGCATGCCTGCTCCGGTAAAATGTTTTCAAAATTTTTCTAGGGCTTACGGTTTTCTGTCTAGGGGCTTCAGAGCGAAGTGATGCGACAGGATTTCGACTCGCTCAGCCAGGTTCACTTCCATGTATTTCTGAAAAATGTCAGACCTCAGCGCACACCATTTTTATCTCGTCGCTGTTATTAATGTGAGTGATGTACAGATATGAATAGCGGGACTATCGGAGACGAAAGATAGCCCTCTCATACGCTTCAAACGGTTTTTCCGATACGTATCACGGTTTCCGAACGGGAAGGAGTTGTTCGGACCGCTTTTTTCAGTGAAAACTGACTGGGTGTCTCACAAGATAGAATTCTTTCTGTCTCACACACATGACAGTTGCAGAGGATTAATTACCATAGCAACGAAGCACAGCAGGGCCGAGCAGCTGATTAGGACTACAAAAAACGCATCACTGTAGTTTTTACTATGGCAGAGCTCTGAGGAAGGAGCTGGCCTTTAGAATTATAAATTAGAACTACAAAAACGCATCACTGTAGTTTTTACTGTGGCAGAGCTCTGAGGAAGGAGCTGGCCTTTAGAATTATAAATTAGAACTACAAAAACGCATCACTGTAGTTTTTACTATGGCTGAGCTCTGAGGAAGGAGCTGGCCTGTAGACTACTTGTGTTTTGGGCATTTTATAACTGATTTTAACCACCTTTGCTACACATGGGATTAGTGTTAATTAAGTTTAATTAATCTTAATGAAATTAAGTTTAATTAAAATTTCACAAACATTTCACAAGCATTAGCACAAACATTAGCATTCACTGTTCCCCACTAGTGCACTGCCGTAGGCAGTTTAATAACATTATCCTGCATGATCTTTTCCAATCAGGTTAGGGCTCTGCCTTGCACAGCAAGGCAAAGCATTAGCATTAGCCTTTTACCTTAAATGAGGTATTAGCTGTTTCCTTTAATTATTACCATGTTCAATAATTCATGCTTGTGACTGTCCACGTGGCTATTGATGACATCGCAGCTTTCTTTAGCATGGATGCTAATGTTTAGCATCAGAACGCTGGGTCCAAACCGACGGGCACACTTTGGCAGGCCCCGGTTAAATGTATTCAGAAATTTTCTAGGGTAGGGTTAGTTTCTCCATTAATGTTTGCTGAGAGCAAGCAGTCAGTGGAGGGGATGTATTTTCCTTTTGCTATAATTTTATCTAGTGTACAAGTAAATTGATGCTGAGCAGAAATAGTATGCTGAAATAAAAATTATATTCAATTTAATTTGTAGGACTTCAAGAAAAGTAAAGTCCCCAAAACTAAGAAAATAATTGATATAATCTCAAGTTGCGTCATTTGTGTGTCTGGAGGTGAACAGTTTCTCTAAACCATCCAGAAAGACTTTCTGAAAGCTGAGATGACCTGAAGCATGAGGAGAGACTCCATGAGACTCGGATGAATCTTTATTTCCTGATGCGATCATAGAAAACAACATTGACATCAAATAAAAATATCTTTTGATTTAAAGTTCGTCGTCACACCCAGAAAAATAAACGCAGGCCCCGCCCCCTTACATCAATCAACCCTCCAGCCAATGGCAGTCGAGGAGGGGCGGAGCCATGCCTTGAAGAGTGACGACAGAAACAACATGTCATTGGTCAGCCCAGTCACATAGTGCAGGATAAACAGTCATGTGATCAGGAGGATCATTTATGTACAGAGAACGTTCTGGAGTTTCCTGTCTGCAAAGCTTCATGGGTCATAATTCAAATAGGGTTTTAGCCCCGCCCACCACGCTGAATAAAAGAAAAGATCAGCATGTCAGAAAGAAAACTCCAGAACATCAACGCCACCAGGAGGAGGAGCCAGGGACCACCGGACCTACAGGAGGCGGAGCCAGGGACCACCCGACCTACAGGAGGCGGAGCCAGGGACCACCCGACCTACAGGAGGCGGAGCCAGGGACCACACGACCCACAGGAAGCGGAGCCAGGGACAACCCGACCTACAGGAGGCGGAGCCAGGGACCACCCGACCTAGAGGAGGCGGAGCCAGGGACCACCCGACCTACAGGAGGCGGCCAGGGACCACCCGACCTACAGGAGGCGGAGCCAGGACCACCCGACTTACAGGAGGCGGAGCCAGGGACAACCCGACCTACAGGAGGCGGAGCCAGGGACCACCCGACCTACAGGAGGCGGAGCCAGGGACCACCCGACCTACAGGAGGCGGAGCCAGGGACCACACGACCCACAGGAGGCGAAGCCAGGGACCACACGACCTAGAGGAGGCGGAGCCAGGGACCACCCGACCTAGAGGAGGCGGAGCCAGGGACCACCCGACCTACAGGAGGTGGAGCCAGGGACCACCGGACGGCGGTCTTAAGACGTTAGTGTCGTCAGACGGTTGGTGGGGCTCTGAAGCCCCGACAGGGACTCATAATGTTCTGGCCCAAGGAACCGGGTAAACAGAGACTCTGAAGTTCTGCTGAAGCCTCCATCAGACCTCATGTCAGAACCAAACCTTTAGGTTCTGCTCAGCGGACACCTGCCAGGTTTTCCATTGACAGGCAGAGCTGAACAGGTCACACCCACACACAGAAATGGTCGGGTCTGAATGGAGCTTCGGGTTCTGCAGATACCTTCAGAAGTCGGGTCCAGTTCCATCAAACAGAACCACACGGAGCAGCATGAGGAAATGCTGAGTGATCGGTGTGGAGACATTCTTCAGGTTCTGCTGGTGAGAGAAATGTTCTGGTCCACAAAATGGCTTCTTGAATCTTCCAGAACCTCCTTCCTGCTGCTCAAGATCTTTAAGGCAACTTTGAGAACAAAATAAACTCGAATCTCTGGTAGAAAAGTCATGCTGCATTCAGGGACTCGCAGAGGCTGGGAAAGCCCATCATCAGGACACAGTCGACACGAGAACTCGGCCAAAGGAACTGAAACTCAGAAATCCTGGTTCCTCATCAGGACCCAGTTTCTGAGCAGCAACGGTTCTGATGGTCCGAGTCTGAAGGTCCAGACTTGGTGTCTGTGACCCGGCTGTGTCCCAAATCCAAGACAATCTCTGGAATTTGAGTCTGTCCAAGTCGGAGTGTCAGGGAAAGGTCAGAGTGCAACGGAGAAAGGTCAGATACGTACTAGGATACCGTCCCAGTGCGAGCGAGCGTGCAGCGCCGCTCAGCTCTGACCTTTCCCTGAAAAGATCCAGTCCAGGACCTGACCTCTGTGACCTCTGTGACGGTGGGCCTGCGGCAGCCTCAGCGACTCTCAGAAACAATGTGAAGGCAACAGTCATGTCAGGTTACCGTGGCAACCACAGCCAAACAGACGGCTTCTCGCTCGGCGTCCATCAGAGCCGCTCGGCGTCCATCAGAGCCGCTCGGCGTCCATCAGAGCCGCTCGGCGTCCATCAGAGCCGCTCGGCGTCCATCAGAGCCGCTCGGCAACATTCGCCCGCTTTTTCATTTAGAAACAGACGTGAATTTCATCTTTTTCCAGCTCAGACACTCCCTGAACCCGGTCCGATGCGGTCAGAACCACAGCAGGCGCTAGACCCTAAAGTCAGAGTTCACCAATGGTTCGACGTTCTCCAGGCAGAAACAGTCCGACGTTCCTGAAACCAGAACCCTTAAAGACCATCTGTTCTGAGAACAATCCAGCCTAAGCGCTCCGGTTCTGGTCCAAAAACAAGTTTTAGCAAAGTCCATTGTGGATCAACCAGTTGCCATGGCAACCAGAACCAGTTCAGCGGTTCTGATCGAACCCGCCTCACCAGAACCGATCATTGGCAACGGAGGAATATTTACATGTTTGAAGTCCAGGCAGAGGAATGTGAGCGCCCCCTGCAGGCAGAGGAATGTGAGCGCCCCCTGCAGGCAGAGGAATGTGAGCGCCCCCTGCAGGCAGAGGAATGTGAGCGCCCCCTGCAGGCAGAGGAATGTGAGCGCCCCTGCAGGCAGAGGAATGTGAGCGCCCCCTGCAGGCAGGAAGCAGATGCTGCTCAGCGATTGGTCCGTTGCAGGGAAGGCGTGGCCTCCAGTGCGGCCAATCGGAGCTCGGTCTGTAAAACGATCTTAATCCGACCCAAGTCGGGTCAGGAACGTCTGGAGCAAATCCAGGATAAATGAACGGAATCCCAACGTTCCGGCTGCGCCGACCTTTCACCCCGATTCTCAGACCGGCGTGGCGCTGATCAGCGTTGCCATGGTTACAGAGAACCAATCAGCTTCAGTTTCTGGTTCCGGTCAGTTCCGGACGCTTCGGGTTCCCTGCGTCGTCCCGCGTCATTCTGATGAAGATGAGGGCTTAAATGAGGATGAAGGCCGTCCAGCTGGCATCATCATCTTCGCGGGCTTTAGTCCAGCAGGTGGCGCTGCGAAAACGCCTCAGGATTCGGTCCAAAGGGAGTCTGAGACCCGGGATCAGGGCTTCTGTGGGCCCGGGGACAGAACCACCGGGGTGGAGAGTCCGTCCACGCTCAGCGCCGGGATGTGGATCTGGTTGCTGCCGTTGGCCGGAAACTGCAGAGGAACAGAGACGAGTCAGAACCAGAACCAGACTTCTGGAGGAACGGGTCAGAACCAGACATGCACGGTTCTTCCTGCAGTGGAAAAACAAACAGATCCCTCCAGAGGAAGACCTGGAGAGACAGTCCGGGTCTCCGATGGACTTGGGGGGTTCTGGAGAGATCCAGGACCTGTTCTGAATCCTCACAGACATAGAAGGATGTGTGTGCAGGTCCAGCTCAGGTTCCAAGCCACCAGAGGAACCAGAAGAACACCCGAGTTCTGCTGAGTGGCACGCAACTAGGCCTTTCACGATAAATGATAAATCAATTAATCGCACAATAAATTAAAACTATCAACGTCATTTCAATTATCGTCTATATCGTTTCTTCCTGCCTTTCTCTTACTGTTGATGACACTGAATGAAAAAAGGCTCAACTCCACTGACCCTCCCTTCCTTATTTCTTAGAGTAATGCCCAGCGCGCTGCACCATCTGATGTCGCCGATTGTCGCCCTTTATCAAAACCTGAGAGACACATTAGCCGACAGAAATACTCGCTATAACGGTTCGATCGAACCGTGTTGTGTCCAACAATGGACACAAAATAAGTCCAGTTCACTAACTTTGAAACCAGGCATTAATCAATTCCTTACTATAATCTACCTGCAATGCATGTAGCTAGTGTCAGTCTGACTGAATGAAAATCATTATAAACTATTTATGTCACCTTAACGAAGAACAGCTGAAAAGTTACCAGGTTTTCTGCTAGAAATTTCGCTCCAACTCCTCCCCTAGTTATTTATATTTTCTTTGCATGAAATGTTGAATAAACATTCATGTTGTTTCCGATGTCTGCTGGACTTCGGGTTGCACCGTGTCAGCTGTTCGGGATTCCCTCCGTGTTTCCCCTCAGAAAGCAGGAGGAGAATCCGCGCTTTCTGATTGGCTACCGTCACATTCAACAGGCTGCGTCACTCTCCCATTGTGGATAAATCCTTGATTTAGATCGGAGCAACGATCTACCGTAACACACAACGATCTACCGTAACACACAACGATCTACCGTAACACACGACGATCTACCGTAACACGACGATCTACCGTAACACAGAACGATCTACCGTAACACACAACGATCTACCGTAACACACGACGATCTACCGTAACACACGACGATCTACCGTAACACACGACGATCTACCGTAACACAGAACGATCTACCGTAACACAGAACGATCTACCGTAACACACGACGATCTACCGTAACACGACGATCTACCGTAACACACAACGATCTACCGTAACACACAACGATCTACCGTAACACAGAACGATCTACCGTAACACACAACGATCTACCGTAACACAGAACGATCTACCGTAACACAGAACGATCTACCGTAACACACGACGATCTACCGTAACACACAACGATCTACCGTAACACAGAACGATCTACCATAACACACAACGATCTACCTTAACACAGAACGATCTACCGTAACACAGAACGATCTACCGTAACACAGAACGATCTACCGTAACACACGACGATCTACCGTAACACAGAACGATCTACCGTAACACACGACGATCTACCGTAACACACTAGTGACAATCTCAGAACGAAGAACGTTCTTAGATTGTCGTTCTGGGTAATAAATCCTGTAGTTTGAACTATTGCATCATTCAGTCGATTCTTCTCTATTTAAATCTAATTATTACTGAAGGGCAATAAACTATACAGACTTCATAATCTGCACTCTTTTGGTTGAATGCAGTGTTTATTTCCACTTTGGCTTCATGTTGTTTAGTTTTTATTCAAGTACATTTATTGTTAATGCCACTAAATCAATGTAAAAAGGTCTTCAAACAATATTATCGTTTATCGCAATAATTTTTGAGACAATATATCGGCCAGCAAACTCTCTTATTGTGACAGGCCTACACGCAACACATTGATCAGGTCCAGTTGATCAAAACCGATCAGCACCAATAATCATCAGATCAGCTGCTTTCAGTCTGGAGTTAAAGTAGCTCAGGGTTTTGGCTGTTTGTCAGTTTTCTGGAAGTTTGTTCCAGATCTGTGGAGCATAGAAGCTGAATGTTGCTTTTCCATGTTTGGTTCTGGTTCTGACGCAGAGCAGAACCAGAACCAGCAGGTTGATCCAGCAGCAGATCTTTAATCTGTTCAGTGATTTATAAACTAGCAGCAGTTTAAAGCCTCAGTGAAGGACTGTAGAACCGGCGTTGTCGCCATCTCTCGGTTCTAGTCAGAACTCCAGCAGCAGCGTTCTGGACCGTTGGTGTGACAGTCATGGTGCTGTGGGCTAGGTCTATTACCTGGAAGGACAGCTTGGCTGGTGAGCGCGGGGCGATAGGACTGAGCGTGCTCCAAAGTGGATGGTGGAGGGAAGAGCACTGGGCGTCAGCAGCACCGGGGTCTGAAAAACATGAACACAGAACCTTCCAGAACTTTTCAGAACCGTCTGGAGACATTAGGCTGTTTACAGTCAGGTGGGAAAGTCAGTCATCGACAGGAGCTGCTTGGTCTCCACGGCACTTCCTGTTCAGAAACATTAAACCACAGAGCGAGGCGTGCAGGACATCTCTGTTGCCACGGCAATCTCCTCGCTCAAGGATTTAATGCAGGAAAACTTTCTGAGCTCCTGGTGGAGGTTCTGAAGAACGCCGCGGTTAGCTAGAACGCCGCGGTTAGCTAGAACGCCACAGTTAGCTAGAACGCCGTGGTTAGCTAGAACGCCACAGTTAGCTAGAACGCCACAGTTAGCTAGAACGCCGCGGTTAGCTAGAACGCCACAGTTAGCTAGAACGCCACGGTTAGCTAGAACGCCACAGTTAGCTAGAACGCCGTGGTTAGCTAGAACGCCGCGGTTAGCTAGAACGCCACAGTTAGCTAGAACGCCGCGGTTAGCTAGAACGCCACAGTTGCTAGAACGCCGTGGTTAGCTAGAACGCCGCGGTTAGCTAGAACGCCACAGTTAGCTAGAACGCCACGGTTAGCTAGAACGCCACGGTTAGCTAGAACGCCGCCGTTAGCTAGAACGCCATGGTTAGCTAGAACGCCGCCGTTAGCTAGACCGCCCGGATAGCTAGAAGCCCACAGTTACTAGAACCACGCGGATAGCTAGAACGCCACAGTTAGCTAGACCACCGCGGATAGCTAGAACGCCACAGTTAGCTAGACCACCGCGGATAGCTAGAACGCCACAGTTAGCTAGACCACCGTGGATAGCTAGAACGCCACAGTTAGCTGGAACGCCACAGATAGCTAGAACGCCACACAGTTAGAAAGCCGCGGTTAGCTAGAACGCAGCAGTTAGCTAGAATGCCGTGGTTAGCTAGAACGCCACAGTTAGCTAGAACGCCGCGGTTAGCTAGACCACTGCGGATAGGTAGAACGCCATGGTTAGCTAGAACGCCACAGTTAGCTAGACCACCGGGTTTAGCTAGAACATCACAGTTAGCTAGACCACTGCGGTTAGCTAGAACGCCACAGTTAGCTCGAACGCCGCGGTTAGATAGACTGCCTAGGTTAGCTAGACTTGCGCAGTTAGCTAGAACGCCGAGGTTGGATAATCGGCATGGTTTGCTAGAACGGCGCGGTTAGGTAGACTGCCGAGGTTAGCTAGAACGCCGCAGTTAGCTAGAACGGCGTGGTTAGCTAGAACGCCCAAGCCAGCTAGACCGGCGCGGTTAGCTAGAATGCCGAGCTCAGCTACAAGAATATGAGTCACTGAGAATCTGATCAGAACCATGCGACGTTGCTCTGGTCCAGCTTACCAGGGCGTGGGAGGTGATGACGGTCGGCGTCAATGTGTTGGCGGCGCCCGGTGCCAACAGACTGTTGACAGCGGCGTTCACCTGCAGGGGGACAGGAAGTGATGTCAGAGCTGTGACAGACGGACCAGTGGATCATGCGACCCGGATCATCAGAACCTTATCCAGGGAGAGGCCGGGCGGCAGGGAGGGTGAGGACGAGGACGGCAGCTCCAGGATCCGGGGCTTCTTGGGTTTGGGCAGCCCGGCGCAAGATGGTGAGGTTGATGCCGAAGATGAAGAGGAGCACGTTGCTGTGGCAACAGAGGGCTCTGACGGGAAACGGAGATGAGCCCAGAGAAGAAGCAACAGAACCGGCAGCTGAACCGGCTGGGCCGGGTTCTGGTCTGACATGGGAACCAGGAAGTCACCTGCTAGAGAGTCCTTGGCCCCGCCCACTTCCACCCTCCTGGCGTCCGGCCCCGGAGGCGGGGGGCTCTCCACGATGGTGATGGGCGGTTCTGATTCTGCTGGGCCACAGATGAGCTGGGGAACCTGGACACGTCAGAGGAGATTTGGTCACACACCACTTCCATCGGAACCAGAACCGGGCCTTCTGGGTACGGCGGCGCCGGCCCTCACCTGGTCCGCCTGCTTCCTCGGCAGGGTCACCATCTCCAGCAGCTCCTCCTCCGACGGCAGGTTCTCCTCCTTGATGACGACGGGCGGAGGCGACGGGTTGATGATGACAAAGACAGGTGAGGCGCGGGGGCCGCGGGGTCGTCCAGTAGGGGCGCCGGCGGCCCGTCGGGGACGGAGTCTGGACCTTGGGTCCCGCCGGGAGCCAGGGGCAGGAGGGGGGCAAAAGGAGGCGAGTCGCCCACCCCGGTGAGGTAGATGTGGGGGGGGTCGCTGAGAGGAGGGCCGGGGGGGTTCTGTGGAGGACAGATGGAGAGCGGGTCGATCAGAACCGGGTCAGAACTAAAATGCAAAGGCAGACGGAGCTGACCTGTGACTGGCCGCTGGCTGAGGCCTGCGGGCTGAGCGCCGGGTGGGGCGAGGCCTGGGGGGCGAGCTGCAGGCAGTCCACAGCGCCACCAGCTGGAGGGAGGGCTGGCCTTCTGGCAGCAGGCTCACCTGAGAGGAAGACACGATGAAGAGCACCGCCCCGCTGGCTGAGGAAGAGGAGCGAAGAAGAGGCCTCACCTCTCTGGCCTTGGGTTGGGGTCCGGCTGCAGCAGGAGCTCTGATTTGATTGGCCGGGGGTTGGGCGGGGCCTGCAGGGATTGGATGGTGAAGGTGGAGTAGAGGCCGGACTTCATGTAGTCGTTCCTGGAGCTCTTCTGGGCGCCGCCGGGCCCAGGCGCTGCGGGTGACACTTTGTCATGACCACCGGCCACAACCAGGTTACATGATAACAAACAAGGCGCCGTACCTGGGCCGAGCCCTTTGACTGGCAGACTGAGGCCACGGCCCCGAGGCCCTTCTGCTGGCCGATTGGGTCGCCGGCGTCTTTCTTCAGGAGCTCCTCGGCGCCGCGAGGCCCGTCTGCCAGCGCCGGGTCGGGCTGGCTCACAAACTTATAGACAAACTTCTGACCGCTAACCTTCTTGATGATGTTCTGCAAGAAGACAACAGCGGCATCAGGAACCAGGTTCTGGTTCTGAGTTACTTAGATCTGCTGTACTCCCCTGCTCATCAACACGTTGACCTGGTAGCAGTAGAACCGCCAGGCTTCCCCCAGAGTATTGTAAGCCTGGCGGGCCGCCATGCTCTATGTTGCCCCCGCCAGGTTAAGCTTTTTTTATTACACCGAAAAAAATTTAATAATTTATTTCTTTTATTAAGCTGGACTATAAATGTCTCTTCTGCAGAGAACATTTCACTGGCAGGGCAGAAAGATGGGTTTATAGTTTCTATAGTTTTTAATACGGACTGGGGCTTCAGCTCTGCTCACCTCGTAACTAGCGCAACATGCTGGCTTGTTTTTATTTATTTTTTTGGGCAACATAAATATTTTGTCTACCTGGAGTCAGTAAGTTGCCGCATGGGGATCAGAGCAACTCGTCCCACGAAGCCCGGGCAACCAGAACATGATTGGCTCTCAAAGAGCCGATACGGATCCTTAGAGCCAAATGGAACCTGCTAAACCCACACAAACTGAACCGCAGTCTGTCCCTCATCATGCAGCAGGTCTCATCACGCAGCAGGTCTCATCACGCAGCAGGTCTCATCACGCAGCAGGTCTCATCACGCAGCAGGTCTCGTCATGCAGCAGGTCTCATCATGCAGCAGGTCTCATCATGCAGCAGGTCTCGTCATGCAGCAGGTCTCGTCATGCAGCAGGTCTCATCATGCAGCAGGTCTCATCATGCAGCAGGTCTCATCATGCAGCAGGTCTCATCACGCAGCAGGTCTCATCACGCAGCAGGTCTCATCATGCAGCAGGTCTCATCATGCAGCAGGTCTCATCATGCAGCAGGTCTCATCACGCAGCAGGTCTCATCACGCAGCAGGTCTCATCATGCAGCAGGTCTCATCATGCAGCAGGTCTCATCATGCAGCAGGTCTCATCACGCAGCAGGTCTCATCATGCAGCAGGTCTCATCATGCAGCAGGTCTCATCACGCAGCAGGTCTCATCACGCAGCAGGTCTCATCATGCAGCAGGTCTCATCACGCAGCAGGTCTCATCATGCAGCAGGTCTCATCACGCAGCAGGTCTCATCATGCAGCAGGTCTCATCATGCAGCAGGTCTCATCACGCAGCAGGTTTCATCATGCAGCAGGTCTCATCATGCAGCAGGTCTCATCATGCAGCAGGTCTCATCATGCAGCAGGTCTCATCATGCAGCAGGTCTCATCATGCAGCAGGTCTCATCATGCAGCAGGTCTCATCATGCAGCAGGTCTCATCACGCAGCAGGTCTGACTGACTGCCAGTTTCCTAAGATTTATTAACCAACAGCTAAATAGCATCTGATTGTTGCTATGGTAACAAAGCAATCTAACTGTAAAGATTGATCTTTGAACTTTTACAAAGTAAACTCGGTAGCTCCTTAAAATCTTAAATTTAAATGTTAAACCATTGAACCAAATTTAGCTGCACTGATAATCTCTTAGTACATTTCTACCTTGGGCCAGCATCACCTTTTTAGATCCACTGACTGCTGATTTAAATTGGCTCTAACAGAAGTTCAAATAATTGATATTTATTTGAATTTTATGATTTGTTGTTTTTAAGATTTGTGGGTTTAAGGACTGTCAACAATGACTTCCAGTAACTTAATTACCCAGTAATATTTTATATTTCCTTACAATCTTTAAATACCAAAACAAGGTGGACGGCGGCAGCGCCCAAACCGCCGCAGCGCCCAAACCGCCGCAGCGCCCAAACCGCCGCAGCGCCCAAACCTCCGCAGCGCCCAAACCGCCGCAGGACCCAAACCGCCGGACTGAGCAGGTTCACTGGGAAGCCCTGCGTAGCTACGCTCACCTTGTCGTAGTAGTAGCGTAACGCGCGGCTCAGCTTGTCGTAGTTCATGTTGTGCTTGTTCTTGCGCAGCCCCCAGAGGCGGGCCACCTCCTCTGCGTCCAGCAGCTTGAACTCTCCGTCCTCGCCGGTCCAGGAGATCAGGTGGCGCTGGTGCTGGTCCTCCAGCAGGTGCAGCAGGAACTGCCACAATGTGATGGACGGGTCCAAAGCTGGAGGAGCAGAGAGAAAGGTCAGACAAGGACTGGTCCAGAACCAGAGCTGCCAGTTTGAAGTTAAAGTAGAGCTGCACTCTTCAGAAGCCAGAAATGAAACGAAATCGCTCCATCAGAACTCAACCAGAACACAATATCAGCCCGGCATCGTTCTGATCCGACTGATCCAGAACTGGCCAGTTTACACAGGATGCTGCATGTAAGTAATATCTGAATGATCAGAACAATAATCAATAGTGTTATTAATTCTCACTTCATCGTCTCATCAGTTCAACACAAACGTTGAAGTAATTAGTAAAACTCCGACAGACCGCCGGACCGTGTGGGAACATCCTGATGCTAACAGCAGCTCCGCCAGCAGAACCACAAATGGATCAACATGTTTCAGCACAAGCATAAAACGGAGCAAATCCAGCTGAAAGTTCTGGTTCTGATCCATTCGGGCCCTTCTGTGTGTCCTGTCTCATTGAAAATGAAAATTTCCCTGACCCGGTTCTGATCCAACACAGGCTCAGTTGCTGGCATTACAAACACATTCAGCAATCAGTTGATTATTAGTTTAATCATGAAACAGGTTTATGTCATTCCTGGCCGGGTTCTAATACAACTGGGTTTTCAGTTTCCACCAGAACCAGCTGCTGGTCTCCAGTGAGGAAGAGGAGAAGATGCTCCCCTCCAGAACCATCTAGACCCAGAACTATAGCGGTCCTGCACAGACAGGGGGCTGCAGGGTTCTTCGTTGCCCAGAACCAGAGGGAATAATCCTCTCATCTGAATCAAAGTGGGTCAGAACTCCACCGGCAGCAAATGGTTCTGCTGGTTCTGATCCGGCTCCGTCCAGCCGAGACGGTTCTGGCATGCGTTTCAGAGTCAGGGAGCCCGTGGGTCACAGCGTGGTCAGCGTGAACCAGTCCGACCCTCACACAGGGTTTCCCCCAGTGCATTATAAGTCTGGGGGCCCGCCAGGCCTTACTTGCCGCCCCGCCAGGCCAAGTGCTGCTTGGTTTTGTTTTTAGGAAAGAGAAACCAAAAAACACTTTTATATTTTAATCTGGATTACAAGTGTTGCTCTGAGCGTTTTCACTGGCAGAGCAGATTTATTCCTAAAAGGCAAGTTTATAGTTGATGCATCCAAAGCCGGGACAGCGACCAATCACAGCTGGCGCCTCAGCCACTGCTTGCTCTGTGAAGTTGACCTTTCACTCAAACTGGACAGGCTGACCTGTATGCATATCTACATCAACCCCTTGTGAGGAATCATGATTCTTTAAGTTTAACCCCACCGCGTTAGCTCTGGCTGCGCAGCTCTATGAAGCGCAGGAATAACTTGAAATCGCTGTCAGAGGTGTGTTGAGGAGCCTGAGAGGGATTTATCTTTGTGTATGGCGTTTCCATCTCAGCAGCTGCCCACCGGGTGGGCTGTCTTCCCAGTAAAGTTTATGTCTGTGCTCCCGGTTGGCCGGAGCGTTAGCGCTTAGCGAACCAGCGCTAAGCTCATCGTGCAGGTTCAGCCGGTGAGGAGCTTTCAGTTCTCCTGGCGGTCTCGCATCACGCTGCTTTTATACTGTTTTATAGTTTTAGTTTGATTTTTCCGGTTACACGAAGCTACAGCCATGTCAAATGCTTTGTCCACTTAGTTAAAGACAGATCTGAAAATCTCGTCCCATAAACTCAGGCGACCAGAACAGTTTCTGTGACTCGTATTAAAACTGGACAGATAGAAATGTTAGAGCTGCTAGAGCTCTAACATTTCTGTTAACGTTTTAGCGGTTCATTGAATTAAATCTGTTTGTTGCTCCTCTCTGCAGTGCAGCAGGTTGAACTCATCCTGCAGGGCCGGTCCAAGGCTGCATGAGGCCCGGGGCAGAGCCTGACTTTGGGGCCCCTCTTGCTGCTAGAACATCAGAACCTCTAGCAGCTTCTGTTGGATTTAATCTGGGAGATTAAAGTAGATTAACTGGCCAACCTGACAACTATAATTACAGTTTATTCATTTGTATTTGTGAACAAACGGCTCAAACTCAAAGATTAACCTCGCAGCATCAGATTGTTGCTATGGTCACAATCTAACTGTGGATGTTGCTCTTTGAAGTTTTACAAAGTAAACTTGCCAGCTCCTTAAAATCTTATATTTAAATGTTAAACAATTTAAAATATTTTACTTTATGCTGAAACCATTAAATCAACTTTAGTAGCATTTATAATCTCAATAAACAAATGTTCCATTTATACATCTGTGGTTTTTGTTCAAATATGATCATTTATGGCCCCTGAAGCCCGGGGGCCGAGGGACCCGCTGCCTTCATGTGGATTAAACACAAGTGCAAATAATTAATATTCATTTTAATTGCATTTTTTGATTTGCTGTTTTTCAGACTAGTTGTGGTTTAAATAGTTTCAGTGGAGATGTTTTCCTGTAACATCCAGTAATATTTTTACATTTCCTGTCTAATCAACATCTTTCATACAAAAACACTCAGCAGGTTAACTGGGGGAACCTGCTGACCCGACTCGACCCGACTGGCTGCTCAAACCACGAGGAGAACCAGAGAACAGGCCCGTGTTCGGATCAGAACCGGGCCTGGCGGCGCCTCTCCTGCCATCATCTCATCTAACAACATGAAAGCATCAGCGTTGCCATGGTAACATGCTAATATTGCATCACAGACGAGAGAGTTTGCTGATCAACAAGATGAAGAGCGACATCCTCTTCCTCCTCAGGCTGATCGGATCATAACAATAATCACTCAGCCAGCATTTGGGATGATGGAAAAATGAACGTTCATTAATGTTTTTGTTCAGGCAGAAAGGAAGCTGCTGCATATGGCTGAAAATCACCAACAGCGATTAATCACAGAAAATCGATCTTTATCAACCAGAATCATCTTTGGGTCGTGAAGAAATTTGACTCCAGCTGCATTAAACTGGAGAAATGCTCATTTAGCACTTCTGTCCTTTATTTAAAGCAGGTTAAAGCATTTTCACCCTGACTCAGGCCTTCAGTTTCAGGCTCGTCTGTAAGCTGAACGGAAGCTGAAGCGGTTTCAGCGTCACCAGCACACGGACACAGCGCCACCTGAAGCCGCAGGCTCACCTGTTGCTACCTGCTTACCGTTAATCAGCGGGTTGGACTCCATCTTCTGAGCGGGTTCAGCCTGGGCTGCAGTCACACCGCCTCCATGCTGCGGCTGTCGGCGTCGTGTCGCTGCTGCTGCGGGTCTGTTTGCGTGCAAAGTGTCACAGCGGAGCTGAAGAGGAGGCGGAGGAGGAGGAGACGTTCAGCCGCTTCTCTGCCGACCTGCTGTCGTTATGTAACCGCTCCGAGCCGCCGCGGCGGGGCTCCGCAGCCTCCATGCTAACTGTCCTCTGGGGAGCACAGCGTCCAAGGAAAGCAGCCCCACTATCAGCGAATCCTTCTGGGCTCACCTGCGGCGGTCCTGGACGGATCCGCGCTCCGGGTCGTTCTGCCGCAAACAAACCTGCTGACAAAGCCCGCTAGAACGATAAGACAACTGCTTCCACCGCAAAATCAAAGCAAAATAAAGTATTTTATCTTCTCAGAGACTGAAAACAAATATATTACAAATCAAAGTCCTAATGCTTTTAGAAAAGTTTCGCAAGTTCAAGGTCCAGTCACAACAGAAGCTGTTACTTTAGCCTAGCCTGCTCTACCAAGGAGCTGTTAGCCTAGCATAGCCTAGCT
This sequence comes from Poeciliopsis prolifica, assembly GCF_027474105.1. NCBI lineage: Eukaryota > Metazoa > Chordata > Actinopteri > Cyprinodontiformes > Poeciliidae > Poeciliopsis > Poeciliopsis prolifica. The sequence continues at coordinate 1,420,836 of NW_026562457.1, read as the reverse complement.
CAGCCTAGCCATCTGCTCCAGTACTGAGCTGTTAGCTTAGCCCCCCGCCTCTCGGTCTGCGTCAGACCCGAAACATCTCCAGAGATTCCCGGGACCGTCCACGCACCTCCAACACGGAGCAAAAGAAACGGAGAAGGTCCAGTTTCTGATTCGATAGATGTGTTCGGGGATAACGACTGAACTCTTCAACACAAGCACAGTAACGGCGGTAAAGACTGGGGTTCCGGTGGCGTCTTTCAAAATAAAAGTTCAAAAAGGCGCAGCTAAAGATTAATTTAAACTCAGTGTATCTTTATGGTATGCTGCATTGTTTGATTTTATGTTACTGTACTTCTTTCAAGCATCATTGAGTGTTTAGGAAATACAAAATAAGATGTATCATGACTATTTACAGAAGGAATCATACGATTCTGAGTAAAAACTAATAATGTTATGTTGTTTTCAGCTCCAGCTCCTACAGATCCCCTTAGGGGACATGCAGGGGTTTTTTCTTTTGCATTCCCTCGCAGTAATGTCCAGGGCTCTCATGTATGAAATGGTTCTGTGGACAAGAATAAAGTAGAGAGACAAAACTCATCAAAATCCACTGAAATGATTCAGTTATTTAGACCAGGAAGCATCAAACCCAATGATTTTATTTTCATATTTTATTGTTTAGATGATGAAACTGAACCGATTTATCCTCAGACAATAAGCCAGCACAAAATAAAGAAAAGAAAATAAAGATGTGAAAACATCACAACATGTAAATAATACATTTATTCAGTTTGTCTCATAAAGACAAAACGATTCGTCTGAATGAATCAATGACTGATTTATTCAAGAGAAACCAGGCTGATCGATAGGTTTGATTACTGGGTGATCAATAGGTTTGATTACTGGAGGTGATCGATAGCTTTGATTACTGCAGGTGATCAATAATCTCAGGTATAGCTGCTCCTGTGGCTCTGATGGAGAACATGGAGCCATTGATCAGAGATCATATTGATCTGCTGGTTTATTGGCGTTTAGATTGATCCAGACTGATCATCCTGGGACTCTGAGCAGAACTTGAAGCAGGTTCTGGTCCTGGTTCTGGTCCCGGTCCCGGTCCGGTCCCGGTTCTGGTCCTGGTTCCGGTCCTGGCTCCGGTCCCGGTCCCGGTCCCGGTTCCGGTCCCGGTCCGGCTGGCCCGCCTTGTGGACAGAAACATCTCTACCCTGTAGCTTCTGCTCTGCTTCCTGTGTTCAGGTTTAAAGCGGCTGCAGGTTCTGCTGCTCCGTCTGGCTGCAGGTCTCATCATTTATGTGGAGTTTAGTCTTTACAATTTATTATTTGGATTTCTGTGACCTTATGCGCCCCGAGAGCAACTTGGAAATCAAATATAGAATCGTTATTATGCTAAAGACGTGTACTGCGACAAAGACGTTGCCATGGCTTCACGTGGCGGCAGACTTCCTGGTATTTATACTAATTTACATTAATATGTATTTAGGGAGGCGACGGGCGGAGCAGCAGCTGCTCTGCTTCCTGTAAATTAGGATTTAGAAAGGAAAGGCGCCGGCCCGCAGGCTTTATACATCTGGACTCGTTTGTGCGCCGCACTTTTCTAAATTTGTCCTAGTCCAAGTTTTAGTGTGAAAACTGAGTGTTTGATGCATGGGGCCTCTGTGCTGTGAGCCTTTCTTACAGCCGTCCTACTTTCTGCTGTTCCAGGTTTTCAGGAGCTTTTTCCATGTATGTCTCGTTTATCTGGACTTTCAGTTCAAGCCACTTTCAACACAATGAACTTTGACCCCAAGGAGCAGACACTTCCCGACAGGAGATACAGAGCTTTACTTTGAAGGGAAGCCCGTGTGTTTCGATATAGTTTCCGGTGGGAGCGGGACGTTTGACGCAGGACCGTTTCTGCGGCAACAGGATGGAGACGTCATCAGGAGCTGCTGCTGCCGAGGAGCCGCAGAGCAAGGCAGAGAAAAGCCTCGGTGAGAATTGAACCAGATGAATTTAATCTGGTTTTATTTTCCAATTCGTCTTGATCTGGAAATAAAACTTCTAGACTCATTCTGCAATCCCGGAAAATAATAAACATCAGAAACTTAGGAATGAAAATAACAATAACTGGAATGATCAACAAATCTGAATTTTAAAAACTATTAAGAGTAAAAACCAACAGATAAATAAACAAAATATGTGAAGAATTCATAAAAGTATCAGAACAAGAAAATCAATTTTAGCTCAGAAGAGTTGGTCAGAATTTCTTTCCAGAAATAAAAGACAAATTACAAAGCATAACGATCCAGGTGAAAATGAACTTTGACCCCAGGAGGCAGCTGAGCTGGAAAAGGTCCAAACTATTTCAGTTCTGGTCTGACCCGGTTCAGTCCATTCTCATGGCAAACGGTTTGCTGCCGCAAACCGTTACCGCAAACCGTTACCATGGAAACAAGCTCCAGGTTGCCAAGCATCTGTGAGAACAGCCGAGACCCGACAGTACCGGACCGGTTACGGACCGGTCTGGACCGGTTCCAAACCGTCTGGAACCGGTTCCGGACCGGTTCCGACCGGTCCGGAACAGGAACTTCTACAGGTCAATGGAAATCCAGAACAAAGTTTTTAGATATCCTGAAATGTTTCACAAAAACAATATTTACAAAATATCAGATTTAAGAAAATCTGACAAAACTAAAATATTTATTTTATTTATAAAGTATCAAAGTGCTGAGAATTCAACATCTTCTCAGTTTTTACAACATAAATAATAAGAATTATAAAACATACTAAATAGCCCAACCGAACCAGAACCGGACCAGAACCGAACCAGAACCTTAGCAGAACCGTAGCAGAACCGGACCTGCCTGCAGGGTTCAATAACCAGAATGGTTCTAATTCATCTGGAGTATAAACAGGATCTGCTGGAAATCAGCATAAAATAAACTTCAAAACATTTTAGGTTCTGTCAATTTGCATGAGTGACTAGAAATGATAAAATAAGGAGAAACATGTTCGAATGAAAAACACACTAAATAACATCGAAAGGAAAAATAAAATACTTCATTGATCCCTTAAAGGAGGGAAATTCTGTTTGTCCTTGGATACTACACAATAAAACAGTCAAAAAATAAACATACAATAAATAATCAATAAATGAACCAAAACAACAAAATATTCTCAAATTATTTATTTAAAAAAACCCACAATAAACAGCAAAAAGACGAAAAACTTGTTCATGTTTGTTTCTTCAGCTTCAGTTCAGCTGCTTCTCTGTTCAACAGACAAAGCCACTTCCTGACATTTTATTTTGAAAGGTCCTAGTGATATGGAGGACTTCCTGTTTGAGCAGCAACAGGAAGTAGATGTCATCAATGTTTCCATTCACATCTGAGAAGTTGGTTCCACTGTGTGTCCAGTTTGAAGATCATTTCCTCATCCTCTTCCTCCTTATCGTCCAATCAGAGCTGAGCAGCAGCAGCAGACTTCCTGCAGACGGCAGGAAGCTCCTCCAGCCCCTGCAGCTCCCGCAGACCCTGGACAGAAGAAGAGCAGCCAATTAGATCTGCCCAGAGACAAACTGGTTCTACTGGGACTGGTTTAAGACCCATCAGTCCTCTGGGTCAGAACCGGTCCAGTTCTGCAGATGAACTGACCTCCAGCACCATGCGAATATGGGCTTTTATTTTGGCGACGTCCTTGGTGAGCTGCTCAATGAAGCTGCAAGCAAACACAGAGTTAGCATGACTAGCATCTCTCATTAGCATCGCTAGCATCTTGCATTAGCACAGCTAGCATCTCTCATCTGGTCCACCAGTGGATCCTGTTAGCATCGAGCTAATCGACTAAACCTGTGGAAATCTGACATTTACATGTTGCTGAAAATTTAGGTGAAAATCAAAAATTATCACATCAGTTTGCTTTAACTTGGGCTAATATTGTAAAACATTCCAATATTTTAGTTTGAAAATCAGAAAAATATTCTAGATTAAACATTTTGTCTCACTCTTCAGCTGATTTGTTTCTTCAATTTTAAAATTAGTATCAAAATGTTCTGGAGAAATAATTTTAAACAAAAGATGTTTTAAAAACATTGATAAATGCTAAATTATAAGCATATAAAAAAATCAAAATTGAATTTTATATTTTTAGACAGTATTTTAGTATTTGACATGGAAAACACTTTACTAATCTGGAAATCTAAAACTATCTTGCTAAAGCATAAAAATGTTTCCATTTCTAAAATAAAATTTACATCTGGAGAAATTATATTTTGAACTTTTCCAAGTTGAATAATTTGAGACAAAGTAAAAACAGAAATTAATAAAATGTTAAAATCAGTTTCAGGAAGTAAAATTTCCAAAGTATTCTGTATAGTTGTTGCCATGGCGACGGCCAACATACAGTGTCAGCTGATTGGTCTTCTTGTCGATGAAGCGCAGCGCCTCCTGGTGGCTCATCTCCACGAAGAACCCGAACCCGACCAACACCAGAATCCTGGACGGATTGTCCCTAAGGAGAGGAAGACGAGCCGGTCAGAACCGGAACCGGAGTCCGGATCAAAAGCGCCTGGCGCCGTCCGGGTCACATGGCCACAGGAAGGGGAGGAGCTTACACTCGGGCCTGAACGAAGAAGCTGCAGCCCAGATCCACGTCTGCCTTCAGGCGCTGAGGCCCCGCCTCCTGCAGGACACAGCGTGATGTCACAGTGATGTCAGAGACCCGAACTGCAGCCACACAATGTAAACATGGAGAAAACAAACGTAGAAGAAATGTGGATTAAATATCTAAAACAGAAAAGATGTGAGAAAAATTTACAATTATCCTTTGAAGGAAAATAAAAGATTACTTTTAATCCCAAAATAAATTAAATGTAAAAATGCTGAAAATCCAGAACATTTCTTCATCCAATCTGAAAATCAGCTCTGGCTCTTTGTTCGATCAGCTCTCCAGACTGAAGATCAATAATCCTGAGAACCAACCAATCAGCAGCTGATTGGTCATGTTATTCAAAAGAAAAATAAAACTAAGAAACAGTTTCTGATTCCAGGTTATACTTTCATTTCATCTCCTGGGATTATAATCCAACTCCTGACAGCTGCTGAGACCACAGCGCCCCCTGCTGGAGAACACGTGAGGAGCCGTTTAAATGAGGGGGAAAGGAAAGTGGTGGCAGAGTGAGACCTCTGTCCTGATGGAGGATCTGTGCAGCTACCTCCAGAGTCTGGATGGCGTTCTTCAGCTGCAGGTAGTGAGACATCTTCTCATAGAGACGATCCCTCTGCTCCAGCACCGCCCTGCAAACATCACAACACCACAACCGGGTCAGAACCGAGTCACAATCTGTGTCGGGCAGAACCAGGACTTCCTCCATCTTGACCTGCAGACGTGGTTCTGGTACCGGATTCTGGAGAACGGGAACAGTTTTCACCAAAGAGCAGAAATCGATTACAAATGGAGAAAATGTTCTGATGGTGCAGGTCCACTCAGACGGTTCTGATGGTCCCAGTCCAGGTCGAGCCTATCTTCAACCAGATCAGCTGAAATCTGAGGAGCAGAACCAGAGAAGTTCTGGACCGGGTTGCGGACAGAACCTTCTGCTCCTCCTGGCAGCACAAAGTTCTGAGATGACAGGAAACATCTGGAACCGTCATCAGAACTTGAACCGGACCGGACCTTCAGAGCTCCTCGGTCCGGCCGGTGGGTTTCTAGTGGGATGTTGGCGCTGGGTGGAGTCAGCGGCGTCGAGCTGAGGCGCTAATTTGGGCCGAGAGTTCTGGTGTCCTGCCTGCCAGGCGCTCAGAGGTCCAGTTAGGGACCGTCTACTGGTGCTGGTCAAAAATATCATAAAAATGTTGATTTCAATCAGTAATTCCATTCAAAAAGTGAAACTTGTACATTGTATTTATAACTCATAACTGATGAAAACTACAAATTCAGTGTCTCACAAAATATTGTGGACAGGTTCAATATTGAAAACTTCTGGTGCTCCACACTAATCAGATAATTAACTGATTAGTGTGGAGGTTTCTATTAAAACCTGCATTTGCTTTAAATGATCTCTCAGTTCAGATCTGCAGGTCACATGACTGCTGACCTGACAGCTGTCCAGAAGATGATCTTTGCTCCAGAGTTCAGAGTTCAGACACATTCATAGAGGGTAGGGTGACCCTAAACCCGTCCTGGATCAGGAAACACACACTCATCGTGTCAGACCTGAAGCAGACAGGATGGACTCTGTTTCCTCTCAGTCTGGAAGAAGAGTGCGGCAGAATCCACGTTGCTTCAGGTCTAGTCAAAGTTTCCACACTCAGTGATGGTTTAGTATGTCATTTGCTGGTGTTGGTCAGCTGTGTTTTGTGAGGTCAAAGGTCAATGCACCCACCAGTACTTCCTGCCTCTGACCAACTTTGTAGAGATGCAGGTTTAATTTTCCATCAGGACATGGAAATCCTGAACACAAGAGTCCAGAACCGGGTTTAAGGTCCGAGATGGAAACTAGCGACGCACCAGGCGTCACATTACAGCTGAAGGCCCCAACCACAGGAACCTGGACTCAGGCTGACCGCCGCGCCGCAGCCTGGCGGACCTCAATCATCAACATTACAAGAAAAAACATTGGAATATATCAGCCTATGAGGAACAAATGAAAATAATAGACAAGTTTGTCTTGGTGGCTGGGATTCCTGATGGAACTTGATGATATTCCAGCTGTTGACCAAACTTCCTGCTGGGAGACTCTGTGACACAAAGTCAGTGAGGACATTTTCTAGAGATGAGATGAATCTGCATTTGACTTTACAAAACTTTACATTGAAAAGACCACAGCGCCCCCTGCTGTTTTCGTAGTTTGCAGGACATATGACCCGCTGACGAGGAATGAAAAGGCTGAAAATAGAATAAAATGGTCACAAGTCAAGAAACCCATCTGCTTCTCAGTGTTTGGTTCGTTCACGGTCCCGAACCGAACCGAACTTCGGAGCGCCAGGCGGGGCCGGGAGGGAACGGCCGGCCGAAATTAGCGTCCATGAATCGTATCAAGCTGGAGCGAGACGCCGCTCGATCCGCGGAGCCGCGCCAGGCAGAACCTACAGAACCTTCAGTTTGATCCGGTTCTGCTCAGAAACTCAGCTTCTTCTTGCGCTTGTTCGGCCCGGTTTGGCTCGGTTCGGTTCGGTTCGGACCCGGTTCCGTCTGGCTTACCGCAGGTCTCTCCTCAGCACGTCGCTGATGAAAGCTTCATACTGCAGAACCTTCTGGTCCAGACCGCCGGCACAACAAGCAGGACGAGCCGTCATGTTCCGGTTCTGAACGCCCGAGCCGAGCCAGATAAACTTCTAGAACCCGAACCCTCCTGTTAGCGCAGCTAGCATGCTGCTAATTCCTCTGCTTTTCTGTTATGATGCTGCGAACGTAACACCGGAAGCTGTTCTTGTTCTTTTATCTCCCTGGTGGCTGCTGGATGAGCGCTGATCCCCATACCGCCCCCTGCTGGTGGAGCACGACAGGAACAACGAGAAGCTCACAGGGCAGGGCAGGGCAGGGCAGGGCAGGGCAGGGCAGGGCAGGGCAGGCAGGGCAGGGCAGGGCAGGGCAGGGCAGGGCAGGGCAGGGCAGGGCAGGGCAGTGGAATTGTTGCATACTGTAATCACACTACTAATACTAATTGTAATTCAATCACAAAAATAATACACTCAGAATAAACTAATCAAGCACATTCATTTTCTGAAGGAAACATCTTTCAGAGGCACAGACAGAGCACCGCTGAGCACCTTCACTTTGGAGGAGGCAAAAGCCGCCCACTATTATAATTATTAATGTTATTATTAATATTGTTATTTGTTAGGCTGAAGGTGTTGGTCTAATCTGGTCTCTTTTGTGCAGGTTGTCCTGCTGCTGTTTCTGTTTCAGATCAGAATGATTTCTGATCTGATTAATGACCAACATGTTTTGCTCCCGTCGTTCGGCCCTTTGGCACAATTTAAAGCTCTTGTTGTTTCATTGAGGTTGTTGCTGCTGTTGCTGCTGCTGTTGCTGCGTTTGCTGCTGTTGTTGCTGCTGCTTCTGTTGTTGCTGCTGCTGTTGCTGCTGCTAAACCTGTTGATTCAGTCTGTTGATTACTGGGTTGGTAACTGGTTAAACTGGACTATTGCTACAGGTTGGGATCTTTATCAGCATATGGACATTTTTTAATGAATTTATTTGTAAATGTTTGAGGTTCATGGAAGATTGAACCAGTTACTTGATGGAAGTTTATCCTGTATAACTGTAAATAATTTTCACAACATTATTTTTCTGTCTCTGGTTTGTTAAATCAACCCTGATCCTCCCTGGTTTTATCTTTAGGTTTTCTGACAAGCAGAACTTTAAATATTGATCCCGTCATCTTAACGAGAGCAGCAGCATAATAAATGCTGCATTCTGCTGCAGCATCATAAATACTGCATTCTGCAGCAGCGTCATAAATGCTAAATTCTGCTGCAGCGTCATAAATGGTGCATTCTGCTGCAGCATCATAAATGCTGCATTCTGCTGCAGCATCATAAATGTTGCATTCTGCTGCAGCATAATAAATGCTGCATTCTGCTGCAGCATCATAAATGCTAAATTCTGCTGCAGCTTGATGGGTGAATGTGATTTTGTATGTCGACTAACATTGAGATAAATCTGAATGAATATTCATGAGCGGTGTTGAAATAGAATTTTAAATTAGCACAATAGTACACAGGCTAATCTTTACTTAAGACAAACTTAGATAAAGATCCAAACTAAAACAACTGGCCACTCTAAAAGTTTTACATGAATTGTATAGGGAGGATCTTAAAGAAGACAGACTGAGACTCCTTAACTCTCTTTAGACAGGGAGCCTGTCTGCCAGGCAATTAACAAATTCCTGAGCATGGTTCAAAAGTTCACTAGGATCTTAAAACTTTTTATAAATAATTTTATCTATATTAGAATTAAATATATTTCTTTAAGCATGTTTTTAAATAGTTACTTATTAGATCCAAACTTATAGTCATCATTAAGCATTACATTTTGTGCGAGTTTGTTTAAAAAACACCAACTGGTTTCTTGTTGAATCATTTTGAGGCACAGATAACGCTGCAGACCCACGCCGTAAATCACAGTCTGGCCAGAGGCTGGTAGGAGAAGAACTGGGTGTTTCAGTGGGTCTCAGAGGTAATAAAATGAACATTAAGACAGCCCACTCAAAGGAAAACACACCTCCTAATGCATATATTCAAATGAGGAGAATACACATTCTATAAAAATGGTTTGTTTCACAGCAGAAGTTCGAATCTCTTTGTGCTGAGTGAGAGTTTCCCAGAAGATGCATCTTCTGTTAATTTTTTGTCTTTTTACTCAGTTAATTGTTTCTGTTTTGTCATGTCTTGGACTTTTGATAATCTAGGTGAGATGCTTGTTGTAACATTATGTATTGCATTAAATTCTTTGGATAAAACTCTGAATATCTGAAGTCTGACGTCGTATGATTGCTCTTTCTCCTGCACATTTATACAGACACAAGAATTCGGGACAAAGAGGAATGAATTAACGAGCTAAATCAAGATATTCCTCATTTTAATTCTCAACAGCGGGTCCTTATTAATATAACTGAGTGAACATGGGAGCCGAACGCTTTGTGATTTTTCCAGGACACTATTTAACATCTCCACGTCTTTCAGAACATTTCTGATGTTTATCATCTTTCTGCGCCGCGCCTTCCTCGCTCTGATCCGTGTTTCAGCTGCTGCTTTGGCCCAGAGCCGATCGACTGCAGGGAAACGTCGGCCCAACTTGTCCCGGGTCGGCCCAACTTGTCCCGGGTCGGCCCAACTTGTCCCGGGTCGGCCCAACTTGTCCCGGGTCGGCCCAACTTGTCCCGGGTCGGCCCAACTTGTCCCGGGTCGGCCCAACTTGTCCTGTTTCCTGGTCCGTATAGAACCAGGCTGGACCTCATGGATGCTGCTCTTCATGTTCTGACTGTCACCAAGAATCAAATATGTTTAGAGATCTATTCCTGTTTTTTACATAAAATGCTACATTATTGCCAGGTCGTCATTTTTACCCTTTTCCACACAGATCTTTGGAAATGTGTTTATGTCAGATAATTATGAATGATGTAATACCCAACATCAGCAAATAAAAATGTCTTTATCACCAGTGAAGAAACTTTGTGTGTTATGACATAAATTTATCAGATCAAAAAATGAATCCTTCGCTTTCATTCAATATAAAATCAGCTAAATGTGCATTTAGATCCACATTCAGATGATGGCATTGATATAGTTATGGTTGAAACATTGATTCAACAAGTAAAACCTAATAAATCCATTAGCAATGAATAACTTCTATCATTCTGATCCCTAAACAAATAAAGACCATTTAATGATAGATAACTGGGGCGGCGTCACTCTATTAAATAATGACAATAACATTTTGGCCTCCATTTTAGTTAAAAGACTGAAAAATAGTTTAAATTATTTTATACATGAAACTTCAAACAGCTTGAATGTAACATTTCTGATTGGATTATAAAGATCTTCTCCATGATCCAATGGTCTTAGATTATCTAAAGGCCTTTGATACAGTTAGTCACAACTTTATTTTTCACACATTGTTTTTTTTATCTTTGGGAAGTTTTTCTTTAAAGCCTTTAAGACACTTGATAGAGATAATAACATTTCTATGAACTTCTGCTCAGCACATCTCGCTGGTTTTACGTCCAGGAAGGGGTTGCCAGGCTGTCCAGCCACAACTTACATTTTTCTGCTTGTTCTAAACTATTTAATCAGACAGAGCTCATGTGAGGAAATTAAAATGTTTGATCAAGAAATAAAAATTTCACAACTTGCTGACGATACAACAGTATTTTTAAGAGATTCTAATAAAATTCCTGCAGCTCTGACTGTTACAGCATTTGAAACTCAATCTAAGAAAAGTCCTTCCTTTACTAAAATTGAACTCGTTATGGAGGAGTCCTAACCCTAACCCAATCTCAACCCCACAGCAGGAATGTCCAGGCTGTCATATCTCTTCTCTCCACAAGGTGTCAGTAAATCGCTCTGTTCTGAATCCCTCCTGATGCCTTTGAGGCTGCTTGAAAACGTTTATGTTCATTAAAAACCTCCTGCTCCTTTGTGTGGAACATTTTTCTATATTTTTACTTTCTTTAAATTCTTACTATCTAGAATTTTCTCTATAAAAGTTTAACTATTGTTGCTGATGGATTGGTTTGCCATCGTCACGTGACTGCGTTTCTGGGTTTTCTGACCAACGGCGGAAGGTCCATGTGACGTCAGAAGGTTAGCTGCTCGGTGCTTTGAATCTCAGCTAGCTTACCGCTCGGTTACCATGGTGAGTGTTTGGAACAGCTCTTCCTGTTTCTGAGGCACAGCTAGCTTAGCCGCACCGTGACCATGGCGACACGTCCTCTTCAAAGCGGGTTTCCGGTCAGATGCGCGTTTCTTTCCGTTTGTTCTCCGCAGCCGAATGATAGTAACGGGTTTTGTGAGAGTCGCCAAGAAAGAACGACTGATTCGGTTCGAGATGACCCGAGAATAACCTCTGAGATCCTTAAAGTGATTCATTTCTGCATAAGGTTCTTCCTCCATCACTATTCACCTGGAAGACTCCAGGTTGATTCTGATTGGTTGTTCTTCACAGAGAGAAGCCCCGGCCCGGTCCGGCCCGGTCCGGCAGACATGGAGCAGTACAGCATCCTGGGTCGGATCGGAGAAGGAGCTCATGGCATCGTCTTCCAGGCCAAACACATCGAGGTATCTGGGCTGTTTTGAGTCTGGTTCCGGGTCCGGTTCTGGTCCGGCCCATCAGGTCTCTGCTGTGTGTCAGACAGGAGAGACGGTGGCCCTGAAGAAGGTGGCGCTGAGGAAGCTGGAGGACGGGATCCCGAACCAGGCAGTGAGGGAGATCAAGGCCCTGCAGGAGATCGAGGACAACCAGCATGTAAGTGGTTCCGGTTCTGATGGTTCTGGCGGTTCTGATGGTTCCGGTTCTGATGGTTCTGGTGGTTCTGATGGTTCTGGTGGTTCTGGTTCTGATGGTTCTGGTTCTGATGGTTCTGGTGGTTCTGGTTCTGATGGTTCTGGTTCTGATAGTTATGGTGGTTCTGATAGTTATGGTGGTTCTGATGGTTCTGGTTCTCATGGTTCTCATGGTTCTGATGGTTCTCATGGTTCTGGTGGTTCTGATAGTTCTCATGGTTCTCATGGTTCTGATGGTTCTGGTTCTCATGGTTCTGGTTCTCATGGTTCTGATGGTTCTCATGGTTCTGATGGTTCTGGTTCTCATGGTTCTGATGGTTCTGATAGTTCTCATGGTTCTGGTTCTGATAGTTCTCATGGTTCTCATGGTTCTGGTTCTCATGGTTCTCATGGTTCTGGTGGTTCTCATGGTTCTGGTGGTTCTGATAGTTCTCATGGTTCTGATGGTTCTGGTTCTGATGGTTCTGGTTCTCATGGTTCTGATGGTTCTGATGGTTCTGATGGTTCTGATGGTTCTCATGGTTCTGATGGTTCTGGTTCTCATGGTTCTGATAGTTCTCATGGTTCTGATGGTTCTGGTTCTGATGGTTCTCGTGGTTCTCATGGTTCTGGTTCTCATGGTTCTGATGGTTCTGGTTCTGATGGTTCTGGTTCTGATGGTTCTGGTTCTCATGGTTCTGATGGTTCTGGTTCTGATGGTTCTGATGGTTCTGATGGTTCTGGTTTTCATGGTTCTGATAGTTCTCATGGTTCTGATGGTTCTGGTTCTCATGGTTCTGATGGTTCTGGTTCTCATGGTTCTGATGGTTCTGGTTCTCATGGTTCTGATAGTTCTCATGGTTCTCATGGTTCTGATGGTTCTGGTTCTCATGGTTCTGATGGTTCTGGTGGTTCTGGTTCTCATGGTTCTGATGGTTCTGGTTCTCATGGTTTTCATGGTTCTGATGGTTCTGGTTCTCATGGTTCTATGGTTCTGGTTCTGATGGTTCTGATGGTTCTGGTTCTCATGGTTCTGATAGTTCTCATGGTTCTGATGGTTCTGGTTCTCATGGTTCTGATGGTTCTGATGGTTCTGATAGTTTCTCATGGTTCTCATGGTTCTGATGGTTCTGGTTGATGGTTCTGGTGGTTCTGGTGGTTCTGGTTCTCATGGTTCTGATGGTTCTGATGGTTCTCATGGTTCTGATGGTTCTGGTTCTGATGGTTCTCATGGTTCTGATGGTTCTGGTTCTCATGGTTCTCATGGTTCTGATGGTTCTGGTTCTCATGGTTCTCATGGTTCTGATGGTTCTGATGGTTCTGATGGTTCTCATGGTTCTGATGGTTCTGATGGTTCTGATGGTTCTGATGGTTCTCATGGTTCTGATGGTTCTGGTTCTCTTCAGGTGGTGAAGCTGAAGGATTTCTTCCCTCATGGAACCGGCTTTGTCCTGGTGTTTGACTTCATGCTCTCTGACCTCTCTGAGGTCATCAAGAACTCCCAGCGACCTCTGACCCCGGCTCAGGTGAAGGGCTACATGATGATGCTGCTGAAGGGCGTGGCCTTTCTGCACCAGAACTCCATCATGCACCGGGTCAGCGCCGCCGGGTCGTCACTTTATGTCTTTTTCTAGATTAACAAAAATGTTTGTGAAAAATCAGAAATCAGCTAAATATCACAGTTCCCACAGTTCCCACAGTTCCCAGTGTTCCCAGTTTAAGGAATCCATCTGCTTGTGTTTCCTGTCCAGGACCTGAAGCCCGCCAACCTCCTCATCAGTTCCTCGGGTCACCTGAAGGTGGCAGACTTCGGCCTGGCCCGGCTGTTCAGCGACCAGGGGGAGCGGCTCTACAGCCACCAGGTGGCCACCAGGTAGGCAGCTGAGGCTCCGCCCCCAGAGGGCGGGTCAACAACACGGCAGCGCCTCAGCGGTCCTGACCCACAGTGTTTCCTCTCCAGGTGGTACCGAGCGCCAGAGCTCCTGTACGGAGCCCGAAAATACGACGAGGGAGTTGACCTGTGGTAAGAGTCTGCGGAGGTCAGACCCTGCAGAGGTCAGACAGAGGTCAGACCCTGCAGAGGTCAGACAGAGGTCAGACCCTGCAGAGGTCAAACAGAGGTCAGACCCTGCAGAGGTCAGACAGAGGTCAGACCCTGCAGAGGTCAGACGGAGGTCAGACCCTGCGGAGGTCAGACCCTGCTGAGGTCAGACCCTGCAGAGGTCAGACAGAGGTCAGATGGAGGTCAGACCCTGCAGAGGTCAGACCCTGCAGAGGTTAGACGGAGGTCAGATGGAGGTCACACCCTGCAGAGGTCAGACGGAGGTCAGATGGAGGTCAGGCCCTGCAGAGGTCAGACAGAGGTCAGACCCTGCGGAGGTCAGACAGAGGTCAGACCCTGCAGAGGTCAGACAGAGGTCAGACCCTACAGAGGTCAGACAGAGGTCAGACCCTGCGGAGGTCAGACAGAGGTCAGACACTACAGAGGTCAGACAGAGGTCAGACCCTGCAGAGGTCAGACAGAGGTCAGACCCTGCGGAGGTCAGACGGAGGTCAGACCCTGCAGAGGTCAGACTTTGCGGAGGTCAGACAGAGGTCAGACGGAGGTCACCCTGCAGAGGTCAAACAGAGGTCAGACGGAGGTCAGACCCTGCAGAGGTCAGACAGAGGTCAGACCCTGCAGAGGTCAGACAGAGGTCAGACCCTGCAGAGGTCAGACGGAGGTCAGGCCCTGCGGCGGTTCTGGCAGACCGTCTAATGCTCTCTGCTTCCAGGGCGGTCGGATGCATCTTCGGAGAGCTGCTCAACTCCTCTCCTCTGTTTCCCGGGGAAAACGACATCGAGCAGCTCTGCTGCGTCCTGCGAGTTCTGGGGACGCCGACCCGGGAGAGCTGGCCCGTAAGAACCACACCTCAGCAGACACACAGTGTCTAGAACAGGAACCAGGGTCAGAACCGGGCAGGCATCAGGCCCGTCTCTACCAAAACCCAGAAACAGGAAGGTTCTGGTTCTGATGGGTCTGCTTCCAGAACCACATCTGGATCTGAGGATGTGGTTTGGAGGGTTGAAGGAATCACTGGAGCAGCTTTAGGTTGGTGTTCTGGTTTCTGGTTCTGGTGGACAATGAGCGGTTCTGGAGATGGAATGATCGGAACCGCTCATCTGATCAGAGAGCAGGAAACAGAACCGAGCCCTGAGGAACTTCTTTCAGGCGTGTTCAGGTTGAGGATGATCTTCTGGATGATGCCGGTACCCGGCTGAGACCAGGACCAGAACCTCTGCCTTCCTTCTGTCCTCCAGGAAATGGTCGAGTTGCCAGATTACAATAAAATCACCTTCAAGGAGAATCCAGCGATCCCATTGGAGGAGGTCGTCCCTGACACGTGTCCTCAGGCCGTGGACCTGCTCCGCCGCTTCCTGGTTTACCCGTCCAGGCGGCGCTGCTCCGCCACACAGGTGAGGTCCAGGTGGCTCGGTAACGGGCCGCTCGTTTTAGAGCTGGTCTCTGATTGGTTGTTCCTCCTGAAGGCTCTCATCCATCCCTTCTTCTTCTCCTCTCCTCTTCCTGCTCACCACTCCGAGCTGCCCATCCCTCAGAGGGGGGGTCGCCCTCCCCGCCAGCGCCTGCAGGCTCCGCCCACCGACTTCTCCGTGGACCTGCCCTGCAGAACAGCATGGTAGACCCCGCGGAGCTGGAGCCACACGCCTCCTGCCTCTGAAAAGACTCAAAATGTTGGAAATGAGAGGAGGAGAGAGAATTACCGAACTACTGAACTACTGAACTGAACTACTGAACTGAACTACTGAACTACTGAACTGAACTACTGAACTACTGAACTGAACTACTGAACTACTGAACTACTGAACTACTGAACTACTGAACTACTGAACTGAACTACTGAACTACTGAACTGAACTACTGAACTGAACTACTGAACTGAACTACTGAACTGAACTACTGAACTGAACTACTGAACTACTGAACTGAACTACTGAACTGAACTACTGAACTACTGAACTGAACTACTGAACTGAACTACTGAACTACTGAACTGAACTACTGAACTACTGAACAGAACTACTGAACTACTGAACTGAACTACTGAACTGAACTACTGAACTACTGTACAGAACTACTGAACTACTGAACAGAATACTGAACTACTGAACTGAACTACTGAACTGAACTACTGAACTACTGAACAGAACTACTGAACTACTGAACTGAACTACTGAAACTGAACTGAACTACTGAACTACTGAACAGAACTACTGACTACTGAACTGAACTACTGAACTGAACTACTGAACTACTGTACAGAACTACTGAACTACTGAACAGAACTACTGAACTACTGAACTGAACTACTGAACTGAACTACTGAACTACTGAACAGAACTACTGAACTACTGAACTGAACTACTGAACTACTGAACTGAACTACTGAACTACTGAACTGAACTACTGAACTACTGAACAGAACTACTGAACTACTGAACTGAACTACTGAACTGAGTTTGTTTTGCATCAGCTGCTTTGTGAGGTCTGCTGCTGACTTGTTTCCATGGAAACCGGTGGTTGGTCTTCATGAACTCCAGTCCAGAATGGGGCCTCTTACTGGTGTTACTGGGAGGGCCAGCAAAGTCTTCACTCCCAGCTTCCACCCAGTATGAATCAGCTGGAACAGAACCTTCTGGTTCCCTCAGGATGATGGTTCTGGCTGGATTCACTGGGAGAATCCCAGTCCTTCCAGTATGGAAGCAGAGCACCAGGCACGACTGTTTGGACCCTCGAAGTTTCAGCAGTGATCTATGATGTTGCTTCATGTCCGGTTTCATCGCCAAATACCACAGAACAAGACCTGTGTGGGCGGAGCCAGTGGTGGGTGGAGCCAGCAGTGGGAGGAGCCAGTGGTGGGTGGAGCCAGCAGTGGGAGGAGCCAGTGGTGGGTGGAGCCAGCAGGGAGGAGCCAGTGGTGGGTGGAGCCAGCAGTGGGAGGAGCCAGTGGTGGGTGGAGCCAGCAGTGGGAGGAGCGCTGGCTCCTTGTAGAAGGAGCAGCTCCTCAATCCTCTCTGTTGCAACAAAAGACCCTATGACCAGACAGAGCTCTCACTCTCAGAAGAAGAGATGATGTCAGGTGTGATTCCATCAGCTGATTGGTCGTCAGGCTTTTCAGCCACCAGGGGTCAGAGGTCATCAGGCTTCGGCATGAAGGTCAGGACCTGCAGTGTTTGCTTTCAGTCAGAGAGTTTTTGGAAGAATAATCTGAGAATCAGGTGAAATGTTTTTATTTGTACTTTTCCATGTTGTTTCTCTGTCACAATGGAACCAGTTCAGTTCCACTGGTTCCCAGTCATCGGTGTCCGGCCCTGCATTCAGTTCATGTCAGGATTCAGCCTGCAGCTGGGATTAAATCTGCTCTCCTCTGGCTAATCCAGGAGCCGATTAGGGACAATCTGGAGCTGTGTCAGCGCTGAGGTTCCTCAGGGCTTCATCTTTGGTCCCTGTTGCTTCCTGTGCTCCACCTGGGCCCCTGCTGGGCTCCTCTGTGTTTCAGGACCTTTTGTCTTCAACAGGCTCCAACATCCCTGAGCGCTTCTGACACCGACAGCTCACCTTTGACCCTGACCTGAGCTTCCTTGCATATTTTTGTCTGTGACGATGTTGCTGCGTCTGACTGGTTGTTGTAGCTCGGCGCCGAAGCTCACTGGTCGGCCTCGGATGAATCAGGGCTCCTCAGATGGCCTCATCGATTGGACGACGCCAGCTGTCCGCCACTTGGCTCCGCCTACAGCCCGCCTCCACTGCACTCCTTGTGTGGACATCCTGCTGTGGCTCCACCCCCTGTCTTCATGCGCCCCTCCTACCTGAATGGGACCTGCTCAGTCCTTCTTCGTCTCCGGCCTTCAGGGAGGCAGGTGAGTTTTTACCTGTGGCTGTTCTGGCCTGTGATTGGTGGAACCCTGAGCAGCTTGTCTCTCTGCAGAGCGACGTCAGTGTTTCAGCTGCGGGACCCACAGCGCCCTCCTGTGGAGGAAGGAGGCAGCGGGAACGCACCTGTGTTCCACCTGCAGCATCCGACAGCAGAACCCGCCGCTGCTGCGGCCCAAGAAGAGAGCGGTGAGGTCACACCTGCTGGCTACCATAGAAACAGATCCACCTGGGGCGGAGCCAGAGCCACTTGCTGGAATTGTGAAAAGGTTCTCAGAATAAACCCGCAGAACCTGGTCAGAATCGGGTCAGAACCGACCCAGTCAGACACTGCTGCTTCATCCAGACTGGAGCAAATTCAGCCCTCCTGCTGTTCAGCCTCCAGACAGCAGGGGGTGCTGTGTTCAGGCGTCCTCAGCGTTCCGTCTCTTCCTGCTTCCAGGCGGCGGCCAGAAAAGGAACTCAGTGTTCCAACTGCGGGACGGGAACCACGTCTTTGTGGAGGAGAAACGCTGCAGGAGACGCCGTCTGCAACGCCTGTGGCCTCTACTACAAGCTGCACCAGGTGACCATCTTGGTAGGCAGTTGGTTTGGCAACAATAAACAAGCTACAAGCTCTTCTCTTATATCATTACAGCTTTGGCTGAGTTACAGTTTCTGAGTTCTCTGTGACACTAATATAAATGTCAGTGATATTTTCTGTAGTACTGACTGCTGAACTAGCAGCGTTAGCTTAGCTACTGTGCTTTTCTCTGCTAGCTAAGAGGACATATAGCCCTTGTGTTTCTACTTGTTCTCCGTCTGCCAGTCAGAAGAACCTCGTTGTTCACATGAACAATTGTCACATATTTTATATTTCTGTTTAAACGTTGATGGAAAGCGGCTATGTTGGATAAACTCTTCCAGTTCACCAGCATTGAGCTGCAGCAGCAGATCAGCGGCGGCTCGTCCACATCGTCTGACATGTTGCCGTTCTCCAGTCTCATCCGGGTCGATCCAACAGCAGCCATTTTGTTCCTGTCTCTTTCACCTTGTCCAGAGTTCAGCTTTGCGCTGCGCTGCCTACCAAGATGGCGGTTTTGTGGCGTGGATCTTTTCCAGTTTATTCTTGTGGGAGTTTTGTATTTTCATCACACAGAAATAATTAACTCTGACCAGAGACGTTTGGAGTGGTGCAACATGTGACCTTTGACCCTTCTGCCTGCAGGCGCATCGGCCACTGGCTCTGAGGAAGGACGGGATCCAGACCAGGAAGAGACGATCGGCCAATCAGAGGCCAGGCAGGAAAGGAGCTGACCAATCAGGAACTTGGACTGGCCCTCTGTGGTGAACCGGACCGGTCCTGTGACCCGGTTCCTCTGAGGAGGAAGATGATGATGATGTGGAATAAAGCATGTGAAGCTGGGCTCCTGTGTTTGGTTCTGTTCTGGTCCGTTTGGACCCTACTGGGCTGCCTTCAGATGCATCGGCCGCCGGCTCTGACAAAGGACAGGATCGTCCTGCAGACAGTGAAGGCATCGCCCCCCCGCCGCCCACGTTGTGCAACGCAGGAGGTTCTGGTTTTCCGGAACCAGTCAGACAAAGCCAAGAAAGGAAAAGGGAGAAGAAGAAAACGGTTGGTGGTCTGAGGCCGAAACGCCTGAGAGGCGCAACGGACCCAACGGCGCCAGAGACCACAGAACACACACCTCACTGAACACACACACACTGAACACAGAACACACACCTCACAGAACACACACCTCACTGAACACACACCTCACTGAACACAGAACACACACCTCACAGAACACACACCTCACTGAACACACACCTCACTGAACACAGAACACACCTCACAGAACACACACCTCACAGAACACACACCTCACTACACCTCACTGAACACACACCTCACTGAACACACACCTCACTGAACACACACCTCACTGAACACACACCTCACTGAACACACACCTCACTGAACACACACCTCACTGAACACACACCTCACTGAACACACACCTCACTGAACACAGAACACACACCTCACAGAACACACACCTCACAGAACACACACCTCACTGAACACACACCTCACAGAACACACACCTCAGCAAGTCTTCGTTTTGGTTCTGGTCAGATTCCACTTTTAAAAACTGATCATTGTTATCAATATAGTGTCAGCTGATCAGACACAGAGAGGAGGGTCAGAAGTCAGAGAGTTTGTTAATCTGACTCAGATTAATAATCTAGATCAGATCCTGGCTGCTTTATTAACTTATTAAAACGGATCTGAATTATTGATCTGCAGAATGAAGATCATCAGCGGATCAATATCTGGATTGACTGATGGTAAAACTTCCCAGGTCTTCAAAGTAAATATAAAATATTATTGACATAAATTCTTCAGCTGAATTTATTTTCTCAGTGATTTATGGACATTAAAGATTGATTTCACTTATTCTGGATGTTTTTCAAACAAATCTCTAAAATGATTTTCCAATAATTTTTTCCTCTATAAATAAAGAATTATTTGATTATCGATTCGTTTTGAATGAATCCATACTTCCAGAACAGTTCACGGTTCTTATTCCAGGACCTGGAACGTTCTGTTCGGATGGTTCTGTTCGGATGGTTCTGGTGGTTCCGCAGAAGCTCCTCCTCCATTCAACAAACTTTCAACAAACCGATTAGCCTGATTGATTCGCAGACCCCAGTGCGCATGCTCAGAGGCGGGGCATGAGCGCCACGGGGTGCTGCTTTCAGGGGCGCCTCGGAAAGATAAGAAGAATAGTTTTATGGATTAAACGTTCCTCAGGTTCAACTGAACGTTAACCAAAGAGATGACGGTTTGTAATCTCTGCACTGATTGGTGAGCTCGTGCGTTCTTCAGACCGGATGCAGTTAAAGACTGGGCTGGAGTCTGTGGATTCCGACAGCCCTGAAGGCAGCAGCGGAGTAGAGGAGGAGAGCTGAGGGTCTCGGAGCGGTGAGTCCAGTTAAAGCCGTTTATTCCTTCTGGTTCGGGGCTTTATCCGGTCCCGGTCCCGAGCAGGTTAGACCGGACCTGCAGGGCACAGCGGCCGGAACCGGGAGCTCCTGGGGCCGCAGCAGGAGCCCCACGCCGCCGCCGAGGGGCGAAACATGTCTGCTCCGGGGCCGCGCGCGTGCTTACGCGGGTCTAAGCGCGTGCACGCCATTGAGCAACAGGTAGAGCGCGTGCAGCGTGAGGTTCGGTCCGTCTCGGGTGGTTTCTGGGTTCTGCTTGGCTGCAGGTTCGGTCTGCAAGGTCCAACAGCTGCACGGTCCATCAGCGGACTGCAAGTCCCAAAATGCTTTGCGGGAATCCTGGGATGGTTTTCTGGATCCAGAATGAGATCCTGAAGGAGCGAGACGTTTCCGGTTCTGATCTCTGGTCCAAACTGTCAGCTCCTCCAGAAGTTCGGGTTACCATGACAACCAACCAGAGGCCAGCTGCAGAGCACGGTGGAGGCTCCGGCATGCTGTGGGCTTGAGTTAACCCAGCGCCACCTGGAGGCTCCGAGTTGCACGACAGCACTTCTTCTTCTCTGACATGTTTGTTTCTCCTCCAGGTGTTTTGATCAGTCTATTGATTGATACGGTGGCCCTGAGGTGCAAAACACGACAACATTAACCAAAACACAAATAAGAGCCTGGTATTTAGACTCCATGACTGTTTGGCAGAGACACTATTTTAACTATTATTTAAACCTAGTTTTTAGTTTTCTGTAGCTAGCTAAAATACTAAATTAAAAATACATTAATCAAAATTAATTAATATAACTAGTTAGGTTATAATTCAAAGCTTTAAATGACATAGCCTACTTACATTTCAGTCATTATTATTAATGGTTTTTCTCATATTCTTACCACACATTTCAAGAAGAGCTGGGAGAAAATAAAACATTAGAGGGCAGCATGTCACTGAAACATGTTAAAAGAATCTGTCTAAAACACGATCTATTAGCACTAGCATGGCTAATATAATAAACGAGGCACTATGCAGCGGTACACAACCATTTTGTTTCTTTTTAGAAAATGTATGACAAGAGCCGCCTCTCATTAGGAAGGTAAACAGCGGTTACTGCTGAGCGGTAAAATGTTGGAAATACCTGCAGAACTCCTGACGGTGTAACTCTGAAGCCGTTGATGTGTTTTGGATCAAGCAGGAACTACATGTCAGTTTAACCAATGAACAGCGTCGGGCATCGGGCTGCCTTCAGGGACAGTCGGAAATTACACTTTTCCTGGCAAATCTTTGCCGATCTCATAAGTATTTTATTTTAAAATTACCATTTCCAGGGGGTGGCAGTAGGGGGGGCCAGGGGTGTTGGTGGTGGCAAGTGCCACCCCGGCCCCCCCTCTGGCTCCGCCACTGAACTAAATGACAGTGGACACGGTCTGGAGACCACTAGCGTTAGCAAGTTACTACATCCATAAGAAATATGAATCTTCCTTTATACTTTTTAACTTACTTGAACATTGTGGAGTATCCTCCATACAAGTTTCTTGAAGCCTCTTGCCACAATTACTGCAAAAATTTGGTGACGGCTCAACCACCTCCTTTCCACAGTTCGGGCAATACTGGCGAAGTGACTGTATTCCCGCTTCCTTAGGTTCTCATTCAAACGAAGCACTCCAGCAGAACTTCCGGTTCAAAAGTAAAACGACCTGTCGTCCAATCAGCGACTTCTTAGGTCTCCCACTGGGACCTACCTCTTCCGTTGTGTTTTCCTTATGTTGTTGTGTTTTGCACCTCAGGGCCACCGTAGATTGATGATTTGCAGCTCATCAGCTGATTGGCTCATGTTAACAACCAAGCATGGACTCTGAGGCCACGCCCTTGAACCGCAGGACTCATCCCGATTGGCCATGGTAGCAGAGGGGCCGCCTCATCCTAAGATGGAGCAATTGGACGAGCTGAGCTTAGGGGCGGGGCTTGAAGTAGCAGGTGAGACGGACAGCGGCAGGTGTGTGTGTGTGTGTGTGTGTGATGATCAGCTGATGGTTGAATCGGTTGTTTGTGCAGAGGAAGCAGGACGTGGTGAGGATCCTGAACCGGCCATGGTTCAGCCGCCGGACGCCATGACGATGGAACAGTGCTGGAGGCGACAGTTCCCGGACCGCCGGCGCTGCTCGGTCGTCCTTCTCAGGCTTCCTGCGGAGACGCTGCGGCTCTGGCGGCGGGGCGGTGCAGAGAGGAGGCGGAGCCAGCGGGTCAGGTCACGTGACCTGCGGTCCGGCTGGGACTGGATGGAGCCGCTGGACCTGGAGAACGGCGGCGCCGGAACCCGAGACTTTGTCAAGAAGGTGGAGGTAAACGCCCGTGAAGATGACCCTGGGAAACCCCAGAGCCTACTGCGACTGAAGCAACGCCTGGAGCCCTCCGACCCCGCCCACCCAGATGATGGTGCCGCCCTGGGTGAGCCGCCGCAGAGCGACCACACCTACTGCATGGGCTTCAATACACCTGAGAGCAGCAGCCAATCACTGGAGGACAGGTAAGAGTGGGAGGAGCTTTCTCTCAAGGCTACAAACTCCATGTTTGTTTTTCTGTGCATTATTTTTCTAGCCGTGATGCTGGACATTAAATACTGACTAAACTTTTCACATTCATAAAACATAACAAAGCAGGTTGAGAAATGAACAGAGGCTGTTGAAGCTTTTAGTGATCAAACTGCCAGAACCGGCTGGAACCGGCCCGAACGGGCCGTGATGATTGGTGCCAGTGGTTCTCATCGTGCTGTAACGGTTCCGTGTTTCTGTCATAGCGACTCGTTAACTTAAGAAACGTTCTGGATCCACACCGGACAACTGCTATGGCCGCCATCTTTTTTTCTGGGTCTGCTTGAGGATGAGCGACAGCGCCCTCTGCTGGACGCCGACTAAACTACAGCACTGAAAAGCGGTTGTTAATCGATTGGAACTGATTTTAAGTCAATAAATCATCAATGGAGATAAAGGTGACTCCTGAATGCATCACCAGAGGGCAGTGAGAGGAAACACAGCAGTTCTGGTTCTGGTTCTGGTTCTGGTCGGTCCTTCTGGACCAGAGAACAGATGCTGTTCTCCCCTCCGTCGCCTGACCTTTGACCTCATGTCTCTTGCAGGCCGCCGTCCCCATTGTCCAGCTGGTCAAAAAGAGACGGGGACGGCCGCTGCTCACCTGCAGGTAGGTCACCTGTGCTCCCGTCTGACTGTTACCATGGAGACCGGATAACAGGCTGACTCTTCCTCTTTGCTTGTTTCTGATTCCAGAGAAGAAGAAGAAGAAGAACGTGCCGAGTGTGGTGCTGAGGAAGGTAAGGGCTGAGTGTGTGTGTGTGTGTGTGTGTGTGTTGTGTGTGTGTGTGTGTGTGTGTGTGTGTGTGTGTGTGAGGCTCAGTGTGTGTGTGTGTGAGGCTCAGTGTGTGTGTGTGTGAGGCTCAGTGTGTGTGTGTGTGAGGCTCAGTGTGTGTGTGTGTGTGTGTGAGGCTCAGTGTGTGTGTGTGTGAGGCTCAGTGTGTGTGTGTGTGTGTGTGTGTGTGTGTGTGTGTGAGGCTCAGTGTGTGTGTGTGTGTGTGAGGCTCAGTGTGTGTGTGTGTGTGTGTGTGTGAGGCTCAGTGTGTGTGTGTGTGAGGCTCAGTGTGTGTGTGTGTGTGAGGCTCAGTGTGTGTGTGTGTGTGTGTGTGTGAGGCTCAGTGTGTGTGTGTGTGAGGCTCAGTGTGTGTGTGTGTGTGTGTGTGTGTGTGTGTGAGGCTCAGTGTGTGTGTGTGTGAGGCTCAGTGTGTGTGTGTGTGTGAGGCTCAGTGTGTGTGTGTGTGTGTGTGTGAGGCTCAGTGTGTGTGTGTGTGTGTGAGGCTCAGTGTGTGTGTGTGTGTGTGAGGCTCAGTGTGTGTGTGTGTGTGTGTGTGTGTGTGTGTGAGGCTCAGTGTGTGTGTGTGTGTGAGGCTCAGTGTGTGTGTGTGTGTGAGGCTCAGTGTGTGTGTGTGGTGTGAGGCTCAGTGTGTGTGTGTGTGAGGCTCAGTGTGTGTGTGTGTGTGTGAGGCTCAGTGTGTGTGTGTGTGTGTGTGTGAGGCTCAGTGTGTGTGTGTGTGAGGCTCAGTGTGTGTGTGTGAGGCTCAGTGTGTGTGTGTGAGGCTCAGTGTGTGTGTGTGAGGCTCAGTGTGTGTGTGTGTGTGTGTGAGGCTCAGTGTGTGTGTGTGTGAGGCTCAGTGTGTGTGTGTGAGGCTCAGTGTGTGTGTGTGAGGCTCAGTGTGTGTGTGTGAGGCTCAGTGTGTGTGTGTGTGTGTGAGGCTCAGTGTGTGTGTGTGTGTGTGT
This sequence comes from Poeciliopsis prolifica, assembly GCF_027474105.1. Lineage (NCBI taxonomy): Eukaryota > Metazoa > Chordata > Actinopteri > Cyprinodontiformes > Poeciliidae > Poeciliopsis > Poeciliopsis prolifica. Next base: position 1,395,645 of record NW_026562457.1, on the reverse strand, counting down.
GTGTGAGGCTCAGTGTGTGTGTGTGTGTGTGAGGCTCAGTGTGTGTGTGTGTGTGTGTGTGTGAGGCTCAGTGTGTGTGTGTGTGTGTGTGTGAGGCTCAGTGTGTGTGTGTGTGTGTGAGGCTCAGTGTGTGTGTGTGTGTGAGGCTCAGTGTGTGTGTGTGTGTGAGGCTCAGTGTGTGTGTGTGTGTGTGAGGCTCAGTGTGTGTGTGTGTGTGTGAGGCTCAGTGTGTGTGTGTGTGAGGCTCAGTGTGTGTGTGAGGCTCAGTGTGTGTGTGTGAGGCTCAGTGTGTGTGTGTGTGTGTGTGTGAGGCTCAGTGTGTGTGGGTGTGTGAGGCTCAGTGTGTGTGTGAGGCTCAGTGTGTGTGTGTGTGAGGCTCAGTGTGTGTGTGAGGCTCAGTGTGTGTGTGTGTGTGTGTGAGGCTCAGTGTGTGTGTGTGTGTGTGAGGCTCAGTGTGTGTGTGAGGCTCAGTGTGTGTGTGTGTGTGTGAGGCTCAGTGTGTGTGTGAGGCTCAGTGTGTGTGTGTGTGTGAGGCTCAGTGTGTGTGTGTGTGAGGCTCAGTGTGTGTGTGTGTGTGAGGCTCAGTGTGTGTGTGTGTGTGTGAGGCTCAGTGTGTGTGTGAGGCTCAGTGTGTGTGTGAGGCTCAGTGTGTGTGTGTGTGTGTGTGAGGCTCAGTGTGTGTGTGTGTGTGTGAGGCTCAGTGTGTGTGTGTGAGGCTCAGTGTGTGTGTGAGGCTCAGTGTGTGTGTGTGTGTGTGAGGCTCAGTGTGTGTGTGTGTGTGAGGCTCAGTGTGTGTGTGAGGCTCAGTGTGTGTGTGTGTGTGTGAGGCTCAGTGTGTGTGTGTGTGAGGCTCAGTGTGGTGTGTGTGTGAGGCTCAGTGTGTGTGTGTGTGTGTGAGGCTCAGTGTGTGTGTGAGCTCAGTGTGTGTGTGTGTGTGTGAGGCTCAGTGTGTGTGTGTGTGAGGCTCAGTGTGTGTGTGTGTGTGAGGCTCAGTGTGTGTGTGTGTGTGTGAGGCTCAGTGTGTGTGTGAGGCTCAGTGTGTGTGTGTGTGTGTGAGGCTCAGTGTGTGTGTGAGGCTCAGTGTGTGTGTGTGTGTGAGGCTCAGTGTGTGTGTGAGGCTCAGTGTGTGTGTGAGGCTCAGTGTGTGTGTGTGTGTGTGTGTGTGAGGCTCAGTGTGTGTGTGTGTGTGTGTGTGTGTGAGGCTCAGTGTGTGTGTGTGTGAGGCTCAGTGTGTGTGTGTGTGTGTGTGAGGCTCAGTGTGTGTGTGTGTGTGTGTGTGTGTGAGGCTCAGTGTGTGTGTGTGTGTGTGAGGCTCAGTGTGTGTGTGTGTGTGGTGTGTGTGTGTGTGAGGCTCAGTGTGTGTGTGTGTGTGAGGCTCAGTGTGTGTGTGTGTGAGCTCAGTGTGTGTGTGTGAGGCTCTGTGTGTGTGAGGCTCAGTGTGTGTGAGGCTCAGTGTGTGTGTGTGTGAGGCTCAGTGTGTGTGTGTGTGTGTGAGGCTCAGTGTGTGTGTGTGTGTGTGTGAGGCTCAGTGTGTGTGTGTGTGTGTGTGTGTGTGTGTGTGAGGCTCAGTGTGTGTGTGTGTGTGTGTGAGGCTCAGTGTGTGTGTGTGTGAGCGCTCAGTGTGTGTGTGTGTGTGAGGCTCTGTGTGTGTGAGGCTCAGTGTGTGAGGCTCAGTGTGTGTGTGTGTGTGTGAGGCTCGTGTGTGTGTGTGTGAGGCTCAGTGTGTGTGTGTGTGTGAGGCTCAGTGTGTGTGTGTGTGAGGCTCAGTGTGTGTGTGTGTGTGTGAGGGCTCAGTGTGTGTGTGTGTGAGGCTCAGGTGTGTGTGTGTGTGTGAGGCTCAGTGTGTGTGTGTGTGTGTGTGAGGCTCAGTGTGTGTGTGTGTGTGTGTGTGTGTGAGGCTCAGTGTGTGTGTGTGTGAGGCTCAGTGTGTGTGTGTGTGTGTGTGTGTGAGGCTCAGTGTGTGTGTGTGTGAGGCTCAGTGTGTGTGTGTGTGTGTGTGTGTGTGTGTGTGTGTGTGTGTGTGTGTGTGAGGCTCAGTGTGTGTGTGTGTGTGTGAGGCTCAGTGTGTGTGTGTGTGTGTGTGAGGCTCAGTGTGTGTGTGTGTGAGGCTCAGTGTGTGTGTGTGTGTGTGTGAGGCTCAGTGTGTGTGTGTGTGTGTGTGAGGCTCAGTGTGTGTGTGTGAGGCTCAGTGTGTGTGAGGCTCAGTGTGTGTGTGTGTGTGAGGCTCAGTGTGTGTGTGTGAGGCTCAGTGTGTGTGTGTGTGTGAGGCTCAGTGTGTGTGTGTGTGTGTGTGAGCTCAGTGTGTGTGTGTGTGTGTGAGGCTCAGTGTGTGTGTGTGTGTGTGAGGCTCAGTGTGTGTGTGTGTGTGAGCAGTGTGTGTGTGTGTGAGGCTCAGTGTGTGTGTGTGTGTGTGTGAGGCTCAGTGTGGTGTGTGTGTGTGTGAGGCTAGTGTGTGTGTGTGTGAGGCTCAGTGTGTGTGTGTGTGTGAGGCTCAGTGTGTGTGTGTGTGTGTGAGGCTCAGTGTGTGGTGTGTGTGTGTGAGGCTCAGTGTGTGTGTGTGTGAGGCTCAGTGTGTGTGTGTGAGGCTAGGTGTGTGTGTGTGTGTGTGGTGTGAGGCTCAGTGTGTGTGTGTGTGAGGCTCAGTGTGTGTGTGTGTGTGTGTGTGTGTGTGAGGCTCAGTGTGTGTGTGTGTGAGGCTCAGTGTGTGTGTGTGTGAGGCTCAGTGTGTGTGTGTGTGTGTGTGAGGCTCAGTGTGTGTGTGTGTGTGTGAGGCTCAGTGTGTGTGTGTGTGTGAGGCTCAGTGTGTGTGTGTGTGTGTGTGTGTGTGTGTGTGTGAGGCTCAGTGTGTGTGTGTGTGAGGCTCAGTGTGTGTGTGTGTGTGAGGCTCATGTGTGTGTGTGTGGTGTGAGGCTCAGTGTTGTGTGTGTGTGTGAGCTCAGTGTGTGTGTGTGTGTGTGTGTGAGGCTCAGTGTGTGTGTGTGAGGCCAGTGTGTGTGTGTGAGGCTCAGTGTGTGTGTGTAGGCTCAGTGTGTGTGTGTGAGGCTCAGTGTGTGTGTGTGTGAGGCTCAGTGTGTGTGTGTGTGTGGTGAGGCTCAGTGTGTGTGTGTGTGTGTGTGTGAGGCTCAGTGTGTGTGTGTGTGAGGCTCAGTGTGTGTGTGTGTGTGTGTGTGTGAGGCTCAGTGTGTGTGTGTGTGTGTGAGGCTCAGTGTGTGTGTGTGTGTGTGAGGCTCAGTGTGTGTGTGTGTGTGTGTGTGTGTGTGAGGCTCAGTGTGTGTGTGTGTGTGTGAGGCTCAGTGTGTGTGTGTGAGGCTCAGTGTGTGTGTGTGTGAGGCTCAGTGTGTGTGTGTGTGTGTGAGGCTCAGTGTGTGTGTGTGTGAGGCTCAGTGTGTGTGTGTGTGAGGCTCAGTGTGTGTGTGAGGCTGTGTGTGTGTGTGAGGCTCAGTGTGTGTGTGTGTGAGGCTCAGTGTGTGTGTGTGTGTGTGTGTGGAGGCTCAGTGTGTGTGGGTGTGTGAGGCTCAGTGTGTGTGTGAGGCTCAGTGTGTGTGTGTGTGAGGCTCAGTGTGTGTGTGTGTGTGAGGCTCAGTGTGTGTGTGGGTGTGTGAGGCTCAGTGTGTGTGTGAGGCTCAGTGTGTGTGTGTGTGTGTGAGGCTCAGTGTGTGTGTGAGGCTCAGTGTGTGTGTGTGTGTGTGAGGCTCAGTGTGTGTGTGTGTGAGCTCAGTGTGTGTGTGTGTGTGAGGCTCAGTGTGTGTGTGTGTGTGTGAGGCTCAGTGTGTGTGTGAGGCTCAGTGTGTGTGTGAGGCTCAGTGTGTGTGTGTGTGTGTGAGGCTCAGTGTGTGTGTGTGTGTGTGAGGTCAGTGTGTGTGTGAGCTCAGTGTGTGTGTGTGTGTGAGGCTCAGTGTGTGTGTGTGTGAGGCTCAGTGTGTGTGTGTGTGTGTGTGAGGCTCAGTGTGTGTGTGTGTGTGAGGCTCAGTGTGTGTGTGTGTGAGGCTCAGTGTGTGTGTGTGTGTGAGGCTCAGTGTGTGTGTGAGGCTCAGTGTGTGTGTGTGTGTGTGAGGCTCAGTGTGTGTGTGAGGCTCAGTGTGTGTGTGAGGCTCAGTGTGTGTGTGTGTGTGTGTGTGTGAGGCTCAGTGTGTGTGTGTGTGTGTGTGTGTGAGGCTCAGTGTGTGTGTGTGTGAGGCTCAGTGTGTGTGTGTGTGTGTGAGGCTCAGTGTGTGTGTGTGTGTGTGTGTGTTGTGAGGCTCAGTGTGTGTGTGTGTGTGTGAGGCTCAGTGTGTGTGTGTGTGTGTGTGTGTGTGTGTGAGGCTCATGTGTGTGTGTGTGTGTGGTGAGGCTCAGTGTGTGTGTGTGTGAGGCTCAGTGTGTGTGTGTGTGAGGTCATGTGTGTGTGTGAGGCTCAGTGTGTGTGTGTGTGTCTGTGTGTGTGAGGCTCAGTGTGTGTGTGTGAGGCTCAGTGTGTGTGTGTGTGTGAGGCTCAGTGTGTGTGTGTGTGTGTGTGTGAGCTCAGTGTGTGTGTGTGTGTGTGTGTGTGTGAGCTCAGTGTGTGTGTGTGTGAGGCTCAGTGTGTGTGTGTGTGTGTGTGAGGCTCAGTGTGTGTGTGTGTGAGGCTCAGTGTGTGTGTGTGTGTGTGTGAGGCTCAGTGTGTGTGTGTGAGGCTCAGTGTGTGTGTGTGTGTGTGTGTGTGTGTGTTGTGTGTGTGTGTGTGTGAGGCTCAGTGTGTGTGTGTGTGTGTGTGAGGCTCAGTGTGTGTGTGTGTGTGTGTGTGAGGCTCAGTGTGTGTGTGTGTGTGTGTGAGGCTCAGTGTGTGTGTGTGTGAGGCTCAGTGTGTGTGTGTGTGTGTGAGGCTCAGTGTGTGTGTGTGTGTGTGTGAGGCTCAGTGTGTGTGTGTGTGTGTGAGGCTCAGTGTGTGTGTGAGGCTCAGTGTGTGTGGTGTGTGTGTGAGGCTCAGTGTGTGTGTGTGTGTGAGCTCAGTGTGTGTGTGTGTGTGTGTGTGGGCTCAGTGTGTGTGTGTGTGTGTGTGTGGTGTGGTGTGTTGTGTTGTGAGGCTCAGTGTGTGTGTGTGTGTGTGTGAGGCTCAGTGTGTGTGTGTGTGTGTGTGTGTGAGGCTCAGTGTGTGTGTGTTGTGTGTGAGGCTCAGTGTGTGTGTGTGTGAGGCTCAGTGTGTGTGTGTGTGGTGTGAGGCTCAGTGTGTGTGTGTGTGTGTGAGGCTCAGTGTGTGTGTGTGTGTGTGAGGCTCAGTGTGTGAGGCTCAGTGTGTGTGTGTGTGTGTGAGGCTCAGTGTGTGTGTGTGTGTGAGGCTCAGTGTGTGTGTGTGTGTGTGTGTGTGAGGCTCAGTGTGTGTGTGTGTGTGTGTGTGTGAGGCTCAGTGTGTGTGTGTGTGTGAGGCTCAGTGTGTGTGTGTGTGTGTGAGGCTCAGTGTGTGTGTGTGTGAGGCTCAGTGTGTGTGTGTGTGTGTGTGAGGCTCAGTGTGTGTGTGTGTGTGTGAGGCTCAGTGTGTGTGTGTGTGAGGCTCAGTGTGTGGTGTGTGTGTGTGAGGCTCAGTGTGTGTGTGTGTGTGTGAGGCTCAGTGTGTGTGTGTGTGTGTGAGGCTCAGTGTGTGTGTGTGTGTGTGTGAGGCTCAGTGTGTGTGTGTGTGAGGCTCAGTGTGTGTGTGTGTGTGTGAGGCTCAGTGTGTGTGTGTGTGTGTGAGGCTCAGTGTGTGTGTGTGTGTGTGAGGCTCAGTGTGTGGTGTGTGTGTGTGTGAGGCTCAGTGTGTGTGTGTGTGTGAGGCTCAGTGTGTGTGTGTGTGTGTGTGAGGCTCAGTGTGTGTGTGAGGCTCAGTGTGTGTGTGTGTGTGTGTGAGGCTCAGTGTGTGTGTGTGTGTGTGAGGCTCAGTGTGTGTGTGTGTGAGGCTCAGTGTGTGTGTGTGTGTGTGTGTGTGAGGCTCAGTGTGTGTGTGTGTGTGTGAGGCTCAGTGTGTGTGTGTGTGTGAGGCTCAGTTTGTGTGTGTGTGTGAGGCTCAGTGTGTGTGTGTGTGAGGCTCAGTGTGTGTGTGAGGCTCAGTGTGTGTGTGTGAGGCTCAGTGTGTGTGTGTGTGTGAGGCTCAGTGTGTGTGTGAGGCTCAGTGTGTGAGGCTCAGTGTGTGTGTGTGTGTGAGGCTCAGTGTGTGTGTGTGTGTGTGTGTGAGGCTCAGTGTGTGTGTGTGTGTGTGAGGCTCAGTGTGTGTGTGTGTGAGGCTCAGTGTGTGTGTGTGGCTCAGTGTGTGTGTGTGTGTGTGTGAGGCTCAGTGTGTGTGTGTGTGTGTGTGAGGCTCAGTGTGTGTGTGTGTGTGAGGCTCAGTGTGTGTGTGTGTGTGTGTGAGGCTCAGTGTGTGTGTGTGTGTGAGGCTCAGTGTGTGTGTGTGTGTGTGTGTGAGGCTCAGTGTGTGTGTGTGTGTGTGTGAGGCTCAGTGTGTGTGTGTGTGTGTGAGGCTCAGTGTGTGTGTGTGTGTGTGTGAGGCTCAGTGTGTGTGTGTGTGTGAGGCTCAGTGTGTGTGTGAGGCTCAGTGTGTGTGTGTGTGAGGCTCAGTGTGTGTGTGAGGCTCAGTGTGTGTGTGTGAGGCTCAGTGTGTGTGTGTGAGGCTCAGTGTGTGTGTGAGGCTCAGTGTGTGTGTGTGTGTGAGGCTCAGTGTGTGTGTGAGGCTCAGTGTGTGTGTGTGTGTGTGTGAGGCTCAGTGTGTGTGTGTGTGTGTGAGGCTCAGTGTGTGTGTGTGTGTGAGGCTCAGTCTGTGTGTGTGTGAGGCTCAGTGTGTGTGTGTGTGTGTGTGAGGCTCAGTGTGTGTGTGTGTGTGTGAGGCTCAGTGTGTGTGTGTGTGTGTGTGTGTGAGGCTCAGTGTGTGTGTGTGTGTGTGTGTGAGGCTCAGTGTGTGTGTGTGAGGCTCAGTGTGTGTGTGTGTGTGTGAGGCTCAGTGTGTGTGTGTGTGTGTGTGTGTGAGGCTCAGTGTGTGTGTGTGTGTGTGAGGCTCAGTGTGTGTGTGTGTGAGAGGCTCAGTGTGTGTGTGTGTGTGTGAGGCTCAGTGTGTGTGTGGTGTGTGTGAGGCTCAGTGTGTGTGTGTGTGTGAGGCTCAGTGTGTGTGTGAGGCTCAGTGTGTGTGTGTGTGTGTGTGAGGCTCAGTGTGTGTGTGTGTGTGTGTGAGGTGTGTGTGTGTGTGTGAGGCTCAGTGTGTGTGTGAGGCTCAGTGTGTGTGTGTGTGTGTGTGTGAGGCTCAGTGTGTGTGTGGGTGTGTGAGGCTCAGTGTGTGTGTGTGTGTGTGTGATGCTCAGTGTGTGTGTGTGTGTGAGGCTCAGTGTGTGTGTGTGTGTGTGAGGCTCAGTGTGTGTGTGTGTGTGTGTGTGAGGCTCAGTGTGTGTGTGTGTGTGTGTGCTCAGTGTGTGTGTGTGTGTGCTCAGTGTGTGTGTGTGTGTGTGAGGCTCAGTGTGTGTGTGTGTGTGAGGCTCAGTGTGTGTGTGTGTGTGTGTGTGTGAGGCTCAGTGTGTGTGAGGCTCAGTGTGTGTGTGAGGCTCAGTGTGTGTGTGTGTGTGTGAGGCTCAGTGTGTGTGTGTGTGTGTGTGTGTGTGTGAGCTCAGTGTGTGTGTGTGTGTGAGGCTCAGTGTGTGTGTGTGTGTGTGAGGCTCAGTGTGTGTGTGAGGCTCAGTGTGTGTGTGAGGCTCAGTGTGTGTGTGAGGCTCAGTGTGTGTGTGAGGCTCAGTGTGTGTGTGTGTGAGGCTCAGTGTGTGTGAGGCTCAGTGTGTGTGTGAGGCTCAGTGTGTGTGTGTCAGTGTGTGTGTGAGGCTCAGTGTGTGTGTGAGGCTCAGTGTGTGTGTGAGGCTCAGTGTGTGTGTGTGTGTGTGAGGCTCAGTGTGTGTGTGTGTGTGTGTGTGAGGCTCAGTGTGTGTGTGTGTGTGTGTGAGGCTCAGTGTGTGTGTGTGTGTGTGTGAGGCTCAGTGTGTGTGTGTGTGTGTGTGAGGCTCAGTGTGTGTGTGTGTGTGTGGCTCAGTGTGTGTGTGTGTGTGGCTCAGTGTGTGTGTGTGTGTGTGTGAGGCTCAGTGTGTGTGTGTGTGTGTGAGGCTCAGTGTGTGTGTGTGTGTGTGTGTGTGAGGCTCAGTGTGTGTGTGAGGCTCAGTGTGTGTGTGAGGCTCAGTGTGTGTGTGTGTGTGAGGCTCAGTGTGTGTGTGTGTGTGTGTGTGTGTGTGTGAGGCTCAGTGTGTGTGTGTGTGTGAGGCTCAGTGTGTGTGTGTGTGTGTGAGGCTCAGTGTGTGTGTGGGCTCAGTGTGTGTGTGAGGCTCAGTGTGTGTGTGAGGCTCAGTGTGTGTCTGAGGCTCAGTGTGTGTGTGTGTGAGGCTCAGTGTGTGTGTGAGGCTCAGTGTGTGTGTGTGTGTGAGGCTCAGTGTGTGTGTGAGGCTCAGTGTGTGTGTGTGTGTGTGTGAGGCTCAGTGTGTGTGTGTGTGTTTGAGGCTCAGTGTGTGTGTGTGTGTGAGGCTCAGTGTGTGTGTGTGTGTGTGTGTGAGGCTCAGTGTGTGTGTGTGTGTGTGAGGCTCAGTGTGTGTGTGTGTGTGTGTGAGGCTCAGTGTGTGTGTGTGTGTGAGGCTCAGTGTGTGTGTGTGTGTGTGTGAGGCTCAGTGTGTGTGTGAGGCTCAGTGTGTGTGTGTGTGTGTGTGAGGCTCAGTGTGTGTGTGTGTGTGAGGCTCAGTGTGTGTGTGAGGCTCAGTGTGTGTGTGTGTGTGGCTCAGTGTGTGTGTGTGTGTGTGAGGCTCAGTGTGTGTGTGTGTGTGTGAGGCTCAGTGTGTGTGTGTGTGTGTGTGTGTGAGGCTCAGTGTGTGTGTGAGGCTCAGTGTGTGTGAGGCTCAGTGTGTGTGTGTGTGTGAGGCTCAGTGTGTGTGTGTGTGTGTGTGTGTGTGTGAGGCTCAGTGTGTGTGTGTGTGAGGCTCAGTGTGTGTGTGTGTGTGAGGCTCAGTGTGTGTGTGAGGCTCAGTGTGTGTGTGAGGCTCAGTGTGTGTGTGAGGCTCAGTGTGTGTCTGAGGCTCAGTGTGTGTGTGTGTGAGGCTCAGTGTGTGTGTGAGGCTCAGTGTGTGTGTGAGGCTCAGTGTGTGTGTGAGGCTCAGTGTGTGTGTGAGGCTCAGTGTGTGTGTGAGGCTCAGTGTGTGTGTGAGGCTCAGTGTGTGTGTGTGTGTGTGTGTGAGGCTCAGTGTGTGTGTGTGTGTGTGTGAGGCTCAGTGTGTGTGTGTGTGTGTGTGAGGCTCAGTGTGTGTGTGTGTGTGTGTGAGCTCAGTGTGTGTGTGTGTGTGTGAGGCTCAGTGTGTGTGTGTGTGTGTGGCTCAGTGTGTGTGTGTGTGTGGCTCAGTGTGTGTGTGTGTGTGTGAGGCTCAGTGTGTGTGTGTGTGTGTGTGAGGCTCAGTGTGTGTGTGTGTGTGTGTGTGTGTGAGGCTCAGTGTGTGTGTGAGGCTCAGTGTGTGTGTGAGGCTCAGTGTGTGTGTGTGTGTGTGAGGCTCAGTGTGTGTGTGTGTGTGTGTGTGTGTGTGTGAGGCTCAGTGTGTGTGTGTGTGAGGCTCAGTGTGTGTGTGTGTGAGGCTCAGTGTGTGTGTGAGGCTCAGTGTGTGTGTGAGGCTCAGTGTGTGTGTGAGGCTCAGTGTGTGTCTGAGGCTCAGTGTGTGTGTGTGTGAGGCTCAGTGTGTGTGTGTGTGTGAGGCTCAGTGTGTGTGTGAGGCTCAGTGTGTGTGTGTGTGTGTGTGTGAGGCTCAGTGTGTGTGTGTGTGTTTGAGGCTCAGTGTGTGTGTGTGTGTGAGGCTCAGTGTGTGTGTGTGTGTGTGTGTGAGGCTCAGTGTGTGTGTGTGTGTGGTGAGGCTCAGTGTGTGTGTGTGTGTGTGAGGCTCAGTGTGTGTGTGTGTGTGTGAGGCTCAGTGTGTGTGTGTGTGTGTGTGAGGCTCAGTGTGTGTGTGAGGCTCAGTGTGTGTGTGTGTGTGTGTGAGGCTCAGTGTGTGTGTGTGTGTGTGTGAGGCTCAGTGTGTGTGTGAGGCTCAGTGTGTGTGTGAGGCTCAGTGTGTGTCTCTGTTCCAGGTGACAGGTGATCAGTGGGTCCTCAGGACTGGATCTGTTACAGACGAGGAAGTGGAGGATGATGAGAAAGTTCAGGTGAGGCATAGGGTCATCTGGAAGTCATGTGACCATCTTTTAAGCAGCGTGACCAATAGAATCTCCTGTGCCCACCATGTGACCGGCTGCTGCCCTGTGATTGGCTGATTAGATGAAGGACAAGAAGAGAGACGAGACGTCAGCATCAAGACAGAAGATGGTGAGGAGGATCAACGGCATGATGCCGTTTTGCGCCGCTGCATGATGCCGTTTTGCGCCACTGCATGATGCCGTTTTGCGCCGCTGCATAATGCCGTTTGCGCCGTTTTGTGCTGCAGCGCCGCCAGGCCTGTCGGAGCTGCCCTGCGTGTCTGAGGGAGAACTGCGGCGTTTGCACGTTCTGCCGCGACATGAGGAAGTTCGGCGGTCCGTCCCGCATGAAGCAGAAGTGTGTGAGGCGGCGCTGCCTGCTGCTGGTGAGTCCAGTACCGGAACCGGAACCAGAGCCGGGTCTCTGCATAGAACCAAACCTCCCTCTGCTTTGTCCTCAGAACGCCCAGAAACAGCCGACCAAGCAAGAGACCCGACCCGGAGACGACACGGTCTGTCCGGGCACCTGGCAGGACGGCGTCCGCCGCTGGAGACACGAGACGACGGCAGGAAGGCGAGAGGTAGGGGTCTGCCGGTTTCCACTGCGGTTCCGACCCGCGGCTCGGTTCGTCCGGATCTCTGAGTTGGTTTGTGTTCAGGAGATGAGGAAGAGGATGTGGATGAAGAGGAGGAAGAGGAAGAGGGGCGGAGCCTCCGAGACCCGGAACGGCTGGATCGGTCCGCTGATGAAGAGCGAGGAAGAGGAGACGCCATTGTCCCACTGTCACCAGTTTCACTGGAACCAGTGGGACCAGTTCAACTCCGACTGGGACTCACCTGCAGGTATAGACTTCCTGTCCTCTGACCCGGTGGTCCTGACCCGGTGGTCCTGACCTGGTCGTCCTGACCTCTGTCCCAGTGGAACCTGACCCTGGACCGCGCCCACCTGTCCTCCGCCGTCCTCTCTGACTCCGCCCTCTCCTGTTTGTCTGGCCTGTTGCCTCAGGTAGGGCTGGCTGCTGACCGCTCACCGTTTCCATGGTAGCAGTCATCTGAGCGTCTCCTCTGTCTCCAGGACGGATCCATCCTCCAAGTCTCCACAGGCCTCACCTTCATCCCTCCTCCTCTGCCTCACCTTGCTGCCATCCAATCGCCAGAGGCGAAGGAGGAGGAGCAGCCAGTCAGCATCGAGCTTTACGGCAGGGAGGCGGAGCTTTGGACCGGGACGTCTGAGGGGGGCAAGTTCTACGAAGTGGAGGTGGAGCTGCCGGACCCCGAGTCCGACCAGAATGTAATGACATCATCACCAGGAAGCTCTGACATCACCGCTGACATCACTGCTGACATCACCTGCAGTCGGCCGGACTTTATCTCGTTGGTCGGTGGAGCCACCGTCATCTGCTGATGAAACCGGGCCGGTCCGACCACTAAACCGTTCCCCTCTGCTTCCAGGAACCGCAGGGGTTCCTCCTGTTTGGGGGCGGAGCCAGCCACGCAGGGGGGCGGGCCTTGTTCCGTCTGCTGAAGGCGCTGAGGAGGACGGTGCTGCCGGCGCATTGGGTCGCCGTGATGGCTGCAGGACCGGAGCTGCAGCTGCTGCAGTGCTGCAGGGTAGGTTGCTGCCGCCGACTCTCCTCACGTCTCTCCTCACGTCTCTCCTCACGTCTCTCCTCACGTCTCTCCTCACGTCTCTCCTAACTTCTCTCCTCACGTCTCTCCTAACTTCTCTCCTCACGTCTCTCCTCACGTCTCTCCTCACTTCTCTCCTAACTTCTCTCCTCACGTCTCTCCTAACGTCTCTCCTAACGTCTCTCCTCACGTCTCTCCTAACGTCTCTCCTCACGTCTCTCCTAACGTCTCTCCTAACGTCTCTCCTCACTCTCCTAACTTCTCTCCTCACGTCTCTCCTAACTTCTCTCCTAACGTCTCTCCTCACGTCTCTCCTAACTTCTCTCCTCACGTCTCTCCTAACGTCTCTCCTCACGTCTCTCCTAACTTCTCTCCTCACGTCTCTCCTAACTTCTCTCCTCACGTCTCTCCTAACTTCTCTCCTCACGTCTCTCCTAACTTCTCTCACGTCTCTCCTAACGTCTCTCCTCACTTCTCTCCTAACGTCTCTCCTCACGTCTCTCCTAACGTCTCTCCTAACGTCTCTCCTCACGTCTCTCCTAACGTCTCTCCTCACGTCTCTCCTAACGTCTCTCCTAACGTCTCTCCTCACGTCTCTCCTCACTTCTCTCCTCACGTCTCTCCTAACGTCTCTCCTCACGTCTCTCCTCACGTCTCTCCTAACGTCTCTCCTCACGTCTCTCCTCACGTCTCTCCTCACGTCTCTCCTCACGTCTCTCCTAACGTCTCTCCTCACTTCTCTCCTAACGTCTCTCCTCACGTCTCTCCTAACGTCTCTCCTAACGTCTCTCCTCACGTCTCTCCTAACGTCTCTCCTCACGTCTCTCCTAACGTCTCTCCTAACGTCTCTCCTCACGTCTCTCCTAACTTCTCTCCTCACGTCTCTCCTAACGTCTCTCCTAACGTCTCTCCTCACGTCTCTCCTCACGTCTCTCCTCACGTCTCTCCTAACTTCTCTCCTCACGTCTCTCCTCACGTCTCTCCTAACTTCTCTCCTCACGTCTCTCCTCACGTCTCTCCTAACGTCTCTCCTCACTTCTCTCCTAATGTCTCTCCTAACTTCTCTCCTCACGTGTCTCCTTACGTCTCTCCCTAACTTCTCTCCTCACGTCTCTCCTAACTTCTCTCCTCACGTCTCTCCTCACTTCTCTCCTACTCTCTCCTAACTTCTCTCCTCACTTCTCTCCTCACGTCTCTCCTAACTTCTCTCCTCACGTCTCTCCTAACTTCTCTCCTCACGTCTCTCCTAACTTCTCTCCTCACGTCTCTCCTCACGTCTCTCCTAACTTCTCTCACGTCTCCTCACGTCTCTCCTCACGTCTCTCCTAACTTCTCTCACGTCTCTCCTCACGTCTCTCCTAACGTCTCTCACTTCTCTCCTAACGTCTCTCCTAACGTCTCTCCTAACGTCTCTCCTCACGTCTCTCCTAACTTCTCTCCTCACGTCTCTCCTAACTTCTCTCCTAACGTCTCTCCTAACGTCTCTCCTAACGTCTCTCCTCACGTCTCTCCTAACGTCTCTCCTAACGTCTCTCCTCACGTCTCTCCTAACTTCTCTCCTCACGTCTCTCCTAACTTCTCTCCTCACGTCTCTCCTCACGTCTCTCCTAACTTCTCTCCTCACGTCTCTCCTCACGTCTCTCCTAACTTCTCTCCTCACGTCTCTCCTAACTTCTCTCCTCACGTCTCTCTCACGTCTCTCCTAACGTCTCTCCTCACTTCTCTCCTCACGTGTCTCACGTCTCTCCTAACTTCTCTCCTCACGTCTCTCCTCACGTCTCTCCTCACGTCTCTCCTCACGTCTCCTAACTTCTCTCCTCACGTCTCTCCTCACTTCTCTCCTAACTTCTCTCCTAACTTCTCTCCTCACGTCTCTCCTCACGTCTCTCCTCACTTCTCTCCTCACTTCTCTCCTCACGTCTCTCCTAACGTCTCTCCTCACTTCTCTCCTCACGTCTCTCCTCACGTCTCTCCTCACTCTCTCCTAACTTCTCTCCTCACGTCTCTCCTCACGTCTCCTAACTTCTCTCCTCACGTCTCTCCTAACTTCTCTCCTCACGTCTCTCCTCACTTCTCTCCTAACTTCTCTCTCACGTCTCTCCTCACTTCTCTCCTCACGTCTCTCCTCACATCTCTCCTCACGTCTCCAGCTGTCCTCCATGAGGGACGCCATCGTCCACGTCCAAACGGATCGCAGCTTCCGGGTCAGCGTGCGGTCCCACCTTCTGCCCGAGGGCCACCGCCTCTACAGAGAGTGCGCACACAGAGTTGCTCACCTGAGCCAGGTAACAGCATGTTGGGTGGGGCCTATGGTTTGGCTCCGCCTCTTCCTGATCTCGTTCTGACCCGACCCGTCCAAGTTATGGATCAGAGATTAGTTTCCTCTGGCAGAGCATCAAGTCCGCAGCACTACTCCTCCTGACCAGCAGAGGGCAACAGTGAAGAACTGTCCAGCAGAAGCAGCTCCTGCAGGTGATATCGAAGGGAACAGCGCCCCTCTGGTCATTCAGGCCCGGTGCCGTCTTCATAAAATCAAAATATCTCCACCTGAATACTAACATGCCAATAGGGGGCATCTGCTTCACTGGGGTCAGGGGTCACTCTGTTAGCTGCAGGATGCTAATAATGCTAACAGCTGTCTGTGTGTGTGTCTCAGTTGGTGTCTCTGCTGCTGGATCTGGAGCGACTCGCCGTCTGCCGTGGCTGCAGGGTTCAGGCGGCGTCCCGTCGGCTGCCGCTCCGCTCCCCAGACTGCCACCTGCTGGTGACTCCGCCCTTCCACACCTGCTTGCCGTGCCTGCTGGAAGAGGAGGAGGAAGAGGAGGGTGAAGATGAAGATGGAGCAATGGTGGAGGAGTTTCAGTCTTGTTAAAGTGCCTCACCATGTTGAGCTGGGGCTTCTGGGTAATGGAGTCCAGCAGCTCCAAACGTTTCTACCTCAGGTTTTTACTACTGAACCGTTAATCAGAACTGAATCCGCTCCGGTCCGGTCCGGTCCGGTACTGCTGGGTGTTTCCTGCTGTTTTCCTCTGAATGTTTCTGTGGGCCTAAAGAGATGTTTCTACTTTTGATACGTTTATAAAGAGTTTTTCAAACATGCCAGTGTGCTGTCTTTGCTTCCTGAAGGAGAGTGGATCCCTGCCAGGGAACCATTAGGGAACTATCAGAGGCCCAGCAGGGAACCATTAGGGCCCCTCCTGCCCTCTGCTGGTGGTTCTGTGATACTGAGAAAATTAAAGCAGAAACAGATTGTTGAAGTTCGCTGTTCTCTCAGCTTAATCATTTACATAAATGAGTTAAGGAGTATACTGTTATTTCTTCACACTGTGTCAAACTCGAGGCCTGCGGCCCAAATTTGGCCAATGTAATTATTTCTGTGGCCCTCTGGACTAAACAGTTTGAAAAGGTCTTCCTAATAAGTTGTGCTGCGTATTATCTAAATTTAATGAGATTTAAAGCTAATGTTTTAGCAACGTCTTAGCTGGTAGCTTTACCTTTACATTCTGCTGCTGCTGGCCCTTTAAAGATGTTGTTGCCATGGTAGCAGACCGTTCAGTGGTTCTTAAAGCTACAGTCACTGGCCAGCGTAAGGATTTAACCGTTTAATGACGAACAGCCACATTGCAGAATGTTCCTTGGACTTTATTTGATAGAAAATCTGTGTGAGTGTGAGTGGCGTGGCCAGTGGGCATCATGGAGGAGCATGGCGGACAGAATACAGGAAACAAACGAGGCACTTGTTCTGATCCGGAGCTGCAGGTCATCCTGTCGCTGTGGTTACTATGGTGACGCTGGAGAACAGCTGGACCTGACATCAGTGTGTGTGTGAGTGTGTGTGTGTGTGAGTGTGTGTGTGTGTGTGTGTGTAATTATGGCTCTGTTAAATCATCAGTTTTCTCTTTTTACAAGCAAGCAGATTCTTTTCATTTCTAATCATATCAATAATATATCAGATATCAATAATCATGTCAGGATCATTTACATGTTACAAAAATAAAAACTCATTCCGGTCGTATTCACATGCTGACATACGGCCACCAGGAGGCGCCGCCGTTTGCATACAGACTGGAGGAACAAACATGCAGCAGGCTTAGTTGCCACGGTAACCGCAGTACAGTATTGAGAATGAGGCATGATGGGGAATGAGGTGTGGCTCCGTCAGCAGGAGGCGGGGCTTCTCTCAGTGGCCAATCACAGAAGCCCTTGTGAAGCATAAACATCACTGCTGGCCAATCAGAGAGAAAGCCCATCTGCTAAGTTCCGCCCACTGCGCCTGCAGCCAATCAGAACTTGACTCAGCCGCTGTGGGCTCGGTTTCAGCCAGAGATCCCGCCCACTCCCCGGCTCCCTCCTCCAATCAGATTGCTCCGTAGGGGCCATGCTGGCGGCTGATTGGCTGACCTCCAAAGCTGGCTGGCGATTGGCTGTCAGATGGAGGCCCGTCATCACTCATGGGCATGAGGAAGGAGAACGCCGCCTGCGGAGCTGCAGCAGAGCTCCCATGATGCTTTGCGAGGCTGACAGTGTGGCTCCGCCCCCTCAGCGCCTCCTCTGACAGCAGGGACTCCCTGGGGAAGCTCCTGCTCCTCCTCTCCTCTCTCACCGCCTGATTCCTTTTCTTGTCCTGTCTTCTTCTCCTGTTCATCTCCTCTTCCTCCACCAGGTCCAGGTCCAGGTCAGGAGCTCCTCCAACTCCACTCCTCCCCCCCCCCCCACCGCCTCCTCCCCTCCGCCTGCTGAGGGAAGCAGTTGCCATGACGGACTCCCGCTCCTGTGAGGAGGAAGAGGAGGTGTGCGCTCCTTCTTCAGGGCCTGATGGAGCAAACAGAACAACGTTCAGAACCAAAACCAGCTTGAACAGGAACATGTGACCTGATCACATGACTGAGGCTGGACTCCACGATGATGATGCTGAGGAAGAGATGGAAGGATGAAGACATGAAGGAGGAAGCAGAGCTACCAACCGCGAGTTCTCGGTTCGTCCAATCACGTAGAAGCAGGGCTCGCCCTGCCTGGAGTTGGTCATACAGAGAGAGAGGCTGGAGAGCTCCACTGAGGCAAGGAAGAGGAGGAAGAGGAAGAGGGAAAGGAGAATAACACTGTTAGCTCAGGATCAGGAGCTAACAGGCTAAAGACCCAGTTAAACATGAGCTAATGTAACATAGTTAATACTGTACAGAATTCAACTTGTCTTTATTTCCAAGTTTGGGTTCAGGCGTAATGGGTGAAGCAGCACCCCTCCTGGTGGTTGGCAACATTAACTATAGTGAACATAGATATCTTGTTGCCAGTTCATGAGAGGTGGGCACGAGGTAGGTTCACTGGGAACATTGTAACGGTCCTGTAAAATGTTCTGTTAGATTGTTGCTAACATAAAATACTATTCCTCGTAAGGTGCTGTACTGCCGGTGATGAACCTGGTCCCTGATTATTTTATATCCTGTTTCATACAGATAAACTACATCCTGTCTCCTGGTCCATATTCACACAACGCAGAGGACTGACGAAAAGCGATGATAATTAAAAAGGATACACTAACATGTTAATGACCCAGTTAAACATGAGCTAACAGCCTAAAGTCCCAATTAAACATGAGCTAACAGCTTAAAGTCCCAAATAAACATGAGCTAACAGGCTAATGACCCAGTTAAACATGAGCTACAGCCTAAAGTCCCAATTAAACATGAGCTAACAGGCTAATGACCCAGTTAAACATGAGCTAACAGCCTAAAGTCCCAGTTAAACATGAGCTAACAGCTAAAGTCCCAATTAAACATGAGCTAACAGGATAATGACCCAGTTAAACATGAGCTAACAGCTTAAAGGCGCAATTAAACATGAGCTAACAGGCTAATGACCCAGTTAAACATGAGCTAACAGGCTAAAGTCCCAATTAAACATGAGCAAACAGCCTAAAGTCCCAGTTAAACATGAGCTAACAGGCTAAAGTCCCAATTAAACATGAGCTAACAGCTTAAAGCCCCTTAAAACATGAGCTAACAGCTTAAAGTCCCAATTAAACATGAGCTAACAGGTTAATGACCCAGTTAAACATGAGCTAACAGCCTAAAGTCCCAGTTAAACATGAGCTAACAGCTTAAAGTCCCAATTAAACATGAGCTAACAGCTTAAAGTCCCAATTAAACATGAGCTAACAGGTTAATGACCCAGTTAAACATGAGCTAACAGCCTAAAGTCCCAGTTAAACATGAGCTAACAGCTTAAAGTCCCAATTAAACATGAGCTAACAGCTTAAAGTCCCATTAACATGAGCTAACAGGCTAATGACCCAGTTAACATGAGCTAACAGCTTAAAGTCCCAATTAAACATGAGCTAACAGCTTAAAGTCCCAATTAAACATGAGCTAACAGGCTAATGACCCAGTTAAACATGAGCTAACAGCCTAAAGTCCCAATTAAACATGAGCCCAACAGGTTATGACCCAGTTAAACATGAGCTAACAGCCTGAAGTCCCAGTTAAACATGAGCTAACAGGCTAATGACCCAGTTAAACATGAGCTAACAGGCTAAGTCCCAATTAAACATGAGCTAACAGGCTAATGACCCAATTAAACATGAGCTAACAGGCTAATGACCCAATTAAACATGAGCTAACAAGCTAATGATCCAGTTAAACAAGAGAAAACATGCTAATGTAAGTGAAGTCATAAAAACATAGAAGCCATGATATCATCTGATCCTGATTGGATAAAACTTGGATATACTTGATTCCTAGTTTTGATTCTGTTCAAAACAAGCATGTCTGCAGGATCCAGACAACAACCAAGTGAATCAGAACCACTGGACTCAGATAGACGGATCCCAGAAGAGGAGGAAGCTGCAATTTCTCCTCTTCTTCTTCCTGACTGGAGCCGACAGATTTAAACAGAACAAACATCCAGTGAACAGCAGGGAAGACCGTGCCATGCCTGTGACGGTCTGCTGTTTTTCAAGCTGGTGAACAGAACCGCTTCGAGTCTGGAGTCTCACCATAATCTGGGACGTATCCGTTGCCTTTCTTGAGAACCAGGTGGATCCGGTTTCCTCCTCTGCGGATCTGCTCCACCGCCTGACTGTGGGTCATTCCCGCCGTGCTGCCGCCGTTGATCTCAACCAGCTGGTCCGACACCTGCAGGACACAGGTACACACTTGAGGAGGTGGAGCGTGTATCAAACTCGAATCAGCCTTTTATGCGGACCTCAAGGCTCGAGTCCAACCTTAACGGTTGTGGTGCAAATATTTGTTTCATGAGTCAAACAAATCAGACTTTTTCTGTAAACTGCCAAATTACAGAAAAAAATCAATTTCTTTCTGAAAATATCCAGATTTTTTGTGGATATGAATGTATTTTTTTATTTATTTTTTTCCTGTTGTGGACAACGGGGCCCGACGAATACCGTGGTTAAACGGACGGCGGAGTCCGGCGGTAACAGGCGCTTAAATTCCATGACAAGAAGAAAAGGAAAAAAAAATTTTTAATAAATAAATAAATAACAACCTTGGTATTTTATTATATGTTGCATGACTTTGTGTTTTGTGTTTATAATGTAAAGCACTTTGAAATGCCTTGTAGCTGAAATGTGCTTACAAATAGAATTTGATTGATTGTGTGTCATAGTGTGTCAGTGTGTCATAGTGTGTCATAGTGTGTCATAGTGTGTGTCATAGTGTGTCATAGTGTGTCAGTGTGTCATAGTGTGTCATAGTGTGTCACAGTGTGTGTCATAGTGTGTCACAGTGTGTCATAGTGTGTCACAGTGTGTCATAGTGTGTCATAGTGTGTCACATTGTGTCATAGTGTGTGTCATAGTGTGTGTCATAGTGTGTCAGTGTGTCATAGTGTGTCATAGTGTGTCATAGTGTGTCACATTGTGTCATAGTGTGTGTCATAGTGTGTGTCATAGTGTGTCAGTGTGTCATAGTGTGTCATACTGTGTCACAGTGTGTAATAGTGTGTTATAATGTGTCATACTGTGTCACAGTGTGTCATAGTGTGTCACATTGTGTCATAGTGTGTCATAGTGTGTCATACTGTGTCACAGTGTGTAATAGTGTGTTATAGTGTGTCATACTGTGTCACAGTGTGTCATAGTGTGTCACATTGTGTCATAGTGTGTCATAGTGTGTCACAATGTGTCATAGTGTCAGTGTGTTATAGTGTGTCAGTGTGTCATAGTGTGTCACAGTGTGTCACAGTGTGTCATAGTGTGTCATAGTGTGTCACATTGTGTCATAGTGTGTCAGTGTGTTATAGTGTGTCAGTGTGTCATAGTGTGTGTCACAGTGTGTCACAGTGTGTCATAGTGTGTCACAGTGTGTCATAGTGTGTCACAGTGTGTCACAGTGTGTCATAGTGTGTCACAGTGTGTCATAGTGTGTCACAGTGTGTCACAGTGTGTCACAGTGTGTCATAGTGTGTTATAGTGTGTCATAGTGTGTCACAGTGTGTCATAATGTGTCACAGTGTGTCATAGTGTGTCACAGTGTGTCACATTGTGTCATAGTGTGTTTAGTGTGTCATAGTGTGTCATAGTGTGTTATAATGTGTCATAGTGTGTTAAAGTGTGTCATGGTGTGTCAAAGTGTGTCATAATATGTCACGGTGTGTTATAGTGTGTCATAGTGTGTCATAGTGTGTCACAGTGTGTTATAGTGTGTCACAGTGTGTCATAGTGTGTTATAATGTGTCATAGTGTGTTAAAGTGTGTCATAGTGTGTCATAATATGTCACAGTGTGTTATAGTGTGTCATAGTGTGTCATAGTGTGTCACAGTGTGTTATAGTGTGTCACAGTGTGTCACAGTGTGTCTAATGTGTCACAGTGTGTCATAGTGTGTCACAGTGTGTCATTGTGTCATAGTGTGTCACAGTGTGTGTCAGTGTGTTAGTGTGTCATAGTGTGTGACAGTGTGTTATAGTGTGTCAGTGTGTCATAGTGTGTAATAGTGTCATTGTGTGTCACAGTGTGTTATAGTGTGTTATAGTGTGTCATAGTGTGTTATAGTGTGTCATAGTGTGTCACAGTGTGTGTCGTAGTGTGTGTCATAGTGTGTCACAGTGTGTGTCATAGTGTGTCATAGTGTGTCATAGTGTGTGTCATAGTGTGTGTCACAGTGTGTCATAGTGTGTCATAGTTGGTCACATTGTGTCATAGTGTGTCATGTGTTATAGTGTGTCAGTGTGTCACAGTGTGTCATAGTGTGTCACAGTGTGTCATAGTGTGTCACAGTGTGTCACAGTGTGTCATAGTGTGTCACAGTGTGTCACATTGTGTCATAGTGTGTCATAGTGTGTCATAGTGTGTTTAGTGTGTCATAGTGTGTCACAGTGTGTCATAGTGTGTCACAGTGTGTCACATTGTATCATAGTGTGTTATAGTGTGTCATAGTGTGTTAAAGTGTGTCATAATATGTCACAGTGTGTTATAGTGTGTCATAGTGTGTCATAGTGTGTCACAGTGTGTTATAGTGTGTCACAGTGTGTCATAGTGTGTTATAGTGTGTCATAGTGTGTCATAATGTGTCACAGTGTGTCACAGTGTGTGTCAGTGTGTTATAGTGTGTCATAGTGTGTTATAGTGTCATAGTGTGTCACAGTGTGTGTCGTAGAGTGTGTCATAGTGTGTCACAGTGTGTGTCATAGTGTGTGTCATAGTGTGTCATAGTGTGTCATAGTGTGTTATAGTGTGTCATAGTGTGTCACAGTGTGTCATAGTGTGTGTCATAGTGTGTAACAGTGTGTCATAGTGTGTCATAGTGTGTTATAGTGTGTCATAGTGTGTCATAGTATGTTATAGTGTGTCATAGTGTGTCATAGTGTGTTAGTGTGTTATAGTGTGTCATAGTGTGTCACAGTGTATTATAGTGTGTCATAGTGTGTCATAGTGTGTAGTGTGTCATAGTGTCATAGTGTGTGTCATAGTGTGTCAGTGTGTCACAGTGTGTCACAGTGTGTCATAGTGTGTGTCAGTGTGTCACAGTGTGTCATAGTGTGTCATAATGTGTGTCATAGTGTGTCATAGTGTGTCATATTGTGTCATAGTGTTATAGTGTGTGTCACAGTGTGTCACAGTGTGTGTCATAGTGTGTCAGTGTGTCATAGTGTGTCATAGTGTGTTACAGTGTGTGTCATAGTGTGTCACAGTGTGTCATAGTGTGTCATAGTGTGTCATAGTGTGTCATAGTGTGTGTCATAGTGTGTCACAGTGTGTGTCATACTGTCATAGTGTGTGTCATAGTGTGTCATAGTGTGTCAGTGTGTGTCAGTGTGTTATAGTGTGTTATGTGTGTCACAGTGTGTTACAGTGTGTGTCATAGTGTGTCACAGTGTGTCATAGTGTGTCATAGTGTGTCAGTGGTGTCAGTGTGTTAGTGTGTCATAGTGGTCACAGTGTGTTACAGTTGTGTCATAGTGTGTCACAGTGTGTCTAGTGTGTCACAGTGTGTCATAGTGTGTCATAGTGTGTCAC
The DNA here is from genome assembly GCF_027474105.1 of Poeciliopsis prolifica. Lineage (NCBI taxonomy): Eukaryota > Metazoa > Chordata > Actinopteri > Cyprinodontiformes > Poeciliidae > Poeciliopsis > Poeciliopsis prolifica. Next base: position 1,373,394 of record NW_026562457.1, on the reverse strand, counting down.
AGTGTGTCACAGTGTGTCATAGTGTGTTACAGTGTGTCATAGTGTGTGTCATAGTGTGTCATAGTGTGTCATGGTGTGTCTCATAGTGTGTCATACTGTGTCACAGTGTGTAATAGTGTGTTATAGTGTGTCATAGTGTGTCATAGTGTGTCACAGTGTGTCATAGTGTGTCATAGTGTGTCAGTTTGTCACAGTGTGTGTCAGTGTGTCATAGTGTGTCACAATGTGTGTCAGTGTGTTATAGTGTGTCATAGTGTGTCACAGTGTGTTACAGTGTGTATCATAGTGTGTCACAGTGTGTCATAGTGTGTCATAGTGTGTCATAGTGTGTGTCAGTATGTCACAGTGTGTCATAGTGTGTCATAGTGTGTCACAGTGTGTCATAGTGTGTCACATTGTGTCATAGTGTGTGTCATAGTGTGTCAGTGTGTCATAGTGTGTCAGTGTCTAGTGTGTCATACTGTGTCACACTGTAATAGTGTGTTATAGTGTGTCATAGTGTGTCACAGTGTGTCAAGTGTGTATACTGTGTCACAGTGTGTCATAGTGTGTCATAGTGTGTCACATTGTGTCATAGTGTGTCACAGTGTGTCATAGTGTGTCACAATTTCTCATAGTGTGTCACAATGTGTCATAGTGTGTCAGTGTGTTATAGTGTGTCAGTGTGTCATAGTGTGTAATAGTGTCATAGTGTGTCACAGTGTGTGTCAGTGTGTTATAGTGTGTCAGTGTGTCATAGTGTGTAATAGTGTCATAGTGTGTCACAGTGTGTGTCATAGTGTGTATAGTGTGTTCATAGTGTGTCATAGTGTTATAGTGTGTCATAGTGTGTCACAGTGTATTATAGTGTGTCATAGTGTTGTAGTGTGTCATAGTGTGTGTCATAGTGTGTAATTGTGTCATAGTGTGTAATAGTGTCATAGTGTGTGTCATAGTGTTCACAGTGTGTCATAGAGTTTGTCATAGTGTGTCACAGTGTGTGTCAGAGTGTGTGTCATAGTGTGTGTCATAGTGTGTCACAGTGTGTCATATTGTGTGTCATAGTGTGTCATTGTGTGTGTCATAGTGTGTCACAGTGTGTCATATTGTGTCATAGTGTGTCATAGTGTGTCATAGTGTGTCATAGTGTGTCATAGTGTGTCATAGTGTGTGTCATAGTGTGTCACAGTGTGTCATATTGTGTCATAGTGTGTCATAGTGTGTCATATTGTGTCATAGTGTTATAGTGTGTGTCATAGTGTGTAATAGTGTCATAGTGTGTCACGGAGTGTATAGTGTGTCAGTGTGTCATAGTGTGTCATAGTGCGTCACAGTGTGTTCAGTGTGTCATAGTGTGTCATAGTGTCACAGTGTGTCATAGTGTCACATGTGTCATAGTGTCATAGTGTGTCAGTGTGTCATAGTGTAGTCATGTGTCATAGTGTGTTCATACTGTGTCACTGTAATAGTGTGTGTTATAGTGTGTCATAGTGTGTCACAGTGTGTCATAGTGTGTCATAGTGTGTCACAGTGTGTCATAGTGTGTCACATTGTGTCATAGTGTGTCAGTGTGTGTCATAGTGTCACAATTTCTCATAGTGTGTCCAATGTGTCATAGTGTGTCAGTGTGTATAGTGTGTCAGTGTGTCATAGTGTGTAATAGTGTCATAGTGTGTCACAGTGTGTGTCAGTGTTATAGTGTGTCAGTGTGTCATAGTGTAATAGTCATAGTGTGTCACAGTGTGTCACAGTGTGTTAGTGTGTCATAGTGTCAGTGTTATAGTGTGTCATGTGTGTAGTGTGTATAGTGTCATAGTGTGTCACAGTGTGTGTCACAGTGTGTTATAGTGTGTCAGTGTCATAGTGTGTAATAGTGTCATTGTGTGTCACAGTGTGTTATAGTGTGTCATAGTGTGTTATAGTGTGTCATAGTGTGTCACAGTGTGTGTCGTAGTGTGTGTCATAGTGTGTCACAGTGTGTGTCATAGTGTGTCATAGTGTGTCATACTGTGTGTCATAGTGTGTGTCACAGTGTGTCATAGTGTGTCATAGTGGGTCACATTGTGTCATATGTCAGTGTTATAGTGTGTCAGTGTGTCACAGTGTCATAGTGTGTCACAGTGTGTCATAGTGTGTACAGTGTGTCACAGTGTGTCATAGTGTGTCACGTGTGTCACAATTGTGTCATAGTGTGTCATAGTGTGTCATAGTGTGTTATAGTGTGTCACAGTGTGTCACAGTGTGTCATAGTGTGTCACAGTGTGTCACATTGTATCATAGTGTGTTATAGTGTGTCATAGTGTGTTAAAGTGTGTCATAGTGTGCATAATATGTCACAGTGTGTTATAGTGTGTCATAGTGTGTCACAGTGTGTTATAGTGTGTCACAGTGTGTCATAGTGTGTCAGTGTGTCATAGTGTGTCATAGTGAGTCACAGTGTGTTATAGTGTGTCATAGTGTGTAATAGTGTCATAGTGTGTCACAGTGTGTCACAGTGTGTTATAGTGTGTCATAGTGTGTCATAGTGTGTGTCATAGTGTGTCACAGTGTGTCATATGTGTGTCATAGTGTGTGTCATAGTGTGTCATTGTGTGTCATAGTGTGTCACAGTGTGTCATATTGTGTCATAGTGTGTCATAGTGTCATAGTGTGTCATAGTGTCATAGTGTGTGTCATAGTGTGTCATATTGTGTCATAGTGTGTGTCATAGTGTGTCATATTGTGTCATAGTGTTATAGTGTGTGTCATAGTGTGTGTCATAGTGTGTCACGGAGTGTTATAGTGTGTCATGTGTGTCAGTGTCATAGTGTGTCACAGTGTGTCACAGTGTGTTAGTGTGTCATAGTGTGTAATAGTGTCTAGTGTGTCACAGTGTGTCACAGTGTGTTATAGTGTGTCATAGTGTGTGTCATAGTGAGTGTCATAGTGTGTCGTTGTTACAGTGTGTTATAGTGTGTCAGTGTGTCATAGTGTGTAATAGTGTCATTGTGTCAGTGTGTGTCAGTGTGTTATAGTGTGTCAGTGTGTCATAGTGTGTAATAGTGTCATAGTGTGTCACAGTGTGTGTCACAGTGTGTTATAGTGTGTCAGTGTGTCATAGTGTGTAATAGTGTCATTGTGTCACAGTGTGTTATAGTGTGTCATAGTGTGTCATAGTGTGTTATAGTGTGTCATAGTGTGTCACAGTGTGTGTCGTAGTGTGTGTCATAGTGTGTCACAGTGTGTGTCTTGTGTGTCATAGTGTGTCATAGTGTGTGTCATAGTGTGTGTCACAGTGTGTCATAGTGTGTCATAGTGTGTCACATTGTGTCATAGTGTGTCAGTGTGTTATAGTGTGTCAGTGTGTCACAGTGTGTCATAGTGTGTCACAGTGTGTCATAGTGTGTCACAGTGTGTCACAGTGTGTCATAGTGTGTCACAGTGTGTCACATTGTGTCATAGTGTGTTATAGTGTGTCATAGTGTGTTAAAGTGTGTCATAGTGTGTCATAATATGTCACAGTGTGTTATAGTGTGTCATAGTGTGTCATAGTGTGTCACAGTGTGTCACAGTGTGTCACAGTGTGTCATAGTGTGTTACAGTGTGTCATAGTGTGTCATAATGTGTCACAGTGTGTCACAGTGTGTGTCAGTGTGTTATAGTGTGTCATAGTGTGTTATAGTGTGTCATAGTGTGTCACAGTGTGTGTCGTAGAGTGTGTCATAGTGTGTCACAGTGTGTGTCATAGTGTGTGTCATAGTGTGTTATAGTGTGTCATAGTGTGTCACAGTGTGTCATAGTGTGTGTCATAGTGTGTAACAGTGTGTCATAGTGTGTAATAGTGTGTTATAGTGTGTCATAGTGTGTCATAGTATGTTATAGTGTGTCATAGTGTGTCACAGTGTGTTATAGTGTGTTATAGTGTGTCATAGTGTGTCACAGTGTATTATAGTGTGTCATAGTGTGTGTCATAGTGTGTTATAGTGTGTCATAGTGTCATAGTGTGTGTCATAGTGTGTCAGTGTGTCACAGTGTGTCACAGTGTGTCATAGTGTGTCATAGTGTGTGTCACAGTGTGTCATAGTGTGTCATAATGTGTGTCACAGTGTGTCATAGTGTGTGTCATAGTGTGTCATATTGTGTCATAGTGTTATAGTGTGTGTCACAGTGTGTCACAGTGTGTGTCATAGTGTGTCAGTGTGTCATAGTGTGTCATAGTGTGTCACAGTGTGTGTCATAGTGTGTCACAGTGTGTGTCATAGTGTGTCAGTGTGTCATAGTGTGTCATAGTGTGTCATAGTGTGTGTCATAGTGTGTCACAGTGTGTGTAATAGTGTGTCATAGTGTGTGTCATAGTGTGTCAGTGTGTTAGTGTGTCATAGTGTGTCAGTGTGTCATAGTGTGTCACAGTGTGTTACAGTGTGTGTCATAGTGTGTCACAGTGTGTGTCATAGTGTGTCATAGTGTGTTACAGTGTGTCATAGTGTGTGTCATAGGATGTCAGTGTGTCATAGTGTGTCATGGTGTGTCTCATAGTGTGTCATACTGTGTCACAGTGTGTAATAGTGTGTCATAGTGTGTCATACTGTGTCACAGTGTGTCATAGTGTGTCATAGTGTGTCACAGTGTGTCATAGTGTGTCACAATGTGTGTCAGTGTGTTATAGTGTGTCAGTGTGTCATAGTGTGTCACAGTGTGTTACAGTGTGTATCATAGTGTGTCACAGTGTGTCATAGTGTGTCACAGTGTGTCATAGTGTGTCAGTGTGTGTCAGTATGTCACAGTGTGTCATAGTGTGTCATAGTGTGTCACAGTGTGTCACAGTGTGTCATAGTGTGTCACATTGTGTCATAGTGTGTGTCATAGTGTGTGTCATAGTGTGTCAGTGTGTCATAGTGTGTCAGTGTGTCATAGTGTGTCATAGTGTGTCATACTGTGTCACACTGTGTAATAGTGTGTTATAGTGTGTCATAGTGTGTCACAGTGTGTCATAGTGTGTCATACTGTGTCACAGTGTGTCATAGTGTGTCACATTGTGTCATAGTGTGTCACAGTGTGTCATAGTGTGTCACAATGTGTCATAGTGTGTCACAGTGTGTCATAGTGTGTCAGTGTGTTATAGTGTGTCAGTGTGTCATAGTGTGTCACAGTGTGTCATAGTGTGTCATAGTGTGTCACAGTGTGTCATAGTGTGTCACAGTGTGTCACAGTGTGTCATAGTGTGTCACAGTGTGTCATAGTGTGTCACAGTGTGTCACAGTGTGTCAGTGTGTCATACTGTGTCATAGTGTGTTATAGTGTGTCATAGTGTGTCACAGTGTGTCATAGTGTGTCACAGTGTGTCATAGTGTGTCACAGTGTGTCACATTGTGTCATAGTGTGTTATAGTGTGTCATAGTGTGTTAAAGTGTGTCATAGTGTGTCATAGTGTGTCATAATATGTCACAGTGTGTTATAGTGTGTCATAGTGTGTCACAGTGTGTTATAGTGTGTCACAGTGTGTTATAGTGTGTCATAGTGTGTCATAATGTGTCACAGTGTGTCATAGTGTGTCATAGTGTGTCATAGTGTGTCACAGTGTGTGTCAGTGTTATAGTGTGTATAGTGTGTCATAGTGTGTCACAGTGTGTTATAGTGTGACAGTGTGTCATAGTGTGTTATAGTGTGTCATAGTGTGTCACAGTGTGTGTCAGTGTGTTATAGTGTGTCATAGTGTGTTATAGTGTGTCATAGTGTGTCACAGTGTGTGTCGTAGTGTGTGTCATAGTGTGTCACAGTGTGTGTCATAGTGTGTGTCATAGTGTGTCATAGTGTGTGTCATAGTGTGTCACAGTGTGTCATAGTGTGTCATAGTGTGTCACATTGTGTCATAGTGTGTCAGTGTGTTATAGTGTGTCAGTGTGTCATAGTGTGTCACAGTGTGTCACAGTGTGTCATAGTGTGTCACAGTGTGTCACAGTGTGTCATAGTGTGTCACAGTGTGTCACAGTGTGTCATAGTGTGTCACAGTGTGTCATAGTGTGTCACAGTGTGTCATAGTGTGTCACATTGTGTCATAGTGTGTCATAGTGTGTCATAGTGTGTCATAGTGTGTCACAGTGTGTCATAGTGTGTCACAGTGTGTCATAGTGTGTCACAGTGTGTCATAGTGTGTCACAGTGTGTCACATTGTATCATAGTGTGTTATAGTGTGTCATAGTGTGTCACAGTGTGTTATAGTGTGTCACAGTGTGTCATAGTGTGTTATAGTGTGTCATAGTGTGTCATAATGTGTCACAGTGTGTCACAGTGTGTCATAGTGTGTCATAGTGTGTCATAGTGTGTCACAGTGTGTGTCAGTGTGTCACAGTGTGTTAGTGTGTCATAGTGTGTCACAGTGTGTCATAGTGTGTCACATTGTGTCATAGTGTGTGTCATAGTGTGTCAGTGTGTCATAGTGTGTCAGTGTGTCATAGTGTGTCATACTGTGTCACAGTGTGTAATAGTGTGTTATAGTGTGTCATAGTGTGTCACAGTGTGTCATAGTGTCATACTGTGTCACAGTGTGTCATAGTGTGTCATAGTGTGTCACATTGTGTCATAGTGTGTCACAGTGTGTCATAGTGTGTCACAATTTCTCATAGTGTGTCACAGTGTGTCATAGTGTGTCAGTGTGTTATAGTGTGTCAGTGTGTCATAGTGTGTAATAGTGTCATAGTGTGTCACAGTGTGTGTCAGTGTGTTATAGTGTGTCAGTGTGTCATAGTGTGTAATAGTGTCATAGTGTGTCACAGTGTGTGTCACAGTGTGTTATAGTGTGTCATAGTGTGTCATAGTGTTATAGTGTGTCATAGTGTGTCACAGTGTATTATAGTGTGTCATAGTGTTGTAGTGTGTCATAGTGTGTCATAGTGTGTGTCATAGTGTGTAATTGTGTCATAGTGTGTAATAGTGTCATAGTGTGTGTCATAGTGTGTCACAGTGTGTCATAGAGTTTGTCATAGTGTGTCACAGTGTGTGTCAGAGTGTGTGTCATAGTGTGTGTCATAGTGTGTCACAGTGTGTCATATTGTGTGTCATAGTGTGTGTCATAGTGTGTGTCATAGTGTGTCACAGTGTGTCATATTGTGTCATAGTGTGTGTCATAGTGTGTCATTGTGTGTCATAGTGTGTCATAGTGTGTCATAGTGTGTGTCATAGTGTGTCACAGTGTGTCATATTGTGTCATAGTGTGTGTCATAGTGTGTCATATTGTGTCATAGTGTTATAGTGTGTGTCATAGTGTGTAATAGTGTCATAGTGTGTCACGGAGTGTTATAGTGTGTCAGTGTGTCATAGTGTGTCATAGTGTGTCACAGTGTGTTAGTGTGTCATAGTGTGTAATAGTGTCATAGTGTGTCACAGTGTGTCACAGTGTGTTATAGTGTGTCATAGTGTGTGTCATAGTGAGTGTCATAGTGTGTCACAGTGTGTCATATTGTGTGTCATAGTGTGTGTCATAGTGTGTCATTGTGTGTGTCATAGTGTGTCACAGTGTGTCATATTGTGTCATAGTGTGTGTCATAGTGTGTCATTGTGTGTCATAGTGTGTCATAGTGTGTCATAGTGTGTGTCATAGTGTGTCACAGTGTGTCATATTGTGTCATAGTGTGTATCATAGTGTGTCATATTGTGTCATAGTGTTATAGTGTGTGTCATAGTGTGTAATAGTGTCATAGTGTGTCACGGAGTGTTATAGTGTGTCATAGTGTGTCACAGTGTGTCATAGTGTGTCATAGTGCGTCACAGTGTGTTATAGTGTGTCATAGTGTGTAATAGTGTCATAGTGTGTCACAGTGTGTGTCACAGTGTGTTATAGTGTGTCATAGTGTGTGTCATAGTGAGTGTCATAGTGTGTCAGTGTGTTACAGTGTGTTATAGTGTGTCAGTGTGTCATAGTGTGTAATAGTGTCATAGTGTGTCACAGTGTGTGTCAGTGTGTTATAGTGTGTCAGTGTGTCATAGTGTAATAGTGTCATAGTGTGTCACAGTGTGTGTCACAGTGTGTTATAGTGTGTCAGTGTGTCATAGTGTGTAATAGTGTCATTGTGTGTCACAGTGTGTTATAGTGTGTCATAGTGTGTTATAGTGTGTCATAGTGTGTCACAGTGTGTGTCGTAGTGTGTGTCATAGTGTGTCACAGTGTGTGTCATAGTGTGTCATAGTGTGTCATAGTGTGTCATAGTGTGTGTCATAGTGTGTCATAGTGTGTCATAGTGTGTCACAGTGTGTCATAGTGTGTCAGTGTGTATAGTGTGTCAGTGTGTCACAGTGTCATAGTGTGTCACAGTGTGTCATAGTGTGTCACAGTGTGTCACAGTGTGTCATAGTGTGTCACAGTGTGTCACATTGTGTCATAGTGTGTCATAGTGTGTCATAGTGTGTTATAGTGTGTCACAGTGTGTCACAGTGTGTCATAGTGTGTCACAGTGTGTCACATTGTATCATAGTGTGTTATAGTGTGTCATAGTGTGTTAAAGTGTGTCATAGTGTGTCATAATATGTCACAGTGTGTTATAGTGTGTCATAGTGTGTCACAGTGTGTTATAGTGTGTCACAGTGTGTCATAGTGTGTCAGTGTGTCATAGTGTGTCATAGTGCGTCACAGTGTGTTAGTGTGTCATAGTGTGTAATAGTGTCATAGTGTGACACAGTGTGTCACAGTGTGTTATAGTGTGTCATAGTGTGTGTCATAGTGTGTGTCATAGTGTGTCACAGTGTGTCATATTGTGTGTCATAGTGTGTGTCATAGTGTGTCATTGTGTGTGTCATAGTGTGTCACAGTGTGTCATATTGTGTCATAGTGTGTGTCATAGTGTGTCATTGTGTGTCATAGTGTGTCATAGTGTGTGTCATAGTGTGTCACAGTGTGTCATATTGTGTCATAGTGTGTGTCATAGTGTGTCATATTGTGTCATAGTGTTATAGTGTGTGTCATAGTGTGTAATAGTGTCATAGTGTGTCACAGTGTGTTATAGTGTGTCATAGTGTGTCAGTGTGTCATAGTGTGTCACAGTGTGTCACAGTGTGTTAGTGTGTCATAGTGTGTAATAGTGTCATAGTGTGTCACAGTGTGTGTCACAGTGTGTTATAGTGTGTCATAGTGTGTGTCATAGTGAGTGTCATAGTGTGTCAGTGTGTTACAGTGTGTTATAGTGTGTCAGTGTGTCATAGTGTGTAATAGTGTCATTGTGTCAGTGTGTGTCAGTGTGTTATAGTGTGTCAGTGTGTCATAGTGTGTAATAGTGTCATAGTGTGTCACAGTGTGTGTCACAGTGTTATAGTGTGTCAGTGTGTCATAGTGTGTAATAGTGTCATTGTGTGTCACAGTGTGTTATAGTGTGTCATAGTGTGTCATAGTGTGTTATAGTGTGTCATAGTGTGTCACAGTGTGTCGTAGTGTGTGTCATAGTGTGTCACAGTGTGTGTCATAGTGTGTCATAGTGTGTCATAGTGTGTGTCATAGTGTGTGTCACAGTGTGTCATAGTGTGTCATAGTTGGTCACATTGTGTCATAGTGTGTCAGTGTATTATAGTGTGTCAGTGTGTCACAGTGTGTCATAGTGTGTCACAGTGTGTCATAGTGTGTCACAGTGTGTCACAGTGTGTCATAGTGTGTCACAGTGTGTCACATTGTGTCATAGTGTGTTATAGTGTGTCATAGTGTGTTAAAGTGTGTCATAGTGTGTCATAGTGTCACAGTGTGTTATAGTGTGTCATAGTGTGTCATAGTGTGTCACAGTGTGTCACAGTGTGTCACAGTGTGTCATAGTGTGTTACAGTGTGTCATAGTGTGTCATAATGTGTCACAGTGTGTCACAGTGTGTGTCAGTGTGTTATAGTGTGTCATAGTGTGTTATAGTGTGTCATAGTGTGTCACAGTGTGTGTCGTAGAGTGTGTCATAGTGTGTCACAGTGTGTGTCATAGTGTGTGTCATAGTGTGTTATAGTGTGTCATAGTGTGTCACAGTGTGTCATAGTGTGTGTCATAGTGTGTAACAGTGTGTCATAGTGTGTAATAGTGTGTTATAGTGTGTCATAGTGTGTTATAGTGTGTCATAGTGTGTCACAGTGTGTTATAGTGTGTTATAGTGTGTCATAGTGTGTCACAGTGTATTATAGTGTGTCATAGTGTGTGTCATAGTGTGTTATAGTGTGTCATAGTGTCATAGTGTGTGTCATAGTGTGTCAGTGTGTCACAGTGTGTCACAGTGTGTCATAGTGTGTCATAGTGTGTGTCACAGTGTGTCATAGTGTGTCATAATGTGTGTCACAGTGTGTCATAGTGTGTGTCATAGTGTGTCATATTGTGTCATAGTGTTATAGTGTGTGTCACAGTGTGTCATAGTGTGTGTCATAGTGTGTCAGTGTGTCATAGTGTGTCATAGTGTGTTACAGTGTGTGTCATAGTGTGTCACAGTGTGTGTCATAGTGTGTCAGTGTGTCATAGTGTGTCATAGTGTGTCACAGTGTGTGTCATAGTGTGTCACAGTGTGTGTCATAGTGTGTCATAGTGTGTCATAGTGTGTCAGTGTGTGTCAGTGTGTTATAGTGTGTCAGTGTGTCATAGTGTGTCACAGTGTGTTACAGTGTGTGTCATAGTGTGTCACAGTGTGTGTCATAGTGTGTCATAGTGTGTTACAGTGTGTCATAGTGTGTGTCATAGGATGTCAGTGTGTCATAGTGTGTCATGGTGTGTCTCATAGTGTGTCATACTGTGTCACAGTGTGTAATAGTGTGTCATAGTGTGTCATACTGTGTCACAGTGTGTCATAGTGTGTCATACTGTGTCACAGTGTGTCATAGTGTGTCACAATGTGTGTCAGTGTGTTATAGTGTGTCAGTGTGTCATAGTGTGTCACAGTGTGTTACAGTGTGTATCATAGTGTGTCACAGTGTGTCATAGTGTGTCACAGTGTGTCATAGTGTGTCAGTGTGTGTCAGTATGTCACAGTGTGTCATAGTGTGTCATAGTGTGTCACAGTGTGTCACAGTGTGTCATAGTGTGTCACATTGTGTCATAGTGTGTGTCATAGTGTGTGTCATAGTGTGTCAGTGTGTCATAGTGTGTCAGTGTGTCATAGTGTGTCATAGTGTGTCATACTGTGTCACAGTGTGTAATAGTGTGTTATAGTGTGTCATAGTGTGTCACAGTGTGTCATAGTGTGTCATACTGTGTCACAGTGTGTCATAGTGTGTCACATTGTGTCATAGTGTGTCACAGTGTGTCATAGTGTGTCACAGTGTGTCATAGTGTGTCACAGTGTGTCATAGTGTGTCAGTGTGTTATAGTGTGTCAGTGTGTCATAGTGTGTCACAGTGTGTCATAGTGTGTCATAGTGTGTCACAGTGTGTCATAGTGTGTCACAGTGTGTCACAGTGTGTCATAGTGTGTCACAGTGTGTCATAGTGTGTCACAGTGTGTCACAGTGTGTCAGTGTGTCATACTGTGTCATAGTGTGTTATAGTGTGTCATAGTGTGTCACAGTGTGTCATAGTGTGTCACAGTGTGTCATAGTGTGTCACAGTGTGTCACATTGTGTCATAGTGTGTTATAGTGTGTCATAGTGTGTTAAAGTGTGTCATAGTGTGTCATAGTGTGTCATAATATGTCACAGTGTGTTATAGTGTGTCATAGTGTGTCACAGTGTGTTATAGTGTGTCACAGTGTGTTATAGTGTGTCATAGTGTGTCATAATGTGTCACAGTGTGTCATAGTGTGTCATAGTGTGTCATAGTGTGTCACAGTGTGTGTCAGTGTTATAGTGTGTTATAGTGTGTCATAGTGTGTCACAGTGTGTTATAGTGTGTGACAGTGTGTCATAGTGTGTTATATTGTGTCATAGTGTGTCACAGTGTGTGTCAGTGTGTTATAGTGTGTCATAGTGTGTTATAGTGTGTCATAGTGTGTCACAGTGTGTGTCGTAGTGTGTGTCATAGTGTGTCACAGTGTGTGTCATAGTGTGTGTCATAGTGTGTCATAGTGTGTGTCATAGTGTGTCACAGTGTGTCATAGTGTGTCATAGTGTGTCACATTGTGTCATAGTGTGTCAGTGTGTTATAGTGTGTCAGTGTGTCATAGTGTGTCACAGTGTGTCACAGTGTGTCATAGTGTGTCACAGTGTGTCACAGTGTGTCATAGTGTGTCACAGTGTGTCACAGTGTGTCATAGTGTGTCACAGTGTGTCATAGTGTGTCACAGTGTGTCATAGTGTGTCACATTGTGTCATAGTGTGTCATAGTGTGTCATAGTGTGTCATAGTGTGTTATAGTGTGTCATAGTGTGTCACAGTGTGTCATAGTGTGTCACAGTGTGTCATAGTGTGTCAGTGTGTCACATTGTATCATAGTGTGTTATAGTGTGTCATAGTGTGTCACAGTGTGTTATAGTGTGTCACAGTGTGTCATAGTGTGTTATAGTGTGTCATAGTGTGTCATAATGTGTCACAGTGTGTCACAGTGTGTCATAGTGTGTCATAGTGTGTCATAGTGTGTCACAGTGTGTGTCAGTGTGTTATAGTGTGTGACAGTGTGTCATAGTGTGTCATAGTGTGTTATAGTGTGTCATAGTGTGTCACAGTGTGTGTCAGTGTGTTATAGTGTGTCATAGTGTGTTATAGTGTGTCGTAGTGCGTGTCATAGTGTGTCACAGTGTGTGTCATAGTGTGTGTCATAGTGTGTCATAGTGTGTGTCATAGTGTGTGTCACAGTGTGTCATAGTGTGTCATAGTGTGTCACATTGTGTCATAGTGTGTCAGTGTGTTATAGTGTGTCAGTGTGTCATAGTGTGTCACAGTGTGTCATAGTGTGTCACAGTGTGTCATAGTGTGTCACAGTGTGTCATAGAGTTTGTCATAGTGTGTCACAGTGTGTGTCATAGTGTGTGTCATATTGTGTCACAGTGTGTCATATTGTGTCATAGTGTGTGTCATAGTGTGTCATAGTGTGTCATAGTGTTGTAGTGTGTCATAGTGTGTGTCATAGTGTGTAATTGTGTCATAGTGTGTAATAGTGTCATAGTGTGTGTCATAGTGTGTCACAGTGTGTCATAGAGTTTGTCATAGTGTGTCACAGTGTGTGTCATAGTGTGTGTCATATTGTGTCACAGTGTGTCATATTGTGTCATAGTGTGTGTCATAGTGTGTGTCATAGTGTGTCATAGTGTGTCATAGTGTGTCATAGTGTGTCATATTGTGTCATAGTGTTATAGTGTGTGTCATAGTGTGTAATAGTGTCATAGTGTGTGTCATAGTGTGTCACGGAGTGTTATAGTGTGTCATAGTGCGTCACAGTGTGTTATAGTGTGTCATAGTGTGTAATAGTGTGTCACAGTGTGTGTCACAGTGTGTGTCACAGTGTGTTATAGTGTGTCATAGTGTGTGTCATAGTGTGTGTCATAGTGTGTCAGTGTGTTACAGTGTGTCAGAGTGTGTCATAGTGTGTCATAATGTGTTTCACAGTGTGTCATAGTGTGTCATAATGTGTGTCATAGTGTGTCATAGTGTGTTATAGTGTGTCATAGTGTGTCATAGTGTGTGTCATAGTGTGTCAGTGTGTCACAGTGTGTCACAGTGTGTCATGGTGTGTCATAGTGTGTGTCACAGTGTGTCACAGTGTGTCATAGTGTGTCATAATGTGTGTCACAGTGTGTCACAGTGTGTCATAGTGTGTCATAGTGTGCGTCATAGTGTGTCATAGTGTGTCATAGTGTGTCACAGTGTGTCATAGTGTGTCATAATGTGTTTCACAGTGTGTCATAGTGTGTCATAATGTGTGTCACAGTGTGTCATAGTTTGTCATAGTGTGTCATAGTGTGTTATAGTGTGTCATAGTGTTTTATAGTGTGTCATAGTGTGTCATAGTGTGTCATAGTGTGTCATCGTGTGTCATAATGTGTTATAGTGTGTCATAGTGTGTCATAGTGTGTCATAGTGTGTGTCAGTGTGTCACAGTGTGTGTCATAGTGTGTCATAGTGTGTCACAGTGTGTCATAGTGTGTCACAGTGTGTCATAGTGTGTCAGTGTGTCATAGTGTGTAATAGTGTCATTGTGTCACAGTGTGTGTCAGTGTGTCACAGTGTGTCATAGTGTGTGTCATAGTGTGTCAGTGTGTCACAGTGTGTCACAGTGTGTCATAATGTGCATAGTGTGTCATATGTTGTAGTGTGTCATAGTGTGTCATAGTGTGTGTCATAGTGTGTAATTGTGTCATAGTGTGTAATAGTGTCATAGTGTGTGTCATAGTGTGTCACAGTGTGTCATAGAGTTTGTCATAGTGTGTCACAGTGTGTCAGAGTGTGTGTCATAGTGTGTCATAGTGTGTAATAGTGTCATAGTGTGTCATAGTGTGTGTCATAGTGTGTCATTGTGTGTGTCATAGTGTGTCATAGTGTGTGTCATAGTGTGTCACAGTGTGTCATATTGTGTCATAGTGTGTGTCATAGTGTGTGTCATAGTGTGTCATAGTGTGTCATAGTGTGTCACAGTGTGTTATAGTGTGTCATAGTGTGTCAGAGTGTGTCATAGTGCGTCATAGTGTGTCATAGTGTGTCACAGTGTGTCATAGTGTGTCATAGTGTGTTCATAGTGTGTCATAGTGTGTTATAGTGTGTCATAGTGTGTCATAGTGTGTGTCATAGTGTGTGTCATAGTGTGTCAGTGTGTCACAGTGTGTCACAGTGTGTCATAGTGTGTCATAATATGTGTCACAGTGTGTCATAGTGTGTCATAGTGTGCGTCATAGTGTGTCATAGTGTGTCACAGTGTGTCACAGTGTGTCATAATGTGTGTCACAGTGTGTCACAGTGCGTCACAGTGTCATAGTGTGTCAGAGTGTGTGTCATAGTGTGTCAGTGTGTCATAGTGTGTCACAGTGTGTCAGTGTGTCACAGTGTGTCAGAGTGTGTCATAGTGTGTCATAATGTGTTTCACAGTGTGTCATAGTGTGTCATAATGTGTGTCATAGTGTGTCATAGTGTGTTATAGTGTGTCATAGTGTCATAGTGTGTGTCATAGTGTGTCAGTGTGTCACAGTGTGTCACAGTGTGTCACAGTGTGTCATAGTGTGTCATAATGTGTTTCACAGTGTGTCATAGTGTGTCATAATGTGTGTCACAGTGTGTCATAGTTTGTCATAGTGTGTCATAGTGTGTTATAGTGTGTCATAGTGTTTTATAGTGTGTCATAGTGTGTCATCGTGTGTCATAATGTGTCATAGTGTGTCATAGTGTGTGTCATAGTGTGTCATAGTGTGTGTCAGTGTGTCACAGTGTGTCATAGTGTGTCACAGTGTGTCATAGTGTGTCAGTGTGTCATAGTGTGTAATAGTGTCATTGTGTCACAGTGTGTGTCACAGTGTGTGTCACAGTGTGTGTCACAGTGTGTCATAGTGTGTGTCATAGTGTGTCAGTGGTCACAGTGTGTCATAGTGTGTCATAATGTGTGTCATAGTGTGTCATAGTGTTGTAGTGTGTCATAGTGTGTCATAGTGTGTGTCATAGTGTGTAATTGTGTGTGTCATAGTGTGTAATAGTGTCATAGTGTGTAATAGTGTCATAGTGTGTGTCATAGTGTGTCACAGTGTCATAGAGTTTGTCATAGTGTGTCACAGTGTGTGTCAGAGTGTGTGTCATAGTGTGTGTCATAGTGTGTCACAGTGTGTCATAGTGTGTGTCATAGTGTGTCATTGTGTGTGTCATAGTGTGTCATAGTGTGTCACAGTGTGTCATATTGTGTCATAGTGTGTGTCATAGTGTGTCATTGTGTGTCATAGTGTGTCATAGTGTGTCATAGTGTGTCACAGTGTGTCATAGTGTGTCATAGTGTGTGTCATAGTGTGTCATTGTGTGTCATAGTGTGTCATAGTGTGTCATAGTGTGTGTCATAGTGTCATATTGTGTCATAGTGTTATAGTGTGTGTCATAGTGTGTCATAGTGTGTCACAGTGTGTCATATTGTGTCATAGTGTGTCATAGTGTGTCATTGTGTGTCATAGTGTGTCATAGTGTGTGTCATAGTGTGTCATAGTGTGTAATAGTGTCATAGTGTGTGTCATAGTGTGTCACAGTGTGTCATAGTGTGTTATAGTGTGTCATAGTGTGTAATAGTGTCATAGTGTGTCACAGTGTGTGTCACAGTGTGTGTCACAGTGTGTCATAGTGTGTCATAATGTGTGTCAGTGTGTCACAGTGTGTCATAGTGTGTCATAATGTGTGTCACAGTGTGTCATAATGTGTCACAGTGTGTCATAGTGTGTGTCACAGTGTCATAATGTGTGTCACAGTGTGTCATAGTGTGTCATAGTGTGCGTCATAGTGTGTCATAGTGTGTCATAGTGTGTCACAGTGTGTCATAGTGTGTCACAGTGTGTCACAGTGTGTCACAGTGTGTCATAGTGTGTCATAATGTGTGTCACAGTGTGTCATAATGTGTGTCACAGTGTGTCATAGTGTGTCATAGTGTGTGTCACAGTGTGTCATAGTGTGTCATAGTGTGTCACAGTGTGTCATAGTGTGTCACAGTGTGTAACAGTGTGTCACAGTGTGTCATAGTGTGTCACAGTGTGTAACAGTGCGTCATAGTGTGTTACCTGTATCTTAGAGCTCCTCTGCGCCGGCCCCCCGTCCATCAGCCCCAGCACATACAGTCCCATGTTGTACTCACTGCCGCCCCGCAGAGAGAAGCCGAAGCCGGTGGGCCCTCGCTCCAGATCCACGCTGTAGAACCGGGTCTCGTCCTGCAACAGAACCGCGGAGGTTCAGAAAACCTTCACAGGTCATCTGCTTTTCCTGTCCTGACCTCTGAACTCCCCCCTCTACGCACCTGGCCACACCCCTCTGTCTCTTGGCTCCGCCCCTTTTGACAGAATGTTTCTCAATGTGTCGGGGGGCGGAGCCAAGCATTCAGACATTCTGTTTTTTTCTGTTTTTATGCAATATTTGTTGCTCTGAAACAGGAAGGAAGGCGCGACTCATTTCCTGCCAGGTGGAATGGAACAGGTCACGTTTTAAGCTTCACTCCTGAATCCCTGCAGGTCTTACTGGAACATTTTCAGACTGAACTCAACTGAAAAATCAGAGAAATAAATGTGACCTTTGACCTCCCTCTGGGCCCTTTGACCAGCCGTCTGTCCATGTCGAAGTCGGTGCCGTTGCAGGACGACTCTGTGGAGGAGAAGGAAACTGTTCCAATAATCAATTAACCAATTAATCACATGATCAATTAAAAGAATCTCAACAAATCATTGTTTAGGTGATTTTATGGTTGTTCTTTGGATGATAACATTTTCAGTGGCTGCTTTGCAGATTTGGTTACTTTATAATTCATTTTGTTTTGTTTATTCTGGATTTCAGTGACAAATGATTTTATTCATCTTTGAGAAAGTGTTCCATGTTAACTCATCAGCATCAAATCAAACATCAAAATGATTGTTTATCGCCAGAACTTCTGATTCACCAGCGACAGACTTTTCCCCAGTGTATTTTCAGCCTTTACTTGTGTCCCAGGCTAAGTATTGCTTATAAGTCTTTTTAAAAGTCCTAACATTTTTTTACATTTTTTAAGATTTTATGGTTGGTGTTCAGGTATTCTTTCAATAATACATAATTATTAGTATTTCCTGTTTCTCTGTTGTGTTTTTCTTTATTATGAGCCAATGTTCTGTACGTTTGTTTCACATTCAACTAATTGTGAATTCATATATCATCTTCTAGAGATTTCCAATAGATCTTCGCTCAACTTCACTCTTTACTTTTTTAATATTTGTGTTCTTGTGCACATTTTTGTCCCATTGAAATAAATTAAAATTCTACAAAATTTCACAAAATTCTGCTAAATTGTTATGCTTTTTCACAACTTACTACTGCATACGTCAACCTGGAAACTCCATTCAACTTTTAAACAAGTCACAAGACATTAACTTATCTTGGCGTTTTTATATCTCTTATGGATTTTTCACAGTTGCCATTTTATGCAGATTTCTGACTGTCATAGTCAGAAATCTAACAATCTGTCAGTTGTTAGAGTGTACAGTTTAATAAACGACCATTTTTGAACTTTTTAAGGTTTTTGACAATCAAAAATGATGCTGTTCCTACATGTCTAACTGCACAGGAATAATTTATGCCACGAATGTTTTCTTTAAGGAACTGTAACTGTCATAGCTACAGGTTTCACTGTTTCTGCCAAACTCTTGTGGAGTTCAGACACGTCACATCTGCTCCTTCACTCTATTCCTCTGTTTGCTCTGGTTCTGCTTTTACTGCTTTTACTGTCTACAAAAGTCTTCTGCAAACTTCAATCAATTTTAGCAATTCATATATCAAAATATTCTGCTTCTTTTCCAACTTTTTTTAATTTACTGTTTTAATTTTCACCATCATTATTTCATGTTGCATAGAAACTTATGCTTCTGCTAATTTATGCTATTTCTCTTCATGTTTTAGTTTTTAGATTTTTCAAATATTTCAGGTTCTTATGCTTTGTTCGGCTTTTTCTTAAATTTTCAGCAGCAGTCAATAGATCTGCATTCTCCAGGCTGTTTCGGAAGGAGCAGCCATTTTTATAGCTTTTTATTATTTTATTCTGGTTGATCACTTTTTCATTGTGGCTCTTCTCCTGCATACTTTGTGCTATTTTCACTATTCAACTTGTTCTCCTAACGCCGGCTGTTTCTCCAGGGATTTATAACCTTCATACTTTTGATAATATTCATATTCAATATTTATTAATTTCACCCCATATAACCACAGAATTAAAGATTACAAAATACAATGTCTGTTTCTCAGGTTGGCTTCAACGCCTTTTCACCAAAAACGTTCAGCTTTTACTTGCATTTCCGTAGGAAATACAGACTTTTCTAGCTATCAAGTGATATTCTCAAATTTCCTGTCAACTTTAAACTCAAAACACGATGAGCTGGAGATACCATGACAACCACAGACTGCGTGTGTGTGTGTGTGTCATACTGGGGGCCACGCCCAGCCTCAGTGTGTTCCCGGCCCTCCTCAGGATCTGGGCCAGGTCCGGTGCTGCAGCGCGCCGACCGGTCTTCCCTCCACTGCCTCCAGCCGGTCTCCGGGTCGGATCTGTCCGCTGCGCGCCGCCGGGCTGCCGCGCCGCACCGTGACGAAGCGGTGTGACATCAGGGAAGACGCTGTGAAGACAGGGGGCGGGGTCAGAGGTCAAAATGAGACAGAGGTGTGACAGAGAAGCGCAGATGAATTATTGATGCGCGTCGCGGTGGCTCAGCTGAACACGTCGCGCAGCGCCACAGGAACCAACAGCCTCAGGGGACCCAGAACCACGGTTCTGCTCTCAGTACCACCAGAACCGGTTCTGTTTGCTCCAGCCATGATGAAACAAACGGGAAGGTTCTGTTGTGGTCCTGATGAACTGACCAGCAGCAGCTGAACACACACACACACACACACACACCCATACCACACGCAGACACACACAACACACACACACACACACAGACACACACACTCTTTCCAGCTTCAGGGAGGTGAAAATATTTTAGGAATTCCAGATAAAGCCTGAGGAAGAGGAGGAGCAGCAGGAGGATGAAGGCCCAACTGGGTTCCTCTGACCTGGTTCTGTGGTGTTGAGATGAACGGAGAAACCGGATCAGTTTCTACCGGGTATGGATCCAGAACTTCATCACAACTGACATAAGGGGTGTATGAATATTTATGAGTCGGTCTGGAAATAAACCACTGCAGACGTCTGATGAAGAGTCATCATCATCCTCGCCAGACAATGCGATGAACAGAAACAATGCGGCCGGAGTCAAAGGTCAGAGCGGTTTCAGGTGACGAGAACCGAAACGTGACGCAGCAATTAATTCAAACCTTTTTCAAACTTTAGCGTAACTTCCACTTTTTACACGCACACGTTCCAGCTGGAACCTTTTTATTCGCGTGTTTCTGGTATGACTGCAAATGTGACGCGCAGCTACATCACTGCTAGCGATGAAGCTACTAGCGATGAAGCTACTAGTGATGTAGCTGCTAGCGATGAAGCTACTAGTGATGTAGCTGCTAGCGATGAAGCTACTAGCGATGTAGCTACTAGCGATGTAGCTGCTAGCGATGTAGATGCTATCGATGAAGCTACTAGTGATGTAGCTGCTAGCAATGAAGCTACTAGCGATGTAGCTGCTAGCGATGTTCCTGCTTGCGATGAAGCTACTAGCGATGTAGCTGCTAGCGATGAAGCTACTAGTGATGCAGCTGCTAGCGATGAAGCTACTAGTGATGTAGCTGCTAGCGATGAAGCTACTAGTGATGTAGTTGTAGCGATGAAGCTACTAGCGATGTAGCTCCTAGCGATGTTCCTGCTAGCGATGAAGCTACTAGCGATGTAGCTGATAGCGATGAAGCTACTAGTGATGTAGCTGCTAGCGATGAAGCTACTAGTGATGTAGCTGCTAGCGATGAAGCTACTAGTGATGTAGTTGTTAGCGATGAAGCTACTAGTGATGTAGCTGCTAGCGATGAAGCTACTAGCAATGTAGCAGCTAGCGATGAAGCTACTAGTGATGTAGCTGCTAGTGATGTAGCTGCTATCGATGAAGCTACCAGTGATGTAGTTGTTAGCGATGAAACTACTAGTGATGTAGCTGCTAGCGATGAAGCTACTAGCAATGTAGCAGCTAGCGATGTAGCTGCTTCTCAGTTCAATTCTGCTTTAAATGATTTTATTGTAATCCATGGGGGCCACAAAATCTTCGGGAACCACTGGTCAATCAGAAGCTAAGCTAGCCTAAAATAGCATCTCGATGCTAACATGTGGCAGCTAATGCTAATGTTAGCGCAGCTCATATTTCTAAAAAAACTCCATAAACGATCAGAGAAACTCTGGAAAGATGAACAATAGAAAAACACTGAGAGGCGGAGATCAGATTAATAACTGTAAACATCTTTCATGTTCATCTAATTATTCAATTGTTTGGAATGTTGCTGATTTTGTTTGATAAATGCGATTAATAAATTACAGACTCTCAGATTATCTCCAATAAATCCGTTAATCTGTCTACCAGTTCTATGGACCCGACCTGCAGGTCCAGATTGTCCAACATGGATGCCGTCCTGCAGGATGTCTCACTACAGCTGAAAGTTAGAGCCCAGCAGAACCAATCAGAACCACTCTGCAGCTGACCCAAACCTGACCGCTGCCCGGTCCTCCCGGTCTCCCCCGTCCTGCAGCAGAACTCACGCATGGTGTCCCTGACGCTTCTCAGTGCTGACTGGATCCGGTCCAGCATGGTCCAAAGTCCAGAGTCAGAACCGCAGCAGTGAGGCGTCCAGCCTGTCGCTGTGTTTCCAACGGTGGGCGAGTCACAGCAGAGAGAGAGAAGCAGGCGGAGGGGCGGAGCCTCAGTGGAGGGGCGGAGCTCTGATTGTTGTGTCTGTGATGCGTTCAGGTGCTGTTCTCAGCGTGGGACGCCTCACTGATCAGCCGTTTGGACTGGTTCTGCTGATCCGGTGGCGACACCGGCCAATGCTGGCTGAGGCCGGATCCTCCATGGTCCTGATGACAGGCGGTACCAACTGGACCAGACCGAGTTTAGAGTCTTTCTCTAGGAACTGGTCTGAATCTCAGGCCAACTGAATTTTAAAGGACCAGAACCAGACCAGAACCAGAACAGAACCAGACGGCTTTGCTGGTTCTGTTTGTTCGATTTGAATCCAGTTTTTCTCTCTTATTTTGTTTTAGTTGTAGATTTTATTTAGCACTTATATAAAAAGCACTTATGAAATTTTGAACAGGACCAGAATCGGTCCAGAGCTAGAACCAGCCGATGACATCAGCACTGACATCACTCACCTCCGCTCTCTTCCTGGGAGGCGATGACGAACCCGAAGCCTTCGCCCGGCCGCCTCCTCAGCTCCACTTCCACCATCTTGGCCCCGCCTCTTCCGTCTTTGTCTCCTCCGCCCCGGACAGGACCACCGCCGTCCTCCACGCCCTGAAGGTCACGGGGCTCCAAGGTCAACGTCACAGGAACCGAGTCCAGGAAACTGGTGCTCTGGATGAGGGAGGAGACAGGCCGGCCGACGGCGGTCAGAGCAGGAGAACCTGAGGAGGAAAAGGTAGCAGTGAGGAATCGAGGAATCAATCAGTCAATCTCTCTCCCTCTAGCAGCAGCAGGTGGGGGAGGGGCTACCTTGGTGGGTGACTGCAGGCGCCTCCAGGCCCAAACCGGCCTGGCTGAGATGAGGCACTCCACCCAGGGGCGCATCAGTGGACGGCAGGTCAGCGGATGAGGGAGAGGAGGGCGTGGTCAGTATGTAAGAGGAGGAGAGAGGCTTGTAGAGGTTAGGGGTCACGAGAGGAGAGGAGATGGGACCTGGAGGACAGAGAAATTAAACTGGTTTAACTGGTGTTCCAGGATGAGTCACAGTGAAACACCAGACCTTGAGTGATCTGATTGTCCTACCTCCTCCTCGGTGCACAAGCAGCACCACCTCCCCCTGCTTGGTGTGTTTCCTGCAGGACTCTCTGCACCTGCAGACAAAACATGGCTGCGAACAGGTTCGCTAACATGGCCGCTAACGGGGCGCTAACAGGCCGCTAACATGGCTGCTAACATGACTGTTAACATGACTGTTAACATGGCCGCTAATGGGGCGCTAACTGGATGTCTTTGTGACTTTTGCTTCCTTTTGGACCCTTCCACAGCTCTCCTGGTCTTCAGCTCCTCTTCAGAACCTGGAGCTTCAGGAATCTTAGGTTTGATGCAGGAGGGTCTGTGTGACCTTAGCTGCTGGCCACTGTGTTGATGTCTCACCTGAGTGAAGCTGAGACTCTGCACGTCGGCCCCGTTGATCTTCATCACCACGTCTCCGGCCTGCAGCGAGGGACACTGCCTCCGGTCCCAAACCCGCCTGACCACCGCCTGCTGGCCTCCCTGACCTCCCGCCGTCACACTGAACCCCAAGCCACTGTTCTCGCTGTGACCCAGAGCCACCGGGACCAGTTCGCCTCGAAGCGCTGACCCCGGCGACCCCAGAGGCAGCGTCAGACCCGCAGGACCCCTGGAGAACGATGGGGTCAGCGCGTGGTTCGCCGGACAGCCGTTGAAGCCGCAGGGGGAACGTCTCTGGCGGCGGCGCCGCGAGGGAAGTCTGAGGCATATGTTGGCGCTGAGTGGGAGCAGAAGGAGGAGCGGAGGAGGAGGTGGGGTCGCTGCTGCTAGCACTGAAGTCCTGGATGACCCAAATCAATCTGAGTGAGGGGCAGCTTGGACAACACCTGGGAGGATGAGGAGACGTTGGGGAGTGGATGTGGACAGGTCGCTCTCTGAAGACTTGGAGCTCTGGTGCAGGAGGAGTGAGGAAGAGGAGAGGGTGGGGAGTGTGCTGCTGTTGTAGCGAATCAGAGAAGACCTGTGAGGAAGAGTAGGAGGAGCAAGAAGAACGAGAAAACAAACTCAAAGATGCTAAAACCAGTTTACTATCAGCTGGACACCAGAGAGAAACTTATATGGAAGCTACGCATAGTTAGCAGTAATTTACCAAAACTACTTATGTCAAAGTCGCTAATGCTAAATAAGACGTATGCTAACACAGTTAGCTGTTCTGTTTTAGGATTGCTAACCTGATAAAAATAATGTTGCTTATACCAAACAAAGCCAGCACTGATGCTAACACTATTTGTGCAATTAATGCTAAAACTAGCATTGACTATTACTAACACCTGAAACTGCTAATAGCATCACTGCTAAGCTTGTTAACACAAACACCTGACATTGTTAAAGCTAACATTGCACAACCATTTACAAATATCAACGTTGCTAACACTAACATCGCTAATACTACTATCATTAAACACTGCTAATGCTAACAAAGCTAATAACAGCACCAAAAACACATGAAACTGCTATTTTCTAGTACCGCTGCCAATGCTAACGCTAGCTCTGACCTCCTGGTTCCACTATTTGATTGACCCCCATCAGAGTCGCTGTGACTGGGTGGAGTCCGGTCTGCAGAGGGAGGGGGGACCTGCGACGCCTCCGAGGATGTGGGGTCGGCGGTCCAGCCAGCCCATTGGTCATTGGCTGAGTGGCGTAAGAGGGCGGGGTTTGTGCTGGACCTGGAGACAACAACAACTTTTCAGAACTGACCGCTCTGAATATGAACAGACACAGGTCCCTCCAACATCATCCTCATGTTTTTAACCCAGTTGAGGAGTGTGAGCAGTTCTCTGGAAGAACTGAGCTGGTGTTGGTGACGTCTGGAGCAACGGCTCTGACCTGCCGTGCTGCCGTTGGCGTCCAGCGTCCGGCTGAAGGTGAGCTGCGTCAGGTCTCTGCTCTGGCTGGAGGAATCGCTGGGAGTCTGAGGCTGCATAGCAGAAAAAACATTACACTGCAGAAACAGACCCTGAACACACCGTACTACAAGGTGTGTTCAGGTACCGATTATTGTTTACAAACGATAAAATAAACATAAATTATGCGTGATTTTTGCTACAGATGACTCGTTGAGGTCTCTGGTGTGCAAGCAAAGCGGGCTGCTGCAGTATCACCTCCAGGTTCTGTTTGGGACAGCCGTCCGGGTTGTAGAGCATGGGGTACCCTCTCCTCAGAACCACGTCCACGCTCTGACCCATCGGCACCGCCTTCAGCATCTCCACCACCTCCTTGTGGGAGCGGCCCAGCACACAGCAGTCATTGATGTAGACCAAGATGTCCGCTGCAGAACCACGGCACACAGACGGGTCAGGTTAGTGGTAGACGTTCTTATGGGTTCTGACTGGACCCTCCTAAGCAAAAACTTAATTAATCTACCCTGTACCTGCTGCAGGTTTCTGTTAACACACCTGGATGCTGCAAGTTGCTGCTGGGCAGAATTTTTATCTCTGAAACCAGACTGCCTTCGTGCCTTGTACCAGGTCACACAATTACCTGTACTGAGAGTGGGCGGTCCTCCAGGTGTGACGCTGTACACCTGCAGAAACTCCTGAGGACGACTTCCTCCGACGATGTTGAAGCCAAAACCTCGAGGACCTTTGGAGAGCCGGGTGTGGATGGGAGTAACCTCTCAAATGGCTCGGCTGGTCCGTGAACTCTGGAACTGTCAGCAACAGGAAGCTTAGCTCCGGACAGGAAGTTTAGCTACAGACAAGCTTAGCTACAGACAAGAAACTTAGCTACAGACAGAAAATTTAGCTCCAGACAGGAAGTTTAGCTCCAGAAAAGAAGTTTAGCTACAGACAGGAAGCTTAGCTACAGACAGGAAGCTTAGCTACAGACAAGAAGCTTAGTTACAGACAGGAAGTTTAGCTCCAGACAGGAAGCTTAGCTTCAGACAGGAAGCTTAGCTACAGACAGGAAGTTTAGCTCCAGACAGGAAGATTAGCTCCAGACAGGAAGCTTAGCTTCAGACAGGAAGCTTAGCTTCAGACAAGAAGTTTAGCTACAGACAAGAAGCTTAGCTTCAGACAGGAAGCTTAGCTACAGACAGGAAGCTTAGCTACAGACAGGAAGCTTAGCTACAGACAGGAAGCTTAGCTACAGACAAGAAGCTTAGCTACAGACAGGAAGTTTAGCTACAGACAAGAAGCTTAGTTACAGACAGGAAGTTTAGCTCCAGACAGGAAGCTTAGCTTCAGACAGGAAGCTTAGCTACAGACAGGAAGTTTAGCTCCAGACAGGAAGTTTAGCTCCAGACAGGAAGCTTAGCTTCAGACAGGAAGCTTAGCTTGAGACAAGAAGTTTAGCTACAGACAAGAAGCTTAGCTTCAGACAGGAAGCTTAGCTACAGACAGGAAGCTTAGCTACAGACAGGAAGCTTAGCTACAGACAGGAAGCTTAGCTACAGACAAGAAGCTTAGCTACAGACAGGAAGTTTAGCTACAGACAAGAAGCTTAGCTACAGACAAGACACTTAGCTACAGACAAGATGCTTAGCTACAGGCAGGAAGTTTAGCTACAGGCAGGAAGTTTAGCTCCAGGCAGGAAGCTTAGCTTCAGACAAGAAGTTTAGCTACAGACAAGAAGTTTAGCTCCAGACAGGAAGTTTAGCTCCAGAAAAGAAGTTTAGCTACAGACAGGAAGCTTAGCTACAGACAGGAAGCTTAGCTACAGACAAGAAGCTTAGTTACAGACAGGAAGTTTAGCTCCAGAGGAAGCTTAGCTTCAGACAGGAAGCTTAGCTACAGACAGGAAGTTTAGCTCCAGACAGGAAGTTTAGCTCCAGACAGGAAGCTTAGCTTCAGACAGGAAGCTTAGCTTCAGACAAGAAGTTTAGCTACAGACAAGAAGCTTAGCTTTAGACAAAGCTTAGCTACAGACAGGAAGCTTAGCTACAGACAGGAAGCTTAGCTACAGACAGGAAGCTTAGCTACAGACAAGAAGCTTAGCTACAGACAGGAAGTTTAGCTACGACAAGAAGCTTAGCTACAGACAAGACACTTAGCTACAGACAAGATGCTTAGCTACAGGCAGGAAGTTTAGCTACAGGCAGGAAGTTTAGCTCCAGGCAGGAAGCTTAGCTTCAGACAAGAAGTTTAGCTACAGACAAGAAGTTTAGCTCCAGACAGGAAGTTTAGCTCCAGAAAAGAAGTTTAGCTACAGACAGGAAGCTTAGCTACAGACAGGAAGCTTAGCTACAGACAAGAAGCTTAGTTACAGACAGGAAGTTTAGCTCCAGACAGGAAGCTTAGCTTCAGACAGGAAGCTTAGCTACAGACAGGAAGTTTAGCTCCAGACAGGAAGTTTAGCTCCAGACAGGAAGCTTAGCTTCAGACAGGAAGCTTAGCTTCAGACAAGAAGTTTAGCTACAGACAAGAAGCTTAGCTTCAGACAGGAAGCTTAGCTACAGACAGGAAGCTTAGCTACAGACAGGAAGCTTAGCTACAGACAAGAAGCTTAGCTACAGACAGGAAGTTTAGCTACAGACAAGAAGCTTAGCTACAGACAAGACACTTAGCTACAGACAAGATGCTTAGCTACAGGCAGGAAGTTTTAGCTACAGGCAGGAAGTTTTAGCTCCAGGCAGGAAGCTTAGCTTCAGACAAGAAGTTTAGCTACAGACAAGAAGTTTAGCTCCAGGCAGGAAGCTTAACTTCAGACAAGAAGTTTAGCTACAGACAAGAAGCTTAGCTACAGACAGGAAGCTTAGCTACAGATAGGAAGTTTAGCTACAGACAGGAAGTTTAGCTACAGACAAGAAGCTTAGCTACAGACAAAACGCTTAGTTACAGGCAGGAAGTTTTAGCTCCAGGCAGGAAGCTTAGCTTCAGACAGGAAGTTTAGCTACAGACAAGAAGCTTAGCTACAGACAGGAAGTTTAGCTACAGGCAGGAAGTTTAGCTCCAGACAGGAAGTTTAGCTACCTGTCTGGAGCTGTCTGGAGATAAAAAAGGAGGTTTATCTCCAGGCAGGAAGCTTAGCTTCAGACAAGAAGTTTAGCTACAGACAAGAAGCTTAGCAACAAAAAGGAAGGTTAGCTGCAGACAGGAAGTTTGCTCAGACAGGAAGTTTAGCTACAGACATGAAGTTTGCTCAGACAGGAAGCTTAGCTACAGACAAGAAGTTTAGTTACAGACAATAAGTTTAGCTACAGACAAGAAGTTTAGCTCCAGTCAGGAAGTTTAGCTCCAGTCAGGAAGTTTAGCTACAGGCAGGAAGTTTATCTCCAGGCAGGAAGCTTAGCTTCAGACAAGAAGTTTAGCTACAGACAAGAAGTTTAGCTCCAGACAGGAAGTTTTAGCTCCAGAAAAGAAGTTTAGCTACAGACAGGAAGCTTAGCTACAGACAGGAAGCTTAGCTACAGACAAGAAGCTTAGTTACAGACAGGAAGTTTAGCTCCAGACAGGAAGCTTAGCTTCAGACAGGAAGCTTAGCTACAGACAGGAAGTTTAGCTCCAGACAGGAAGATTAGCTCCAGACAGGAAGCTTAGCTTCAGACAGGAAGCTTAGCTTCAGACAAGAAGTTTAGCTACAGACAAGAAGCTTAGCTTCAGACAGGAAGCTTAGCTACAGACAGGAAGCTTAGCTACAGACAGGAAGCTTAGCTACAGACAGGAAGCTTAGCTACAGACAAGAAGCTTAGCTACAGACAGGAAGTTTAGCTACAGACAAGAAGCTTAGCTACAGACAAGACACTTAGCTACAGACAAGATGCTTAGCTACAGGCAGGAAGTTTAGCTACAGGCAGGAAGTTTAGCTCCAGGCAGGAAGCTTAGCTTCAGACAAGAAGTTTAGCTACAGACAAGAAGTTTAGCTCCAGGCAGGAAGCTTAGCTTCAGACAAGAAGTTTAGCTACAGACAAGAAGCTTAGCTACAGACAGGAAGCTTAGCTACAGATAGGAAGTTTAGCTACAGACAGGAAGTTTAGCTACAGACAAGAAGCTTAGCTACAGACAAAACGCTTAGTTACAGGCAGGAAGTTTAGCTCCAGGCAGGAAGCTTAGCTTCAGACAGGAAGTTTAGCTACAGACAAGAAGCTTAGCTACAGACAGGAAGTTTAGCTACAGGCAGGAAGTTTAGCTCCAGACAGGAAGTTTAGCTACCTGTCTGGAGCTGTCTGGAGATAAACAGGAGGTTTATCTCCAGGCAGGAAGCTTAGCTTCAGACAAGAAGTTTAGCTACAGACAAGAAGCTTAGCTACAGACAGGAAGGTTAGCTGCAGACAGGAAGTTTGCTCAGACAGGAAGTTTAGCTACAGACATGAAGTTTGCTCAGACAGGAAGCTTAGCTACAGACAAGAAGTTTAGTTACAGACAATAAGTTTAGCTACAGACAAGAAGTTTAGCTCCAGTCAGGAAGTTTAGCTCCAGTCAGGAAGTTTAGCTACAGGCAGGAAGTTTATCTCCAGGCAGGAAGCTTAGCTTCAGACAAGAAGTTTAGCTACACACAAGAAGCTTAGCTACAGACAGGAAGTTTAGCTACAGGCAGGAAGTTTAGCTACAGGCAGGAAGTTTAGCTACAGGCAGGAAGGTTAGCTGCAGACAGGAAGTTTGCTCAGACAGGAAGT
Source organism: Poeciliopsis prolifica (assembly GCF_027474105.1). Lineage (NCBI taxonomy): Eukaryota > Metazoa > Chordata > Actinopteri > Cyprinodontiformes > Poeciliidae > Poeciliopsis > Poeciliopsis prolifica. The sequence goes on along the minus strand of NW_026562457.1, from coordinate 1,344,430 downwards.
TTAGCTACAGACAGGAAACTTAGCTACAGGCAGGAAGTTTAGCTCCAGACAGGAAGTTTAGCTACAGACAAGAAGTTTAGCTACAGACAAGAAGCTTAGCTACAGACAGGAAGTTTAGCTACAGGCAGGAAGTTTGCTCAGACAGGAAGCTTAGCTACAGACAGGAAGTTTAGCTACAGGCAGAAAGTTTAGCTACAGGCAGGAAGTTTAGCTCCAGACAGGAAGTTTAGCTACAGGCAGGAAGTGTATCTCCAGGCAGGAAGCTTAGCTTCAGACAGGAAGTTTGCTCAGACAGGAAGCTTAGCTACAGACAGGAAGTTTAGCTACAGGCAGGAAGTTTGCTCAGACAGGAAGCTTAGCTACAGACAGGAAGTTTAGCTACAGGCAGGAAGTTTGCTCAGACAGGAAGCTTTGCTACAGACAGGAAACTTAGCTACAGACAGGAAGTTTAGCTACAGGCAGGAAGTTTAGCTCCAGACAGGAAGTTTAGCTACAGGCAGGAGGTGTATCTCCAGGCAGGAAGCTTAGCTTCAGACAGAAAGTTTGCTCAGACAGGAAGCTTTGCTACAGACAGGAAACTTAGCTCCAGACAGGAAGCTTAGCTTCAGACAAGAAGTTTAGCTACAGACAAGAAGCTTAGCTACAGACAGGAAGTTTAGCTACATGCAGGAAGCTTAGCTACAGACAGGAAGTTTAGCTACATGCAGGAAGTTTAGCTCCAGGCAGGAAGCTTAGCTACAGACAGGAAGCTTAGCTACAGACAGGAAACTTAGCTACAAGCTACAAGTTTGTATCAAGTGGATATTTGTAGCAGAGCTGTAATGCTCCACATGGTGAAAGAAAAGTAAAGAATGACGATAGCTACGTTCTGTGTTGGCCGTCGTCTCTTTGCTCTGCGTTCGAGGATCCACCCAACTGGTCGTCTTTGAGACGTGACTGAAAAAGAGAAAAACATCTTCATCATCTATGACATCATCAGCATCATCTTCATCTTCTTTGATGGTAAACCTGTAATCCGTATCTGATTTGCGTCCTGACGGCTCCCTGGGCAGCACAGCGCTAAGAAGGCTACTGGTCTGTTTACGGGTCTGAATAGTGCTTACTGGGATCAATGGTGTGGCTCTCCTGCCATCACAGCGCCCCCTTGCTTTACTCCATTTTAAATCTTCTGAGTACAGGCTTCAGTGGCGCCCCCATGTGGTTGAAATGTTCACTTTAAAGCGCAGCATGAATCAGCATGAAGTGGTTTCGTCTTCGGCTCGTTGTTGTGGGAAGGACTTGTGATCTTCTGCATGTGCAGTAGATGGCCATATGGCCAGTTACCCAGGGAGGAACTGGTTTGTGGGGCGTGCACGATCAGCTGATAAATTGTAGAAGCTAACGAGCATTAGCATCAGCTATTAACTGCTGTAGTCTGGATGTGCTTCTGGTTTCTGTCTTTGTGTTTTTGGAGAAACAATTAAAACAAGGTGGCGCTGCAGCAACAAAACGAGCTGAAACATCTAACTGGTTCCTACTGGTTCCTACTGCTGGGTGGGGTTGTTGCCCTCTACTGGCTGAGGAACGGCTGTGAGTGGGCCGGGCCGCATACAGGTCCAGTAGCCGCCATGTTGGTTCCAGTAATGAGTAATGAACCAGACTCGGTTCAGGTAATTGTTTTGATTGATTATTGATTGGTTTCTTACTTGATGTAGTATGGCTCTCCTGAGTCGCTGTAGGCCAGCTCCCAGTTCTCAGGAAGTGGATCTCCTCCTGCTCCTCTGCCTTCCTCTTCCTCCAGCTCCGTTCTCCGTTCCCTCTCGACTCCCGACTGTCGAGTCCCACGATTGGCTGAGCGGCAGCGCCGTGGGCGGAGCCGAGCCTGCAGAGAGCGGCCCGGTTACGACCTGGCGGCTGCCTACCTGGCGGCTGCCTACCTGGCGGCTGCCTACCCTACCTGGCGGCTGCCTACCTGGCGGCTGCCTACCTGGCGGCTGCCTACCCTACCTGGCGGCTGCCTACCTGGCGGCTGCCTACCTGGCGGCTGCCTACCTGGCGGCTGCCTACCCTACCTGGCGGCTGCCTACCTGGCGGCGCACCGTCGTCCTCGCTGTTGTCTCCTTCCTCCACGGCTTTCTCCAGGTTGCTCAAAGATTTGCTCCGGTCCGGAAGTTCCTCAGCAGGTTGCGGTGTTCCTGGTACGTGATCGGAGGGCTCTCTGGTCCGATGTGGACGGGGCGGGGCGTTCCGTAGTAGTTCCCTGTGATTGGACCAAAACAAGGCGGGGTCAGGCGTTTGGCTCCACTACTTTACATCATCGCTCTGTTTCGGATGTTTAAGGAAGAAAAAAGTCGTTCCTCTCCACTGTCGCCTCTTGCTTGTTCAGGAGGAAGTGAAGTGGCTCCTTAGCTTCCACTTAATTCTAATCTGCTCCGCCTGGTCGGACCTGATCACTGAGGTCAGAGGTCACAATGTGATCAAGGCACCCTGACTTCAGTTCCGTTGAGATCCAGTAACTGGATCTCAATGGTTCTGAAATCTGAACTGACCTGCCAGGTCAGAAGGTCATCCTTCTAGTCCTAAGGATTGGGAACACTGGGATGCTGACAGCACCCCCTAGCTGCAGCTGGAAGAACAGCAGCCCAGCGGCTCCTGGTGATTGTGGTGATTCTAATGTACCTGTGTGTGTGTGTGTGTGTGTGTGTGTGTGTGTGTGTGTGTGTGTGTGTGTGTGTGTGTGTGTGTGTGTGTGTGTGTGTTGGGCTCTGTCAGTGTCTGCTTCTGCAGGTTTCCAGGATTAGAGATTAAATCCTCTTATTGTTTGGTTTGAAAAAGAAAGCAATCCAGCTGCAGCTGTGCTGCATACTACCCTTAAGGGCCGGTAAGGGCGGTACACTGGTTTCCCTCCCCCGTGGCTGGCTTCCGTACCTTTGAACTTGCCACTCTCCAGCAGCGCTCCGGACTCTCCAGAGAGAAGAACTCCTCGATGGACACAAAGTTGTAGTCCACACCTGAGATCTCGCCGTCCCGCGGCTGCCGGGTCGTACCTGCCCAAAGGACGCCGGAGGATGTCAGTGACATGGGGAGCTCAGCTGTTGTCATTGCAATGAAGGTCGCTGACAGATGTTCACTGAGTGTAAAAAACTTTAATCTGAACTGCTTCACATTTTTGACCTCAGATTAAATCTGAGTTACATCAATACAGAATCCAGGTGTGTGTTTAGTGTGTGTCAGTGTGTTAGTGTTGTGTCCAGTGTTTAGTGTGTGTCCAGTGTTTAGTGTGTGTCCAGGTGTTTAGTGTGTGTCCAGGTGAGTGTTTAGTGTGTGTCCAGGTGTGTGTTTAGTGTGTGTCCAGGTGAGTGTTTAGTGTGTGTCCAGGTGAGTGTTTAGTGTGTGTCCAGGTGAGTGTTTAGTGTGTGTCCAGGTGTGTTTAGTGTGTGTCCAGGTGTGTGTTTAGTGTGTGTCCAGGTGAGTGTTTAGTGTGTGTCCAGGTGTGTGTTTAGTGTGTGTCCAGGTGTGTGTTTAGTGTGTGTCCAGGTGAGTGTTTAGTGTCCAGGTGTGTGTGTTTAGTGTGTGTCCAGGTGTGTTTAGTGTGTGTCCAGGTGTGTGTTTAGTGTGTGTCCAGGTGAGTGTTTAGTGTGTGTCCAGGTGAGTGTTTAGTGTGTGTCCAGGTGAGTGTTTAGTGTGTGTCCAGGTGAGTGTTTAGTGTGTGTCCAGGTGTGTGTTTAGTGTGTGTCCAGGTGTGTGTTTAGTGTGTGTCCAGGTGAGTGTTTAGTGTGTGTCCAGGTGTGTGTTAGTGTGTGTCCAGGTGTGTGTTTACTGTGTGTCCAGGTGTGTGTTTAGTGTGTGTCCAGGTGTGTGTTTAGTGTGTGTCCAGGTGTGTGTTTAGTGTGTGTCCAGGTGAGTGTTTAGTGTGTGTCCAGGTGTGTGTTAGTGTGTGTCCAGGTGTGTGTTTAGTGTGTGTTCAGGTGTGTGTTTAGTGTGTGTTCAGGTGAGTGTTAGTGTGTGTCCAGGTGTGTGTTTAGTGTGTCCAGTGTGTGTTTAGTGTGTGTCCAGTGTGTGTTTAGTGTGTGTCCAGGTGTGTGTTTACTGTGTGTCCAGGTGAGTGTTTAGTGTGTCCAGGTGTGTGTTTAGTGTGTGTCCAGGTGAGTGTATAGTGTGTGTCCAGGTGAGTGTTTAGTGTGTGTCCAGGTGAGTGTTTAGTGTGTGTCCAGGTGAGTGTTTAGTGTGTGTTCAGGTGAGTGTTTAGTGTGTGTCCAGGTGTGTGTTTAGTGTGTGTCCAGGTGAGTGTTTAGTGTGTGTTCAGGTGAGTGTTTAGTGTGTGTCCAGGTGTGTGTTTAGTGTGTGTCCAGGTGAGTGTTTAGTGTGTGTCCAGGTGTGTGTTTAGTGTGTGTCCAGGTGTGTGTTTAGTGTGTGTCCAGGTGAGTGTTTAGTGTGTGTCCAGGTGTGTGTTTAGTGTGTGTCCAGGTGTGTTTAGTGTGTGTCCAGGTGAGTGTTTAGTGTGTGTCCAGTGAGTGTTTAGTGTGTGTCCAGGTGAGTGTTTAGTGTGTGTTCAGGTGAGTGTTTAGTGTGTGTCCAGGTGTGTGTTTAGTGTGTGTTCAGGTGAGTGTTTAGTGTGTGTCCAGGTGAGTGTTTAGTGTGTGTCCAGGTGAGTGTTTAGTGTGTGTCCAGGTGTGTGTTTAGTGTGTGTCCAGGTGTGTGTTTAGTGTGTGTCCAGGTGTGTGTTTAGTGTGTGTCCAGGTGTGTGTTTAGTGTGTGTCCAGGTGAGTGTTTAGTGTGTGTCCAGGTGTGTGTTTAGTGTGTTTCCAGGTGTGTGTTTAGTGTGTGTCCAGGTGTGTGTTTAGTGTGTGTCCAGTGTGTGTTTAGTGTGTGTCCAGGTGAGTGTTTAGTGTGTGTCCAGGTGTGTGTTTAGTGTGTTTCCCGGTGTGTGTTTAGTGTGTGTCCAGGTGTGTGTTTAGTGTGTGTCCAGGTGTGTGTTTAGTGTGTGTCCAGGTGTGTGTTTAGTGTGTTTCCAGGTGTGTGTTTAGTGTGTGTCCAGGTGAGTGTTTAGTGTGTGTCCAGGTGTGTGTTTAGTGTGTTTCCAGGTGTGTGTTTAGTGTGTGTCCAGGTGAGTGTTTAGTGTGTGTCCAGGTGAGTGTTTAGTGTGTGTCCAGGTGTGTGTTTAGTGTGTTTCCAGGTGTGTGTTTAGTGTGTGTCCAGGGAGTGTTTAGTGTGTGTCCAGGTGCATCTTACACGGCACAGCACGCAGGTACAAGTTCTCCCTGATGAGCGCTGCAGCTGACTGTCCATGGAGCCCGGAGTGAAACACTTGCTGAGGTACAACCTGAGGTCTTTGCACAGAGAGGAACCTGACAACCAGACAGGAAGTGATGTCACAATGATGTCACACATGTGTCCTTAAAGTTATTCCTGCTCAGAGGGTTGAAGCGACTCCAGATCGTTAGAGACAATTCTTTGTCTGGAGCTGGTAAACACCCAGCTTGCTTTAACTGGTTTAACTGGGCTGAACCAGAACGTCATCATCTCACCTGGAACACAGTCTTGATTCTGATTGGATGAGGACAGGAGTTCAGGACTCCTCGGACATCGCCCAGCGTCATCCCCAACACTGGCGTCCCCCCGATCTCCAGGATGATGTCACCCACCGTGGCCCGCCCCTGGTGCGGCGGTGACGAAGGGAAACTCCCCATAATCAGCTCCGCCGCCGATGGCCAGACCCAGCTCTCCGGAGCCGGCGCCGGCGCCCAGCGGAACGAAGCTCTCCTGGACCTGCACACAGCAAACCGGAGCTCAGGCACAGAAAGTCCAGAGGCTGAGCCCGGGGTCGAAGGTCAGGCCGTACCTTGGAGCGCCAGTGGAGCTTCTTCACCGTGGCTTTAGACATGGCCGCTGAGCTGCAGACAGAGGGAACAGCTGCTTACTGAGCATGCTCAGTACAGACCTTGAGCATCATGCTGGAACCTGAGAGGGAACCATTCAGATTCAGTGTGAGTCATGTTTAAAGCTGCTGACCTTTGACCCCTCCATCAGTCTGCGGTTTGCAGATCATTAATAGACGGAACAAAAGGGAACCGGTTCTCCAGGTTTCCACTGATCCAACAGAACCAACCCAGTTGGAAACCAGTCCACATTGTTCCAAAACCATGGAGAGACCAGAAGGCTGAAGAACAGAACCTGAACAGAACCTGAAGCTGCAGAACATTTGGTAAAAGGCACTAAGGCAGCAGGCGGTTTCTGGTTCTGCTCAGTCAGCATGTTGCAGGAAAGCAGCTTCTCTGTTAGCGCAGCAGCTAACTGAATGTTAACTGAGACCTTTCAGAGGCCGATACCAGAACCCGTCTGGGCCCAGAAGTTCCATCGACGCAACTCCGCTAACGCTAAACGCTAATCCTAACCCGCTAAACTCATAAAGTAGCAAAAGCTTATGCTAACCTTCTAAGCCACTGGTTAGCATTAATAATAATAAAGCATTTTATTTGCCAGTGCCTTTCAGACCCCAAAGACCCTTCACAACATTAAATTAACAGTGAAATGGCGACAAAGTAATTGCCCAGTTAGTGAGCAGGAACCTGAACAGACGAGCTCCGGGTCGATGTTCCGGATGTTCCGGTTCCGCTGAGACGGACTAGAGGCTCTGAGGATGATGAAGAGGAAGAACAGAGGGAAGGTGAACGGTGGAGATGAGCAGCAGGTCAGGAAACACATCTAAAGTGAAATCTGAAGGAAACTGGAAGCCAGTGAGTTGATGTGGTGAAACGAGTCCGTTTTGGTGCCGACGCCTCCAGCAGAGACTGGAACCAGTTGGAGTTTACAGACGGGTTTATGAGGCAGAACAACCAGGAGGGAATTACAGGAACCAGTGGGAGAAATGACCAGAATATGGAGCAGAGAGACGGACAGGCGAAATGTTACGGAGGTGCAAATGAGCCGACCGGGTTATATTATCAATATTACTAATATTAATAATATGATCAATATGAGAGAACAGAGTACGACAATGACAGAAAAGTTGTTGACTTTACATTGTGTAGATTTAGTGCCAATGAGTTCGAAATTTGCTTTTTTTGTTTAAGTTGAGGAAGTTTGATGCAAAGCAGGATTTGAATTCATCTAAACAGGAAGTGACAAAAAGAGTTGGGCATCATCTGCAAAACAGTGGAAGTGGATGCTATGGATATGCCAAGGGGGAGAAAGTAGGTGATGGAAAGATGGAGTCCCAGGACAGAGCCCTGGGAACACCTGAGACCACGGAGGACAGATGGGATTTAAATGATTAAAGCTGGATGAACTGAGAGCAACCAGAGAGGTCTGACTGAAACCATGGAGGGCCGTGTGTCTGTACTGTTGCTAAAGCCGGGCTGCCTATGTTCATGAAACACACAGTGAAATATGACAGGATAAGAAAAAGTGGTCAGAAAAGGAGAGTTCATCAGCCTGACCACAACAAATCAAGTCCTTAAAATGAGTGGAAAAATCAACAGATTGTCTAAAACCAGAATCATCGAGGCAGGACAAAAAAATCATTGGTAAGTGGGAGCTGGGGCTGTCAATATGAATATTAAAATTCCCAATAACATAGCATTAGGGGGAAAAGCAACAAATGCCTAAGGAAGGCCGGAAGTCATTTAAAAAGTCCTCATGAGGCTCAGGAGGACAATAAACCAGAGTTGGTCCAGAGAGTTTACAGCACTTCACTTCAGGCAAGACTTTCCAGATCATCTGACGATGAAATACTGAGACCATCCAGCGGCCAGAACTGCAGCGTGGAGAGATGCAGACGAAGCCAATGGAGTCGTTAAGGCGTGAGAATCCACAGGTTGTTGCCAAGTTCCAGCCGAACAGATCCCGGACAAGATGCCCTTTGTTCTTCAGAACAGACGTTGAGCAGACTGAAGCGACGAAGGTGGAGTCGGAAGGAGGGTTAGCTGACCTGGCTAGGCTCGCTAGCATGTTGCGATGTGCGGTCTGGGCAGCTTTCTGGCAGCTCGATGGTTGTTGGTCCAGATGGGTTTGGACTTGTTGAGCTGGAAATTCCATCCAGACCCACGATGAATGAACCTCCGGCGGAGGACGAATGTGACTTCCGGATGGAGCCGCAGCATCACCGGCAGATGATTGGCAGGAGCCAACAGAGTCAAAGAAACTCATTGGACGAGAATTGTAGGATACCTGACACAGGTTCAATGAGAAACTGATCGACTCACATCATGGAGGTGAAAGGTCATTGGCGTTGACGGGTCAGCCAATACTTACAGTCCACAGCTCACCGCTGACAGGCTGAGGTTTGGCTCACAGTCACAGCAAAAAGAACCAGAAACGGTTGGTGATCGCAAAACAATAAGAAAAAGAGCAAAAAGTGACGAAAGTACTCCAACGAACAGCGGCAGCAGAAACGCCGCAGCGTCCATTCAGCCGGGAGCAGCCAATGAAACACAGTGCAGCAGAGGCTAATGCTAACAACGGCAAATAAAACACAGTGCAGCAGGCTAATGCTAACAACGGCAAATAAAACACAGTGCAGCAGAGGCTAATGCTAACAACGGCAAATAAAACAGTGCAGCAGAGGCTAATGCTAACAACGGCAAATAAAACACAGTGCAGCAGAGGCTAATGCTAACAACGGCAAATAAAACACAGTGCAGCAGAGGCTAATGCTAACAACGGCAATAAAACACAGTGCAGCAGAGGCTAATGCTAACAACGGCAAATAAAACACAGTGCAGCAGAGGCTAATGCTAACAACGGCCAATGAAACACAGTGTAGCAGAGGCTAATGCTAACAACGGCCAAACAAACACAGTGCAGCAGAAGCTAATGCTAACAATGAACAATGAAACACAGTGTAGCAGAGGCTAATGCTAACAACGGCAATGAAACACAGTGTAGCAGAGGCTAATGCTAACAACGGCAATGAAACACAGTGTAGCAGAGGCTAATGCTAACAACGGCCAATGAAACACAGTGCAGCAGAGGCTAATGCTAACAACGGCCAAACAAACACAGTGCAGCAGAAGATAATGCTAACAATGAACAATGAAACACAGTGTAGCAGAGGCTAATGCTAACAACGGCAAATAAAACACAGTGCAGCAGAGGCTAATGCTAACAACGGCAAATAAAACACAGTGCAGCAGAGGCTAATGCTAACAACGGCAATGAAACACAGTGTAGCAGAGGCTAATGCTAACAACGGCAAATAAAACACAGTGCAGCAGAGGCTAATGCTAACAACGGCAAATAAAACACAGTGCAGCAGAGGCTAATGCTAACAACGGCCAATGAAACACAGTGTAGCAGAGGCTAATGCTAACAATGAACAATGAAACACAGTGCAGCAGAAGCTAATGCTAACAACAGCCAATGAAACAGTGCAGCAGAAGCTAGTGCTAACAATGGCTGTCAGAAAGCTATCAGTTTTGATTCTGCTGCACTTAAAGTCGTAGGCCATCTAAGTCATGAAGATGAAATGAAGATGGCCACCTCAAAAATGGCAGCCATCTTGAAAAATGTCCGTCATTCTGAAAATCAAGTGGCTGATGTGAAATTTCGGAAACATTCAGCCTGAGGGGTTAGCATGCTAATGCTAAAGCTGAAAGAGTTTTACAGTAATTTGCTGCATCGTGTGTGTGTGTGTGTGTGTGGTGTGTGTGAGTGTGTGTGTGTGTGTGTGTGTGTGTGTGTGAGTGTGTGTGTGTGTGTGTGTGGTGTGTGTGTGTGTGTGTGTGTGTGTGTGTGTGTGTGTGTGTGAGTTCATGGAGGGGGTTTCTCCCCTAAACCAAAACGGAGGATTTGCTTCATCTTCCTTAAAGGAACGGCAACGTTTTATTCTGTGATTCTGACAGCGTGGACAAGCTTCCTGTTTGGGAGCAGATAGTCGATGTGCGAGCAGCAGATGGTGGCGACCAGCATGAGCCTGACACACACACTCACATGCACGCACGCACGCACACACACACACACACTACATTAAATATGGATGAGCATATGTGAAGAAAGTCAGTGAGGAAACGAGCAGTGGCGGTCACGTTCAGCAACGTTTCCAAGAGACGGAGCCACAGGAAGTGGAATCATCTCACTTCCTGTGGTCTGAAGCGCTGGAACTGAGACCAGATCAGAACCAGATCCAAGGTTCTGTTGCTCTATTAAGGGTATGAGCCAATCAGATTTCTCTCTGATATCTGACCTGCAGGGATTTGAACTTACAACCTCAGGTCTCCAATGAGCTCTGAAATGGAGAAGCTCCAGAGAGCTGCCAGAGGTCAAAGGTCAGAGCAGAATGGCCGAGGAATGAAGTGGTTCTGGTACCAGGTGTGCCTAATAAAGTGGCCGTTTCAATTAGCAAAACGATTCGACCGCAGGAGGAAGAGGAGGAGCAGTGTGTGTGTGTGTGTGTGTGTGTGTGTGTGTTGTGTGTGTGTTGTGTGTGTGTGTGTGTGTGTGTGTGTGAGCTGCTACCTCTGGAGAAGTCTTCCCTTGGTGTGTGTCGGTGTGTGTCGGTGTGTGTCGTTCCGTCTCTTCCTGTTCCACTTTCTCCCTCTGTGTCTCTCGTCCAAAGATAAAGAGGTCAAAGGTCACTATGAGTTTGAGGCGGGACCAGCACAAACTCGCCTGGCTCTGATTGGCTCATTCATTCATTCATTCACCAGTGGCAAGGAGGCAGGGCCAGGTATCAGGGGTCAAATGGTCAAAGCGAAGAACCGGATTCGGATCCTGGAAGGATCTGGAGTTATGGATCTGCTCCTCTGGACCCGTGACCCGTTTGGACCGTCCTGTCTGCCTGCAGGAGTTGTTGGTGAGAGTGGGTCCAGTGGGTTCAGCGGGTCGACGCTGGGACCTTTTTGTCTCTGTGGTTCTGTCCAACTCAGTTCTGGTCTGGTTCTTCTGAGGTGCTTTCAGAACCAGACCGACCCGGCATCAGGAACGTTCCAGAGGAGAACACAAAACCATCGACCTTCCCTGGTACCAGAACCAGACAGAATCCAGACCGGACCAGCGGTAGAACCCGGTCTACTCTCAGCACTTCCTCTTGGGAGTTGTAGTTTTTTAGATCAGAGATCTGTAATCCTGCTGACGGCTGTTCGGATCAGAACCTCTGGTTCTGTCAGCCAGATGTTTCCATTCTGGAACCCAAACTGACCCGGTTCTGATCAGGCAGCAGACGATTCTGATGATCCGAAATGTTTTGCTCCATCAGAACCGATCTGGGCTAGTTCAACATGCTGGTAACTATGGCAACGACACAAAGCAAAAACCTGCCCAGTCAAACAGAACCAGAACCAGGTCCGGTAACCAGTTCAAGTTCCTTCAATCTCCAATCTGATCATCTGATCTGGTTTTACAGAACAGAAAGTTCTCCTGTTGTTCAATCCCAGTTCAATCCCAGTTCAGTCCCAGTTCAATCCCAGTTCAATCCCAGTTCAGTCCCAGTTCAATCCCAGTTCAATCCCAGTTCAGTCCCAGTTCAGTCCCAGTTCAATCCCAGTTCAGTCCCAGTTCAATCCCAGTTCAGTCCCAGTTCAATCCCAGTTCAGTCCCAGTTCAGTCCCAGTTCAATCCCAGTTCAGTCCCAGTTCAGTCCCAGTTCAATCCCAGTTCAGTCCCAGTTCAGTCCAGTTCAATCCCAGTTCAGTCCCAGTTCAATCCCAGTTCAGTCCCAGTTCAGTCCCAGTTCAGTCCCAGTTCAGTCCCAGTTCAATCCCAGTTCAATCCCAGTTCAGTCCCAGTTCAATCCCAGTTCAGTCCCAGTTCAGTCCCAGTTCAGTCCCAGTTCAATCCCAGTTCAGTCCCAGTTCAATCCCAGTTCAGTCCCAGTTCAATCCCAGTTCAGTCCCAGTTCAGTCCCAGTTCAATCCCAGTTCAATCCCAGTTCAGTCCCAGTTCAGTCCCAGTTCAATCCCAGTTCAGTCCCAGTTCAATCCCAGTTCAGTCCCAGTTCAATCCCAGTTCAGTCCCAGTTCAATCCCAGTTCAGTCCCAGTTCAATCCCAGTTCAGTCCCAGTCTAGCAGGTCAAAGTCTTGCTGACCAATGAGAGGAGGAAGTGCAGACTCAGCTGATCTATCGGGGATCTGGTCAGGTGATCCTGTTGGATCTGTTGCCATGGGTTACCTGAGCAGGTGTTTGTCACGTGACCGGAGCTCAGGTGAGTTCACCTGCTGCCTGTGAATCGGGAAGCACCTGAACGCACCACTTCCTCTTCCTGTCATTCATCACCGCAGACAAAGCGGTGATTCGGCTGCCGGACGGATCCACGGAAACACGCGCGCGCTCCTCACACTGCTGCCCGTCCACGCACGCGCACGGCGCCGCTGGTGGAGGAGGTGACCGACCCTCCGCTGCCCCTCAGCCCGGGCTGCGGGATGCATGTGTCGGATGGAAATCTGCTGACGGAGCCGTTCCTCGTGCACGAGAACCAGCAGAAAAACGGCAGCGGGCGCGCGCCTGCGCCTCGCGATGAATAAACAAACAGTAAATAAACAAACAAAGCGGCTCGTTACCTTCATAATGCTGCCGCGTGCGGTCCGGATGCGCTTGCCTCTTCCTCTGCTGCTGCCGCGCGCGCGCTGCTGCTGCGGCGTGCATGCGCCGGCGCGTGCACGCCTGACTGTGCGTAATTGTCCACTGCAGGTAAAAAAAATGGAAAAGCGTTGAAAGGTGGAAGACCACACACACGCATGCGCGCCTTCTGCTCTACGTGGAAATGGCTTTTTTCCCGATGCGCGTGCGCGTACGCAGCCTGCAGGTACAGCAGCGGCAGCTTTACTACGGACAGAACGTGCGTGTGGGGGCGGGGCTCCGTGCGATGAGGAGGAGGAGGAGGGGCCCCAGGATGACGTCACCGGAGACCGGATCCGCTGGAGGAACGAGTGTATGGCAAACCGTCAGGAGCAAATATCGTGTCCTGGCAGAGATCAGATGTCATAAGAGAAAATGTTGCATTTCAAACACATATTTGAAATGAATAAAGTCACATCTTTGACCCGACCATTTTCAGACTAAATACTACTTTATTGTTTAAAGTCTTTGCATTGTATAATTTTAGATAGTAAGAGTTTTCATGAAGGACTGGAGTCTGAATCATAAATGTTGGTTCTGCTGCTTTAAATGAATAAATCCAATAAAAGCTGAAATGTTATGTCGTTTTAAATAACATTTGTTTTAATGTTTACTAAATAGTCCTGAAGTTTTGCTCCATTTTGAATCGATCCCTCTCAGCTGGATGTAATGATTTAGTTTTTTAGTCTCATTGTGTGTGAACCTCTGAGGAAAAGCACAGAGGTTTTTATTCTCTTCATTTCGTTTCAGCTTCAGCAGCTTCCTGCTCTGGACTCTTGCTAAGAACTACGGAAGCCTAGAAGGTCCTCCAGATTCCCAGTTTTCTGCAGGGAGTTTGAAGCTCACAGTAACTTTATTTTGTCTGTGTTTTACTCTATTGCTGTGTTTCCCCAGCAGGGGGCAGCAGAGGTCTGATTATGACCTGCTGCATGGCGTCATGATGGGAGGAAGAGGCAGTGTTGTAAAAAGTACTGAAATCTCGGAGTCAAGTGAAAGTATGGATACCTCTCCAAAATGTGACTTTGGTAAAAGTCACTAAAATGTTACTTGAGTTAAAGTCTTTAAGTATCTGAAATGTCTTGTACTTAAGTATGGAAGTTACTGTAACAATGGATGAACTCAAGTAATGTAATGAAAAGTACAAGTAAAACGTAAAACAAGGCAAATGCAGTTTGAATGACATTTTTTATATTTTGGTAAACTTGTTAAATACACGTAAAATAATGTACACAACCAAGTGCAGGCAAATGAAACCTGCTAATAGATAAACCTGCAGGCATCATTTAATTAAGAAAATTAGGTGCTTTACTTAAACCACAAGGTTAACTTAACCTGCTTTAGATTAACTTAACCTGCTTTAGGTTAACTTAACCTGCTTTAGGTTAACTTAACCTGCTTTAGATTAACTTAACCTGCTTTAGATTAACTTAACCTGCTTTCCAACTGAACCAGCTTCTTAGTAAACCCTCCAGGACAGAAAATACAAAGTTTTTGTAAGCCTTAAGTTTTCCCTTTCAGTAAGGTCAGTGCTGAAAGTGAGAAAAATAAATAGTCAGTACAGAAAATGCGGCCAACATGAAGAAAAAAAGTCGTTACGATTCCTCTACTTCACAAACACAACTGGTCATTATGCAAAAGAAAAAGAATTGGGAGGAAATGCAGCTTATTGACATCTGAAGAGGGAGAGCTTTTAGTTAACTTGGTGTTTAATGGGAGAAATGAAACAGGTGCATCTATTGGTGATGATGAACAAACCCAGGCGAGTCGGCTACCGACTTTGTTGCAGTCAATCAGTAGGTTTAATTGGTCAAAACATTTTTCTCTCTCTCGCTGTGACTTGTTCTCTTATGACTTGGGCAACCCACAAAAATAATGACTTCCCAAGGCCGGAGATCACTTCAGTGAATTTTATTATCTATTGAGTGAACAAAGACGCCACATGCAAATGTAGCTGAGTTGATTTCATTTATTCATTTATTATAATTATTATGTACCTTCTCAAAACACTTTTTTTGTTGAGATGTCTGTTGTTTTTGGTTCTTGATGTTGTTCTGGGAGGACAGTTTGGTGTCGCACAGAGTGGGGTTCTGAGGCAGCTGCTGCAGCAGCCAGGCAGAAGCTGCAGCAGCCAGGCAGCTGCTGCAGCAGCCAGGCAGAAGCTGCAGCAGCCAGGCAGCTGCTGCAGCAGCCAGGCAGAAGCTGCAGCAGCCAGGCAGAAGCTGCAGCAGCTGGTAAGACATGCTAACGCTACCCCTCTACTCTTAGTGATGTTTATGATGTTCATAATTGTTCTCAGACTTTGTGCTGCATAAATTATGTTAATTGTCTTAATGTGTCTTAAAAAAACTTTAGGTTTGGTTAGAATTAAACTGTTGCCCTTTAAAGTTGTTTGAAATTTTCCCTCCAAACCGTTTGCAGAGCTGCTGAGGTCTGATTGGTTGTGTCCCACGTTGTGTTATAGGGATAAACTGACGCAGATCCTGTGTGATCCATGATGCAACTGCTACACTAAATATATACAGAAGACCTGGGATCCATGGCAGCTTAAAATCAGCAGTTCATTAGTTCAGTGTGTATCACAGTCCAGCTGCAGACTGCTGAACAGAGCCCTGCTTTTAAAGCCACAGGCTCCACCCACAGGAAGCCGCAGGCTCCGCCCACAGGAAGCCGCAGGCTCCAACCACAGGAAGTCACAGGCTCCACCCACAGGAAGCCGCAAGCTCCACCTGTGGCTTTCTGTGTATCAGTGTGTGTCAGTGAGTATCAGTGAGTATCAGTGTGTGTCAGTGTGTATCAGTGTGTATCAGTGTGTGTCAGTGAGTATCAGTGAGTATCAGTGTGTGTCAGTGTGTATCAGTGTGTATCAGTGTGTGTCAGTGTGTATCAGTGTGTGTCAGTGTGTATCAGTGTGTATCAGTGTGTGTCAGAGTGTATCAGTGTGTCAGTGAGTATCAGTGTGTGTCAGAGTGTATCAGTGTGTATCAGTGTGTATCAGTGTGTCAGTGAGTATCAGTGTGTATCAGTGTGTATCAGTGTGTATCAGTGTGTATCAGTGTGTATCAGTGTGTGTCAGAGTGTATCAGTGTGTATCAGTGTGTATCAGTGTGTCAGTGAGTATCAGTGTGTATCAGTGTGTATCAGTGTGTATCAGTGTGTGTCAGTGTGTATCAGTGTGTATCAGTGTGTGTCAGTGTGTATCAGTGTGTCAGTGAGTATCAGTGTGTGTCAGAGTGTATCAGTGTGTGTCAGAGTGTATCAGTGTGTCAGTGAGTATCAGTGTGTGTCAGAGTGTATCAGTGTGTATCAGTGTGTATCAGTGTGTCAGTGAGTATCAGTGTGTATCAGTGTGTATCAGTGTGTATCAGTGTGTGTCAGTGTGTATCAGTGTGTATCAGTGTGTGTCAGAGTGTATCAGTGTGTCAGTGAGTATCAGTGTGTGTCAGAGTGTATCAGTGTGTATCAGTGTGTATCAGTGTGTCAGTGAGTATCAGTGTGTATCAGTGTGTATCAGTGTGTGTCAGAGTGTATCAGTGTGTATCAGTGTGTATCAGTGTGTCAGTGAGTATCAGTGTGTGTCAGAGTGTATCAGTGTGTATCAGTGTGTATCAGTGTGTCAGTGAGTATCAGTGTGTATCAGTGTGTATCAGTGTGTATCAGTGTGTATCAGTGTGTCAGTGAGTATCAGTGTGTGTCAGAGTGTATCAGTGTGTATCAGTGTGTATCAGTGTGTGTCAGTGTGTATCAGTGTGTATCAGTGTGTGTCAGTGTGTGTCAGTGAGTATCAGTGTGTATCAGTGTGTATCAGTGTGTATCAGTGTGTGTTAGTGTGTATCAGTGTGTGTCAGTGTGTATCAGTGTGTATCAGTGTGTGTCAGAGTGTATCAGTGTGTATCAGTGTGTATCAGTGTGTATCAGTGTGTCAGTGAGTATCAGTGTGTGTCAGAGTGTATCAGTGTGTATCAGTGTGTATCAGTGTGTGTCAGTGTGTATCAGTGTGTATCAGTGTGTGTCAGTGTGTATCAGTGTGTATCAGTGTGTATCAGTGTGTGTTAGTGTGTATCAGTGTGTGTCAGTGAGTATCAGTGTGTGTCAGTGTGTATCAGTGTGTATCCGTGTGTGTCAGTGTGTATCAGTGTGTATCAGTGTGTCAGTGTGTATCAGTGTGTATCAGTGTGTATCCGTGTGTGTCAGTGTGTGTCAGAGTGTATCAGTGTGTGTCAGTGTGTATCAGTGTGTATCCGTGTGTGTCAGTGTGTATCAGTGTGTATCAGTGTGTGTCAGTGTGTATCAGTGTGTATCAGTGTGTATCCGTGTGTGTCAGTGTGTATCAGTGTGTATCAGTGTGTGTCAGTGTGTATCAGTGTGTGTCAGAGTGTATCAGTGTGTATCCGTGTGTGTCAGTGTGTATCAGTGTGTATCAGTGTGTGTCAGTGTGTATCAGTGTGTGTCAGTGTGTATCAGTGTGTGTCAGTGTGTATCAGTGTGTATCAGTGTGTGTCAGTGAGTATCAGTGTGTATCAGTGTGTATCAGTGTGTGTTAGTGTGTATCAGTGTGTGTCAGTGTGTATCAGTGTGTATCAGTGTGTGTCAGTGTGTATCAGTGTGTATCAGTGTGTATCAGTGTGTGTCAGTGAGTATCAGTGTGTGTCAGAGTGTATCAGTGTGTATCAGTGTGTATCAGTGTGTGTCAGTGTGTGTCAGTGTGTATCAGTGTGTGTCAGTGTGTATCAGTGTGTATCAGTGTGTATCAGTGTGTGTCAGTGTGTATCAGTGTGTGTCAGTGAGTATCAGTGTGTGTCAGAGTGTATCAGTGTGTATCAGTGTGTGTCAGTGTGTATCAGTGTGTGTCAGTGTGTATTAGTGTGTATCAGTGTGTATCCGTGTGTGTCAGTGTGTATCAGTGTGTATCAGTGTGTGTCAGTGTGTATCAGTGTGTGTCAGTGTGTATCAGTGAGTATCAGTGTGTGTCAGTGTGTATCAGTGTGTGTCAGTGTGTATTAGTGTGTATCAGTGTGTATCCGTGTGTGTCAGTGTGTATCAGTGTGTATCAGTGTGTGTCAGTGTGTATCAGTGTGTGTCAGTGAGTATCAGTGTGTGTCAGTGTGTATCAGTGAGTATCAGTGTGTCAGTGTGTATCAGTGTGTATCAGTGTGTATCAGTGTGTGTCAGTGTGTGTCAGTGAGTATCAGTGTGTGTCAGTGTGTATCAGTGTGTATCAGTGTGTATCAGTGTGTGTTAGTGTGTATCAGTGTGTGTCAGTGTGTATCAGTGTGTATCAGTGTGTGTCAGAGTGTATCAGTGTGTATCAGTGTGTATCAGTGTGTATCAGTGTGTATCAGTGTGTGTCAGTGTGTATCAGTGTGTGTCAGTGTGTATCAGTGTGTGTCAGTGTGTATCAGTGTGTATCAGTGTGTGTCAGTGTGTATCAGTGTGTATCAGTGTGTATCAGTGTGTATCAGTGTGTGTCAGTGTGTATCAGTGTGTATCAGTGTGTATCAGTGTTTGTCAGTGAGTATCAGTGTGTCAGAGTGTATCAGTGTGTATCAGTGTGTATCAGTGTGTGTCAGTGTGTATCAGTGTGTATCAGTGTGTGTCAGTGTGTATCAGTGTGTATCAGTGTGTGTCAGTGTGTATCAGTGTGTATCAGTGTGTATCAGTGTGTGTTAGTGTGTATCAGTGTGTGTCAGTGAGTATCAGTGTGTGTCAGTGTGTATCAGTGTGTATCCGTGTGTCAGTGTGTATCAGTGTGTATCAGTGTGTGTCAGTGTGTATCAGTGTGTATCAGTGTGTATCCGTGTGTGTCAGTGTGTATCAGTGTGTATCAGTGTGTGTCAGTGTGTATCAGTGTGTGTCAGTGTGTATCAGTGTGTGTCAGTGTGTATCAGTGTGTATCAGTGTGTGTCAGTGTGTATCAGTGTGTATCAGTGTGTATCAGTGTGTGTTAGTGTGTATCAGTGTGTATCAGTGTGTATCAGTGTGTGTCAGTGTGTATCAGTGTGTATCAGTGTGTATCAGTGTGTGTCAGTGAGTATCAGTGTGTGTCAGAGTGTATCAGTGTGTATCAGTGTGTATCAGTGTGTGTCAGTGTGTGTCAGTGTGTATCAGTGTGTGTCAGTGTGTATCAGTGTGTATCAGTGTGTGTAAGTGTGTATCAGTGTGTGTCAGTGAGTATCAGTGTGTGTCAGAGTGTATCAGTGTGTATCCGTGTGTGTCAGTGTGTATCAGTGTGTATCAGTGTGTGTCAGTGTGTATCAGTGTGTGTCAGTGTGTATTAGTGTGTATCAGTGTGTATCCGTGTGTGTCAGTGTGTATCAGTGTGTATCAGTGTGTGTCAGTGTGTATCAGTGTGTGTCAGTGTGTATTAGTGTGTATCAGTGTGTATCCGTGTGTGTCAGTGTGTATCAGTGTGTGTCAGTGTGTATCAGTGTTTGTGAGTGTGTGTCAGTGTGTATCAGTGTGTGTCAGTGTGTATCAGTGTTTGTGAGTGTGTATCAGTGTTTGTTAGTGTTTGTTAGTGTGTGTTAGTGTGTGTCAGTGTGTGTTAGTGTGTCTGTGTGTGTTAGTGTCAGTGTGTGTGTCGGTGTGTATCAGTGTGTGTCAGTGTGTATCAGTGTTTGTTAGTGTTTGTTAGTGTGTGTTAGTGTGTGTCAGTGTGTGTTAGTGTGTGTCTGTGTGTGTTAGTGTCAGTGTGTGTGTCAGTGTGTATCAGTGTGTATCAGTGTGTATCAGTGTGTGTTAGTGTGTGTTAGTGTGTATCAGTGTGTGTCAGTGTGTATCAGTGTGTGTCAGTGTGTATCAGTGTGTATCAGTGTGTATCAGTGTGTGTGAGTGTGTGTCAGTGTGTATCAGTGTGTATCAGTGTGTTAGTGTGTGTCAGTGTGTGTCAGTGTGTATCAGTGTGTGTCAGTGTGTATCAGTGTGTATCAGTGTGTTAGTGTGTGTCAGTGTGTGTCAGTGTGTATCAGTGTGTGTCAGTGTGTATCATTGTGTATCAGTGTGTATCAGTGTGTATCAGTGTGTTAGTGTGTGTCAGTGTGTGTCAGTGTGTATCAGTGTGTGTCAGTGTGTATCAGTGTGTATCAGTGTGTATCAGTGTGTATCAGTGTGTATCAGTGTGTTAGTGTGTGTCAGTGTGTGTCAGTGTGTATCAGTGTGTATCAGTGTGTGTCAGTGTGTATCAGTGTGTGTCAGTGTGTATCAGTGTGTATCAGTGTGTGTCAGTGTGTTAGTGTGTATCAGTGTGTGTCAGTGTGTATCAGTGTGTATCAGTGTGTGTCAGTGTGTGTCAGTGTGTGTTAGTGTGTATCAGTGTGTGTCAGTGTGTATCAGTGTCAGTGTGTGTCAGTGTGTATCAGTGTGTCAGTGTGTATCAGTGTGTGTCAGTGTGTCAGTGTGTGTTAGTGTGTATCAGTGTGTGTCAGTGTGTCAGTGTGTATCAGTGTGTGTTAGTGTGTGTGTGTGTTTGTCAGTGTGTCAGTGTGTGTGTGTATCAGTGTGTGTGTGTGTTAGTGTGTATCAGTGTGTGTCAGTGTGTGTGTGTATCAGTGTGTGTCAGTGTGTGTGTGTCAGTGTGTATCAGTGTATCAGTGTTTTAGTGTGTATCAGTGTGTTCAGTGTGTATCAGTGTGTGTCATGTGTATCAGTGTGTAT
The DNA here is from genome assembly GCF_027474105.1 of Poeciliopsis prolifica. Classification (NCBI taxonomy): domain Eukaryota; kingdom Metazoa; phylum Chordata; class Actinopteri; order Cyprinodontiformes; family Poeciliidae; genus Poeciliopsis; species Poeciliopsis prolifica. Next base: position 1,324,248 of record NW_026562457.1, on the reverse strand, counting down.
CAGTGTGTGTCAGTGTGTGTGTGTCAGTGTGTATCAGTGTGTGTGTATTAGTGTGTATCAGTGTGTGGTCAGTGTGTATCAGTGTGTGTCAGTGTGTGTCAGTGTGTGAGTGTGTGTCAGTGTGTATCAGTGTGTGTCAGTGTGTATTAGTGTGTATCAGTGTGTGTGTATCAGTGTGTCAGTGTGTATCGTGTGTATCAGTGTGTGTCAGTGTGTATCAGTGTGTGTCAGTGTGTATCAGTGTGTATCAGTGTGTCAGTGGTATCAGTGTTATCAGTGTGTATCAGTGTGTGTCAGTGTGTATCAGTGTGTTCAGTGTGTATCAGTGTATCAGTGTGTTCAGTGTGTGTCAGTGTATCAGTGTGTCAGAGTGTATCAGTGTGTATCAGTGTGTCAGTGTATCAGTGTGTATCAGTGTGTGTCAGTGTGTATCAGGTGTGTATCAGTGTGTGTCAGTGTGTATCAGTGTGTCAGTGTGTATCAGTGTAAGTGTGTATCAGTGTGTGTCAGTGAGTATCAGTGTGTGTCAGTGTGTCAGTGTGTATCCGTGTTAGTGTCAGTGTGTATCAGTGTGTGTGTATCAGTGTGTTCAGTGTGTATTAGTGTGTATCAGTGTGTGTTAGTGTGTATCAGTGTGTATCAGTGTGTGTCAGTGTGTATCAGTGTGTGTCAGTGTGTATCAGTGTGTGTTAGTGTGTATCAGTGTGTATCAGTGTGTGTCAGTGTGTATCAGTGTGTGTTAGTGTGTATCAGTGTGTATCAGTGTGTGTCAGTGTGTATCAGTGTGTGTCAGTGTGTATCAGTGTGTGTCAGTGTGTATCAGTGTGTGTCAGTGTATCAGTGTGTATCAGTTGTGTCAGTGAGTATCAGTGTGTATCAGTGTGTATCGTGTGTGTCAGTGTGTATCAGTGTGTATCAGTGTTCAGTGTGTGTCAGTGTGTATCAGTGTGTATCAGTGTGTGTCGGTGAGTATCAGTGTGTGTCAGAGTGTATCAGTGTATCAGTGTGTATCAGTGTGTGTCAGTGTGTGTCAGTGTGTAGTGTGTGTCAGTGTGTATCAGTGGTATCAGTGTATCAGTGTGTGTGTGTGTATCAGTGTGTCAGTGAGTTCAGTGTGTCAGAGTGTATCAGTGTGTATCCGTGTGTGTCAGTGTGTATCAGTGTGTATCAGTGTGTGTCAGTGTGTATCAGTGTGTCGTGTGTATAGTGTGTATCAGTGTGTATCCGTGTGTCAGTGTGTATCAGTGTGTATCAGTGTGTGTCAGTGTGTATCAGTGTGTGTCAGTGTGTGTGTATCAGTGTGTATCAGTGTGTCAGTGTGTATCAGTGTGTATCAGTGTGTATCAGTGTTTGTGAGTGTGTCAGTGTGTATCAGTGTGTGTCAGTGTATCAGTGTGTGTCAGTGTGTATCAGTGTTTGTTAGTGTGTGTTAGTGTGTATCAGTGTGTGTCAGTGTGTGTAGTGTGTGTCTGTGTGTGTTAGTGTCAGTGTGTGTGTCGGTGTGTATCAGTGTGTGTCAGTGTGTATCAGTGTTTGTTAGTGTTTGTTAGTGTGTGTTAGTGTGTGTCAGTGTGTGTCAGTGTGTGTCTGTGTGTGTCAGTGTGTGTCAGTGTGTATCAGTGTGTATCAGTGTGTATCAGTGTTTGTGTGTTAGTGTGTGTTAGTGTGTATCAGTGTGTGTCAGTGTGTATCAGTGTATCAGTGTGTCAGTGTGTGTTAGTGTGTGTTAGTGTATCAGTGTGTGTCAGTGTATCAGTGTGTGTCAGTGTGTATCAGGGTATCAGTGTGTATCAGTGTGTGTGAGTGTGTCAGTGTGTATCAGTGTGTATCAGTGTGTTAGTGTGTGTCAGTGTGTGTCAGTGTGTATCAGTGTGTGTCAGTGTGTATCAGTGTGTATCAGTGTGTTAGTGTGTGTCAGTGTGTGTCAGTGTATCAGTGTGTGTCAGTGTGTATCAGTGTGTATCAGTGTGTATCAGTGTGTATCAGTGTGTTAGTGTGTGTCAGTGTGTGTCAGTGTGTATCAGTGTGTGTCAGTGTGTATCAGTGTGTATCAGTGTGTATCAGTGTGTATCAGTGTGTATCAGTGTGTTAGTGTGTGTCAGTGTGTGTCAGTGTGTATCAGTGTGTATCAGTGTGTGTCATGTGTATCAGTGTGTGTCAGTGTGTATCAGTGTGTATCAGTGTGTGTCAGTGTTAGTGTGTATCAGTGTGTGTCAGTGTGTATCAGTGTGTATCAGTGTGTGTCAGTGTGTGTCAGTGTGTTAGTGTGTATCAGTGTGTGTCAGTGTGTGTTAGTGTGTATCAGTGTGTGTCAGTGTGTATCAGTGTGTGTCAGTGTGTATCAGTGTGTGTGAGTGTGTCAGTGTGTGTTAGTGTGTATCAGTGTGTGTCAGTGTGAATCAGTGTGTATCAGTGTGTGTTAGTGTGTGTGTGTGTTTGTCAGTGTGTGTCAGTGTGTATCAGTGTGTATCAGTGTGTCAGTGTGTGTTAGTGTGTATCAGTGTGTGTCAGTGTGTGTTAGTGTGTATCAGTGTGTGTCAGTGAGTATCAGTGTGTGTCAGTGTGTATCAGTGTGTATCAGTGTGTGTTAGTGTGTATCAGTGTGTGTCAGTGTGGTATCAGTGTCAGTGTGTGTCAGTGTGTATCAGTGTGTGTCAGTGTGTATCAGTGTGTGTCAGTGTGTGTCAGTGTGTATCAGTGTGTATCAGTGTGTGTTAGTGTGTATCAGTGTGTATCAGTGTGTGTCAGTGTGTATCAGTGTGTGTCAGTGTGTGTCAGTGTGTATCAGTGTGTGTCAGTGTGTATTAGTGTGTATCAGTGTGTATCCGTGTGTGTCAGTGTGTATCAGTGTGTATCAGTGTGTGTCAGTGTGTATCAGTGTGTCAGTGTGTATTAGTGTGTATCAGTGTGTATCCGTGTGTGTCAGTGTGTATCAGTGTGTATCAGTGTGTCAGTGTTTGTGAGTGTGTGTCAGTGTGTATCAGTGTGTCAGTGTGTATCAGTGTGTGTCAGTGTGTATTAGTGTGTATCAGTGTGTATCCGTGTGTATTAGTGTGTGTCAGTGTGTATCCGTGTGTATCAGTGTGTCAGTGTGTATCAGTGTGTGTCAGTGTGTATCAGTGTGTATCAGTGTGTGTCAGTGAGTATCAGTGTGTATCAGTGTGTATCAGTGTGTTAGTGTGTATCAGTGTGTGGTCAGTGTGTATCAGTGTGTATCAGTGTATCAGTGTGTCAGTGAGTATCAGTGTGTGTCAGAGTGTATCAGTGTGTATCAGTGGTATCAGTGTGTGTCAGTGTGTATCAGTGTGTATCAGTGTGTGTCAGTGTGTATCAGTGTGTATCAGTGTGTGTCAGTGTGTATCAGTGTGTATCAGTGTGTATCAGTGTGTAAGTGTGTATCAGTGTGTGTCAGTGAGTATCAGTGTGTGTCAGAGTTTATCAGTGTGTATCCGTGTGTGTCAGTGTGTATCAGTGTGTATCAGTGTGTCAGTGTGTATCAGTGTGTGTCAGTGTGTATTAGTGTGTATCAGTGTGTGTTAGTGTGTATCAGTGTGTATCAGTGTGTGTCAGTGTGTATCAGTGTGTGTCAGGTGTATCAGTGTGTGTTAGTGTGTATCAGTGTGTATCAGTGTGTGTCAGTGTGTATCAGTGTGTGTCAGTGTGTGTCAGTGTGTATCAGTGTGTGTCAGTGTGTATTAGTGTGTATCAGTGTGTATCCGTGTGTGTCAGTGTGTATCAGTGTGTATCAGTGTCAGTGTGTATCAGTGTGTGTGTGTGTTAGTGTGTATCAGTGTGTGTCAGTGTGTGTCAGTGTGTATCAGTGTGTGTTAGTGTGTGTCTGTGTGTGTTAGTGTCAGTGTGTGTGTCGGTGTGTATCAGTGTGTGTCAGTGTGTATCAGTGTTTGTTAGTGTTGTTAGTGTGTGTTAGTGTGTGTCAGTGTGTGTTAGTGTGTGTCTGTGTGTGTTAGTGTCAGTGTGTGTGTCAGTGTGTATCAGTGTGTATCAGTGTGTATCAGTGTTTGTTAGTGTTTGTTAGTGTGTGTTAGTGTGTATCAGTGTGTGTTAGTGTGTGTCAGTGTGTATCAGTGTATCAGTGTGTGTTAGTGTGTATCAGTGTGTGTTAGTGTGTGTCAGTGTGTATCAGTGTGTATCAGTGTGTCAGTGTGTGTTAGTGTGTGTTAGTGTGTATCAGTGTGTGTCAGTGTGTATCAGTGTGTGTCAGTGTGTATCAGTGTGTATCAGTGTGTATCAGTGTGTCAGTGTGTGTTAGTGTGTATCAGTGTGTGTGAGTGTGTGTCAGTGTGTGTGAGTGTGTCAGTGTGTGTCAGTGTGTATCAGTGTGTATCAGTGTGTATCAGTGTGTGTCAGTGTGTCAGTGTGTATCAGTGTGTGTCAGTGTGTATCAGTGTGTATCAGTGTGTTAGTGTGTATCAGTGTGTGTCAGTGTGTGTCAGTGTGTGTTAGTGTGTATCAGTGTGTGTCAGTGTGTATCAGTGTGTGTGAGTGTGTCAGTGTGTGTTAGTGTGTATCAGTGTGTATCAGTGTGTGTCAGTGTGTCAGTGTGAATCAGTGTGTATCAGTGTGTGTTAGTGTGTGTGTGTTTGTCAGTGTGTGTCAGTGTGTGTCAGTGTGTATCAGTGTGTATCAGTGTGTCAGTGTGTGTTAGTGTGTATCAGTGTGTATCAGTGTGTATCAGTGTGTGTCAGTGTGTGTCAGTGTGTCAGTGTGTGTTAGTGTGTATCAGTGTGTGTCAGTGTGTATCAGTGTGTGTCAGTGTGTGTCAGTGTGTATCAGTGTGTGTCAGTGTGTATCAGTGTGTATCAGTGTGTGTTAGTGTGTATCAGTGTGTGTCAGTGTGTGTCAGTGTGTATCAGTGTGTGTCAGTGTGTATCAGTGTGTCAGTGTGTGTCAGTGTGTATCAGTGTGTGTCAGTGTGTACCAGTGTGTGTCAGTGAGTATCAGTGTGTGTCAGTGTGTATCAGTGTGTATCAGTGTGTATCAGTGTGTTAGTGTGTATCAGTGTGTATCAGTGTGTGTCAGTGTGTATCAGTGTGTGTCAGTGTGTATCAGTGTGTGTCAGTGTGTATCAGTGTGTATCAGTGAGTATCAGTGTGTGTCAGTGTGTATCAGTGTGTATCAGTGTGTGTCAGTGTGTATCAGTGTGTGTCAGTGTGTGTCAGTGAGTATCAGTGTGTGTTAGTGTGTATCAGTGTGTATCAGAGTGTATCAGTGTGTATCAGTGTGTATCAGTGTGTATTAGTGTGTATCAGTGTGTATCCGTGTGTGTCAGTGTGTATCAGTGTGTATCAGTGTGTGTCAGTGTGTATCAGTGTGTGTCAGTGTGTATCAGTGTGTATCCGTGTGTGTCAGTGTGTATCAGTGTGTATCAGTGTGTGTCAGTGTGTATCAGTGTGTGTCAGTGTGTATCAGTGTTTGTGAGTGTGTGTCAGTGTGTATCAGTGTGTGTCAGTGTGTGTCAGTGTATCAGTGTGTGTCAGTGTGTATTACTGTGTCAGTGTGTGTGAGTGTGTCAGTGTGTGTCAGTGTGTGTCAGTGTGTATCAGTGTGTGTCAGTGTGTATCAGTGTGTGTGAGTGTGTGTCAGTGTATCAGTGTGTGTCAGTGTGTGTCAGTGTGTATCAGTGTGTGTCAGTGTGTATTACTGTGTCAGTGTGTGTGAGTGTGTCAGTGTGTGTCAGTGTGTATCAGTGTAAGGGGTAGTGATTACTAAAACTAACCCTAACACTGACACACACTGACACACACACTGACACACACTGACACACACTGACACACACTGATACACACTGACACTCACTGATACACACTGACACACACTGATACACACTGACACTCACTGATACACACTGATACACACACTAACACACACTCATACACAGTAACACACACACACTGATACACACTGACACACACTGATACACACTAACACACACACACTGACACTCACTGATACACACACTGATACACACTGAAACACACACTGATACACACTGATACACACTGACACACACTGACACACACTGATACACACTGACACACACTAACACACACTGACACACACTGATACACACTGACACACACTGACACACACTAAACACACTGACACACTGACACACTGATACACACTGATACACACTGATACACACTGACACACACTGACACACACTAATACACACTGACACACACTGATACACACTGACACACACTGACACACACTAATACACACTGACACACACTGACACACACACACACTGATACACACTGATACACACTAACACACACAGTGATACACACTGACACACACTAACACACACTGATACACACTGATACACACTAACACACACACACTGAGACACACACTGATACACACACTGATACACACTGACACACACTGACACACACTGATACACACTGATACACACTGATACACACTAACACACACACACTGATACACACTGACACACACTAACACACACTGATACACTGACACACACTGACACACACTAACACACACTGACACACACTGATACACACTGATACACACTAACACACACACACACTGATACACACTGACACACACTAACACACACACATACACACTGACACACACTGACACACACACTACACACACTGACACACACACACTAACACACACTGACACACACTAACACACACACACTGATACACACTGACAAACACACACACACTAACACACACTGACACACACACTAACACACACTGACACACACTAACACACACACACTGATACACACTGACAAACACACACACACTGACACACACTGACACACACACTAACACACACTGACACACACACTACACCACTGACACACACTGACACACACTGATACACACTGACACACACTGACACACTAACACACACTGATACAGAGACAAACACACACACACACTAACACACACTGACACACACTAACACACACACACTGATACACACTGACAAACACACACACACACTGACACACACTGACACACACAAAACACACACTGACACACACACTAACACACACTGACACACACTGACACACACACTAACACACTGATACACACTGACACACACTGACCACACACTAACACACTGACACACACACTAACACACACTGATACACACTGACACACACTGACACACACACTAACACACACTGACACACACACTAACACACACACACACTAACACACACTGACACACACACTAACACACACTGATACACACTGACACACACTGACACACACACTAACACACACTGACACACACTGACAACACACACACACTAACACACACTGATACACACTGACACACACTGACACACACTAACACACACTGACACACACTAACACACACTGACACACACTGACACACACTGACACACACTGATACACACTAACACACACTGACACACACTGATACACACTGACACACACTGATACACACTGACACACACTGACACACACTGATACACATAACACACACTGACACACACTGATACACACACTGACACACACTGACACACACTGACACACACACTGACACACACACTAACACACACTGACACACTACACACACTGACACACACTGACACACACTGACACACACTGATACACACTAACACACTGACACACACTGATACACACTGACACACACTGATACACACTGACACACACTGACACACTGATACACACTAACACACACTGACACACACTGATACACACTGACACACTGACACACACACTAACACACACTGACACACACTAACACACACACACACTAACACACACTGACACACACACTAACACACACTGATACACACTGACACACACTGACACACACTAACACACTGACACACACTGACAAACACACACACACACTAACACACACACACTGATACACACTGACAAACACACACACACACTGACACACACTGACACCACACTAACACACACTGACACACACACTAACACACACTGACACACACTGACACACACTGATACACACTGACACACTGACACACTAACACACACTGATACACAGAGACAAACACACACACGCACTGACACACACTAACACACACACACTGATACACACTGACAAACACACACACACACTGACACACTGACACACACACTAACACACACTGACACACACACTAACACACACTGACACACACTGACACACACTGATACACACACTAACACACACTGATACACACTGACACACACTGACACACACACTAACACACACTGACACACACACTAACACACACTGATACACACTGACACACACTGACACACACACTAACACACACTGACACACACACTAACACACACACACACTAACACACACTGACACACACACTAACACACACTGATACACACTGACACACACTGACACACACACTAACACACACTGACACACACTGACAAACACACACACACACTACACACACTGATACACACTGACACACTGACACACACTAACACACTGACACAAACACTAACACACACTGACACACACTAACACACACTGACACACACTGACACACACTGACACACACTGATACACACTACACACACTGACACACACTGATACACACTGACACACTGATACACACTGACACACACTGACACACACTGATACACACTAACACACACTGACACACACTGATACACACTAACACACACTGATACACACTGACACACACTGACACACACTGATACACACTGATACACACTGACACACACTGATACACACTAACACACACACACTGATACACACTGATACACACTGACACACACTGACACACACACTAACACACACTGACACACACACTAACACACACTAATACACACTGACACACACTGACACACACTGATACACACTGACACACACTGACACACACTGACACACACACTGATACACACTGACACACACTGACACACACTGACACACACACTAACACACACTAACACACACTGACACACACACTAACACACACTGATACACACTGACACACACTGACACACACACTAACACACACTGACACACACACTGACACACACTGACACACACTGATACACACTAACACACACTGACACACACACTAACACACACTGACACACACACTAATACACACTGATACACACTAACACACACACTGATACACACTGACACACACTGACACACTGATACACACTGACACACACACACTGATACACACTGACAAACACACACACACACTGATACACACTGACACACACTAATACACACTAACACACACTGACACACACTGACACACACTGATACACACTGACACACACTGATACACACTGACAAACACACACACACACACAGATACACACTGACACACACACACACACACTGATACACACTAACACACACACACTGATACACACTGACAAACACACACACACTGATACACACTGACACACACTGATACACACTGACACACACAGATACACTGACAAACACACACACACACTGATACACACTAACACACACACACTGATACACACTGACACACACTGACACACACTGACACACACTAACACACACTGATACACACTAACACACACACACTGATACACACTGACACACACTGACACACACTGATACACACTGACGCACACTGATACACACTGACAAACACACACACACACTGATACACACTGACAAACACACACACACACTGATACACACTGACACACACTAATACACACTAACACACACACACTGATACACACTGACAAACACACACACACACTGATACACACTGACACACACTAATACACACTAACACACACACACTGACACACACTGATACACACTGACACACACTGATACACACTGACAAACACACACACACACTGATACACACTGACACACACTGATACACACTAACACACACTAACACACACACACTGATACACACTGACACACACTGACACACACTGATACACACTGACACACACTGATACACACTGACAAACACACACACACACACTGATACACACTGACAAACACACACACACTGATACACACTGACACACACTAATACACACTGATACACACACTGACACACACTGATACACACTGACACACACTGATACACACTAACACACACACACTGATACACACTGACACACACTGATACACACTAACACACACACACTGATACACACTGACACACTGACACACTGATACACACTGAAACACACACACACACTGATACACACTGACACACACTGACGCACACTGATACACACTGACAAACACACACACACACTGATACACACTGACACACTAATACACACTGACGCACACTGATACACACTGACAAACACACACACACACTGATACACACTGACACACACTGACACACACTGATACACACTGACGCACACTGATACACACTGACAAACACACACACACACTGATACACACTGACACACACTAATACACACTGATACACACTGACACACACTGATACACACTGACACACACTGATACACACTAACACACACACACTGATACACACTGACACACACTGATACACACTAACACACACACACTGATACACACTAACACACACTGACACACACTGATACACACTGATACACACTAACACACACACTGATACACACTGACACACACTGACACACACTGATACACACTGACACACACTGATACACACTGATACACACTGATACACACTGACACACACTGATACACTCTGACACACACTGACACACACTGATACACACTGACACACACTGACACACACTGATACACACTGACACACACTGACACACACTGATACACACTGACACACACTGACACACACTGATACACACTGACACACACTGACACACACTGACACATACTGATACACACACTAACACACTGATACACACTGACACACACTGACACACACACTAACACACTGATACACACTGACACACACTGACACACACACTAACACACACTGACACACACTGACACACACACTAACACACACTGATACACACTGACACACACTGACACACACACTGACACACACTGACACACACTGATACACACTGACAAACACACACACACACTAACACACACTAACACACACTGACACACACTGACACACACTGATACACACTGACAAACACACTAACACACACTGATACACACTGACACACACTGACACACACACTAACACACACTGATACACACTAACACACACTGACACACACACTAACACACACTGACACACACTGACACACACTGATACACACTGACACACACTGACACACTAACACACACTGATACACACAGACACACACACACACACACTAACACACTGATACACACTAACACACACACACTGATACACACTGACAAACACACACACACACTGACACACACTGACACACACACTAACACACTGACACACACTGACACACACTGATACACACACTAACACACACTGATACACACTGACACACACTGACACACACACTAACACACTGACACACACACTAACACACACTGATACACACTGACACACACTGACACACACACTAACACACACTGACACACACTAACACACACACACACTAACACACACTGACACACACACTAACACACACTGATACACACTGACACACACTGACACACACACTAACACACACTGACACACACACTAACACACACTGACACACACTAACACACACTGACACACACTGACACACACACTAACCACACTGACACACACTGACAAACACACACACACACTAACACACACTGACACACACACTAACACACACTGATACACACTGACACACACTGACACACACACTAACACACACTGACACACACTAACACACACTGACACACACTAACACACTGACACACACTGACACACACTGATACACACTAACACACACTGACACACACTGATACACACTGACACACACTGATACACACTGACACACACTGACACACACTGATACACACTAACACACACTGACACACACTGATACACACTAACACACACTGATACACACTGACACACACTGACACACACTGATACACACTAACACACACACACACTGATACACACTGATACACACTGACACACACTGATACACACTAACACACACACACACTGATACACACTGATACACACTGACACACACTGACACACACTAACACACACTAATACACATTGACACACACTGACACACACTGATACACACTGACACACACTGACACACACTGACACACACACACTGATACACACTGACACACACTGACACACACTGACACACACACTAACACACACTGACACACACACTAACACACACTAACACACACTGATACACACTGACACACACTAACACACACTGACACACACACTAACACACACTGATACACACTGACACACACTGACACACACACACACACACACTGACACACACACTGACACACACTGATACACACTAACACACACTGACACACACACTACACACACTGACACACACACTAATACACACTGATACACACTAACACACACACACTGATACACACTGACACACACTGACACACACTGATACACACTGACACACACACACTGATACACACTGACACACACTAATACACACTAACACACACTGACACACACTGACACACACTGATACACACTGACACACTGATACACACTGACAAACACACACACACACACAGATACACACTGACAAACACACACACACACACTGATACACACTGACAAACACACACACACACTGATACACACTGACACACACTAACACACACTAACACACACCGACACACACTGATACACACTGACACACACTGACACACACACTAACACACACTGATACACACTAACACACACACACTGATACACACTGACACACACTGACACACACACTGATACACACTGACAAACACACACACACACTGATACACACTGACACACACTGATACACACTGATACACACTGACGCACACTGACACACACTGACACACACTGATACACACTGACGCACACTGATACACACTGACAAACACACACACACACACACTGATACACACTGACAAACACACACACACTATACACACTGATACACACACTGACACACACTGATACACACTGACACACACTGATACACACTAACACACACACACTGATACACACTGACACACACTGATACACACTAACACACACACACTGATACACACTGACACACACTGACACACACTGATACACACTGACAAACACACACACACTGATACACACTGACACACACTGACACACACTGATACACACTGACACACACACACTGATACACACTAACACACACTGATACACACTGACACACACTGATACACACTGACACACACTGATACACACTAACACACACACACTGATACACACTGACACACACTGATACACACTAACACACACACACTGATACACACTAACACACACTGACACACACTGATACACACTGATACACACTGATACACTCTGACACACACTGACACACACTGATACACACTGACACACACTGACACACACTGACACACACTGATACACACACTGACACACACTGATACACACTAATACACACTGATACACACACTGACACACACTGATACACACTGACACACTGACACACACTGATACACACTGACACACTGACACACACTGATACACACTGACACACACTGACACACACTGACACACACTGACACACACTGATACACACTAACACACTGACACACACTGATACACACTAACACACACACACTGATACACACAACACACACTGATACACACTGACACACACTGATACACTAACACACACACACTGATACACACTGACACACACTGATACACACTACACACACTGACACACACTGATACACACTGATACACACTGATACACACTGACACACACTGATACACTCTGACACACACTGACACACACTGATACACACTGACACACACTGATACACACACTGACACACACTGATACACACTGACACACACTGACACACACTGACACACACTGATACACACACTAACACACTGATACACACTGACACACACTGACACACACACTAACACACACTGATACACACTGACACACACTGACACACACACTAACACACACTACACACACTGATACACACTGACACACACTGACACACACACTAACACACACTGACACACACTGACACACACACTAACACACAGTAACACACACTGATACACACTGACACACACTGACACACACACTGACACACACTGACACACACTGATACACACTGACACACACAACACACACTAACACACACTGACACACACTGACACACACTGATACACACTGACAAACACACTGACACACACTAACACACACTGATACACACTAACACACACTGACACACACTGACACACACTGATACACACTGACACACACTGACACACACTGACACACACTGACACACACTGATACACACACTAACACACACTGATACACACTGACACACACACTAACACACACTAACACACACTGATACACACTGACACACACTGACACACACACTAACACACACTGACACACACTGACACACACTAACACACAGTAACACACTGATACACACTGACACACACTGACACACACACTGATACACACACTGACACACTGATACACACTGACAAACACACACACACACTAACACACTGACACACACTGACACACACTGACACACACTGACACACTGATACACACTAACACACACTGATACACACTGACAAACACACTGACACACACTAACACACACTGATACACACTAACACACACTGACACACACTGACACACACTGATACACACTGACACACTCTGACACACACTGATACACACTGACACACACTGACACACATGACACACTCTACACACACTGACACACACTGACACACACTGACACACACTGACACACACTGACACACACTGACACACACTGATACACACTGACACACACTGACACACACTGATACACACTGACACACTCTGACACACTCTGACACACACTGACACACACACACAGCCTGCATCTTGTCCGTCTTATGATCGGTTCTGATTAAAAGTTCTGCTCGTCTTCAGGGTCATTTTGCTCCAGAACCAGCAGGTTTGGTTCGACCCGGATTCTGACCCCGTTTCCATGCCAACAGGCAGCATTACCAGTGGGCTGCCGGTTCAAATCCCCGCCGTGTCTGTCAGAGGCCAGGCATGGTGGAGGAAGTATCATGCTTCCTGGGTTCCTCCGGTTCTGGAAGGAAGGCGTCCATCTTCTTCTGATGATGATGACGATCCCAGAGACCTTCATCATCATCACTAGATCTTCCTCCTCAGAAGGTTAAAGGTTAAAGTTTTATTGGCACTGTCTCTTTAACTGCCCCTCCCCCCTCCCTCTCTCAGCCTTTGCCTCTAATCTCCGTTCGGGAGCCGATCGGAGCGGAGCGGAGCCGGATTACAGACGCTGCGGCCCGACCCAATCCTCCTGCCGGGACGTCACAGGACCGCCGGGTCCAGGAGCCACAGAGGATGACGATGGTCCCCAGTGACGAAGAGCAGCGAGATGTACGAGAACGGCAGAGGTAAGTTCTGGAGGGACGGGTTCTGACTGCTCAGCATCTTCAATCTGGACCAGACCTGAACTCGGTCCGGTTGCCTTCAGCTCTTCCTTCAGAACCGATGGTGGGTCCATCAGGGAGCCAGATGCTCAGGTTCTTCTGGACCTGCAGGTGGTTCTGGTTCTCCCACCTGCAGGACCGTCCCTGATCTTCTCATTCGGGCTACGGGGAACCGGTTCAGAACTTGGTTCTGGTTCTGAAGGCTTTTGGTGTTGAGCTCGGATTCCTCTCAGGTTTCCTGGACCAGGTGGTTGTGGTTGTTCCTGGGTCAGAACCTCCAGTGGAACCAGACCCGTTAGTATCTGAACCTCAGAACAGGGTCTGGTACCACCACAGTGGACCCGTTTGGTCCCAATTGGTCCCATTTGGACCCTTCGGACCCTTTGGTCCCGATTGGTCCCGTTTGGACCCGATTGGTCCCGTTTGGACCTGATTGGACCCGTTTGGTCCCGTTTGGACCCGTTTGGTCCCGCTTGGTCCCGTTTGGTCCCGCTTGGTCCCGTTTGGACCAGTTTGGACCAGTTTGGTCCCGTTTGGACCCGTTTGGTCCCGTTTGGACCCGTTTGGTCCCGCTTGGTCCCGTTTGGACCAGTTTGGACCAGTTTGGTCCCGTTTGGACCCGTTTGGTCCCGCTTGGTCCCGTTTGGACCCGTTTGGAGTTTGGTCCGAGTTTGTCCCGTTTTGGACCCGTTTGGACCAGTTTTGGTCCCGCTTGGTCCCGTTGGTCCCGTTTGGACCCGTTTGGTCCCGTTTGGTCCCGTTTGGACCCGTTTGGACCAGTTTGGTCCCGTTTGGACCCGTTTGGACCAGTTTGGTCCCGCTTGGTCCCGTTTGGTCCCGTTTGGACCCGTTTGGACCAGTTGGTCCCGTTTTGGACCCGTTTGGTCCCGCTTGGACCCGTTTGGACCAGTTTGGTCCCGTTTGGACCCGTTTGGTCCCGTTTGGACCCGTTTGGACCAGTTTGGTCCCGTTTGGACCCGTTTGGTCCCGTTTGGACCCGTTTGGACCAGTTTGGTCCCGTTTGGACCCGTTTGGTCCCGCTTGGTCCCGTTTGGACCCGTTTGGACCAGTTTGGTCCCGTTTGGACCGGTTTGGACCCTTTGGACCAGTTTGGAGCCGTTAGGACCCGTTTTGGTCCCGTTTGGACCCGTTTGGACCAGTTTGGTCCCGTTTGGACCGGTTTGGACCCTTTTGGACCAGTTTGGAGCCGTTAGGACCCGTTTGGTCCCGTTTGGACCCGTTTGGACGCGTTTGGACGCGTTTGGTCCCGTTTGGACGCGTTTGGACCAGTTTGGACGCGTTTGGTCCCGTTTGGACGCGTTTGGACCCGTTTGGTCCCGATTGGACCAGTTTGGACCGTTTGGACCCATTTGGACCAGTTTGGACCCGTTTGGACCAGTTTGGTCCCGTTTGGACGCGTTTGGACCAGTTGAACGCGTTTGGACCCGTTTGGACCCGTTTGGACCAGTTGAACGCGTTTGGACCCGTTTGGACCCTTTGGTCCCATTTGGACCAGTTTGGACCCGTTTGGACCAGTTTGGTCCCGTTTGGACCAGTTTGGTCCCGTTTGGACCCGTTTGGTCCCGTTTGGACCCGTTTGGACCCGTTTGGACCCGTTTTTGGACCAGTTTGGACCCGTTTGGACCCGTTTGGACCCGTTTGGTCCCGTTTGGACCCGTTTGGACCCGTTTGGACCCATTTGGACCAGTTTTGGACCCATTTGGACCCGTTTGGTCCCGTTTGGACCAGTTTGGTCCCGTTTGGACCCGTTTGGACCCGTTTGGACCCATTTGGACCCGTTTGGACCCGTTTGGACCAGTTTGGTCCCGTTTGGACCCGTTTGGACCCGTTTGGACCCGTTTGGACCCGTTTGGACCAGTTGGACCCGTTTGGACCCGTTTGGTCCCGTTTGGACCCATTTGGACCAGTTTGGTCCCGTTTGGACCAGTTTGGTCCCGTTTGGACCCATTTGGACCCGTTTGGACCGTTTGGACCCGTTTGGACCCGCTCTCTGGATGCTCTGCACTCCTCATCTGTTGCCGTGGAAGGAACCGGATCAGCAGCTAATCCTTCCATTGTTCTGAGTTAATCAAACCGGGCCTGAAACCCAGAGGACTCCAGAGGTTCTGGAGGAGCTTTTGGAAAGATCAGAATCTTTCATCAGGCTGTGGAAGCAGCTTCAGTTTCTGGTATTCAGCTATGCTCAGTGGCCCTGCTGCAGGGTTCTGGTTCTGGTACTGGCCCGGTAATGTTTTTGGGTCGTTAATCAGATGAAAGCAATGCAGCAAATTCTGAGGCAGCAGGAAGAACATCACCGGACCGAATGTTCCTCTGGCCAAAAGAAGGTTGTACCAAACCTTCAGCTTGAGTTCCTCAGAACTCAGACCTTCAGGGATCCAGATTGGATCCGGTTCTGGTTCTGATCCGGTCTGACAGGACAGAGTTTATTTCATGGAAATCTGGTCCTGTTTTCCAGGCTGGCAGTGAACGCATCATGTCCATGTTTCTCCACCTGCCTCAGAACAACAGCTGGACGGCAGCAAAGCATTGTGGGAAATCCTGATAGGGATAAAGCTCTTCCAGAGCGATGCTTCACACAGCCTGCGGGGGGCGCCGTGACGGTCCCCATAGGGATAGAAAGGCAGACTGAAAGTGTGTGTCCTCAGGATTTAACACAGAAATCACGTCCTAGATCCACCGTGGACACACAGATCTAGGTCACAGCTGTTCCCCCCTCACACACACACACACACACACACACACACCACACACACACACACACACACACACACACACACACACACACTTCCTCTTCCTCCTCCTGCTCCCCTCCTGTCTGACCTTGCAGGAGGACAAAGAGGACAGAAGATCTTTTTGTTCTGCTCGGGTCAGAACCAGCAGGCTCCATCGGCTTCCAGAACCACAGGACCAAACCGGACCAAGAACCAGCTAAGATTCTGGTTTTGAGTCCGGTTTCTGCTGCTGAAACACCTCAGAGTCTAGATGGAGAAAAAGTCCCAGTCTGAACCCAAAGTGGGAAGCATTCAGACGTCTAGACGTCATGTTGATGCCGGAAACCCAAACGGGGTTCATCGATATCCAGAGAAAACGCTGCAGTGTTCTGGTTCATCAGCTGCTGGTTCCACTGTGTTGCAGGTAGCAGCGGCTTCGCCACGGCGATGGACGGAGAGGAGGGCGGGGAGACGAGGAGGGGGAGGCAGACGGAGGGGGAGGAAGTGGAGGAGGAAGAGACGAGGAAGAGGAAAAGGATGCAGAGTGGGATGAGGAGCTGGACGGAGGAGATGAAGGTGGAGTGAGGATGACGAGAACCGACACGCTTCACTCCACCACCAGCTCCACTGCAACGCAGAGAAGAAGAGGACAACACGGCAAGAAACAGGTGAGAACACGGCAAGAAACAGGTGAGAACACGGCAAGAAACAGGTGAGAACACGGCAAGAAACAGGTGAGAACACGCAAGAAACAGGTGAGAACACGGCAAGAAACAGGTGAGAACACGGCAAGAAACAGGTGAGAACACGGCAAGAAACAGGTGAGAACAGCAGTTTCCAAACGTTTTCTGGTCCCTGTGGGTTACAATAAAATCCCCCAAAAAGAAAATAGAACATAAACCTAAACAAACATTTTGTTTTCAAACTCCACTGAAGTTCTTTCACACTTCAGGTTGCAACAAAACAAACTCCAACCATCTTTACAGTGAAACTGTTTCGCAACTGCACCCCCTGTAATGGCACTGCACGCCCCTAGGGGCGCGCCACACTTTGGGAACCACTGATTGACAACATGCTGATATCAAGTGAAAACATGGCATGCAGAAGTTCAGATATTAAACGATAAACTTTCTTTCATTTGGAGAAACGATCAAAACTTTCAGCGTTATTCCAGCCCGTTTCCTGACCAGAACCCCATCCTGCGGTTCTGGTTCTTCTGACCTGATGATGATGATGGATGAAATGAACCAAAGATCTGGTGGTCACTGAAGTCAGCTGTATTTTTATGAACATATGAAACATGTCAACATTATCAGACCTCTGATAATGGGTTCTTCTAGAACCGACCCGGTTCTTCAGAACCGACCCGGTTCTTCAGATGTCTGAAAAACTTAGTCATTGGGAGGATGTGCTGGCTCTTCACTGTGAACCAGATACATTGCCATAGAAACAGATGATGTAAGTGATGATGTCACCTTCCTCCTCAGGTGCAGGGCAGCAACCAGGTCAACGGGCCCCCAGGGCGTTGTTCTGTCTGAAGCTCAACAACCCGATCCGACGCGCCGCACTTCACATCGTCGAGTGGAAGTATCCTTCAGCCAATCATGACTTTATATCAAATCATGTTTTATGATCCCAGTTTGGACCTGACATCATTCTGGTTCCGTTAGCATCAGAACCCTCTGATGCTAACGTGTCATCACATGCAAATGGTTCTGGTTCTACAGAAAGACGTTTTATTCTGAGCAAATTCTGAGCAAACTTTGAAAATATCGCCAAAAGAGAAAATGTAAATTATCAGTGAATTAACTGGGATGGGCATGATTGGGTCGGCTAATTGGGTCAGCTGATTGGGTCAGCTGATTGGGTCAGCTGTTGACGTACACACAGCTGAATAAACAGTAGAAGTTGCAAAGTCAGAATTTTATTCCATCTCCCATGAATGAACTCTTCTTCAGAGAACCACTTCAAGCCAGTGCAAAAACTTTGAGTTTTGTCGTTTCCAGTTTTAATGCGATGCTTCAAAATATCAGTAAAAAAAAACACAGATGGAAACACTGCTTTTGTTTTCTGTGGGAGATCTGAACAAGGTCATCAGAACCTCCAGGTCCAGTGTCTCCAGATCCATGCTGAGCTGAAATCTACCGGGAGGGAACGAGACTGGGCGTGTCTCTGCTCTCTGATTGGACAGAAACCAGGAAGTCCTCCAGCAGTGGGACACAGAAACCGGTCTGGTGCCATTAAAGGCTCCTGTCTGAACAGGAAGCTACAGGTCAGATCAGGACCAGGCAGTCTGTTGGTTTCAGAACTTCCTGAAACTCGTTTCTCAGACCGTTCGATATCTTTCATCCTGTTAGCCATCTTTGCAAACTGCGGGCTCTGGGAGTTTCCAAACCGTTTCCTGAAGATGACTCCAACTCCACCAACCATGACTGGTGAGAGAAGGCCTGACCTCCAGAATAAGAGCCTGGGGCTGTGGAGGCAGTGGTGCAGGATAAACTGGCGCAGTGGATGATTGACAGATCTGTGATTGGCTCTGAAGACTCTCTGCGTTCTCCGCCGTCTACAGACCGAGCCCGTTGTTCGTGCAGTCACTTCCTGTTGGGGTGATGGCTGCTCCTCGCTCTCAGCTGAACTCAGGAGATGTTTTCATTGGTCTTCCACCCAACGGACTTAAAACATTTTATTGAGATCGTCCAGTCCATGTTCTCAGCCACCAGAACCGATCACGTGTTCTGCTGTCCGGTTCTGACAGACCTTGTTCTGTGTTTCAGGAACAAGTGGAGTACGTCTTCCTCATAATCTTCACCATAGAGACCTTCCTGAAGATCCTGGCCTACGGTCTGGTGATGCACCCCAGCTCCTACATCCGCAACGGCTGGAACCTGCTGGACTTTGTCATCGTCATTGTGGGTAGGAACACAGAAGACCTGGAGGAGGTCTCTGTAGGCCTTTCAATCCTTCTGTGTGTGAGTCCCAGGTTCTGACCCACTTTATTTAAGTAGTTATATAGCTGAAGTGAAGTGATTCATAGTTTTCATGATTTTATGAAAAAATCCATCCATCAGCAGCCTGGAGACCCAGACTTTTGTCTCTCCAGCCACTGGGCCAGATCCTCCCAAAGCGTTGGTTTCCCAGGCCAGCCTGCAGTTCCTCTGGCGCCAGAGCAAAGCTCAGAGCACACAGCTGAGTTTAGCTTGTCAGTCTAACTGCAATGGTTCTGGTTCTGGTCTCAGAAGTTCTCCAGAACCTCATAGACAACCACCCTCATGCTGCAGCATGTAACTGCAAAAATCTTTCAAGTGTGGATGCCAGCATAGACATTAGCATGCTAACCCTCAGACTGACTGCTTTCAGATTTCCCATCAGCCATTTTGATTTCAGCATAATGGAAATGTCGTTTCGAAGCCTTTTAGCTCTGCCGTCGCCGCAGCTTGCTGCTCAGGAAGACTGAGCCAGATGTCACACTTAGACAAGATGGGCTGTCCTGTCAGACCGTCAGTTCCAGAACCAAAAAATGAAAATCTCGTAGAGTGCTTATGAGGTCACTGACTGCGACCCCTTTAAGGACTGCTGGAGAACTCATTTTCATGACTTGGATTAACTTTATATCAAATCATGTTTCCACTTTGATCATCAAGTAATAAAATGCAGCAGAATCATAAACAGGAAACTTTGCTGTTCACGAGTCTCACTACAGTCATCAACTGGTATCAACTGAATGCTTACTGTTAGCTTCTGCTAATTGTTTTAGGTATAGCATTTTAGCATTAGCAGAGCTAAGAGATTCTTGTTTAGTGAATTAATAATCATTGGCCAAACTTTTTCGTCGACGACCGGGAAGAATGAAATGTCTATTTAACACAAACATCATCCATCCATCGTCCATCCATCCATCCGATCCATCGTCCATCCATCCATCCATTCATCCATCCATCCATCATCCATCCATCAATTCATCATCCATCATCCATCCATCATCCATCATCCATTCATCCATCCATCCATCATCCATCCATCCATCCATTCATCCATCCATCCATCCATCATCCATCCATCAATTCATCATCCATCCATCAATTCATCATCCATCCATCCATCCATTCATCCATCCATCCATTCATCCATCATCCATCCATCATCCATCCATCCATCATCCATCATCATCCATCCATCCATCCATCATCCATCCATCATCCATCCATCCATCATCCATCCATCATCCATCATCATCCATCCATCCATCATCCATCCATCATCCATCCATCATCCATCCATCCATCCATCATCCATCATCCATCCATCCTGACTGAGCTGAGATGTTTCAGTCTTGAGACAGTGAAGTGATGGATCGTTTGGCTCTCAGCCCAGCAGACCTGGAGCTTCATTCTCTGTCCTCACTGCAGCACAAGAGACATGACTGGACGTCTTCAGATCAGTGATGATGCTGGTGATGATAAAGCCTGTGTCATGGTAACTCTGCCTGGGGATGCTTTGCTCCATTTCACTGCATCAGAGACAGCAATGGACCCTCTGGACTTTGCTTCATGCTTCTCTGCAGGAGACTGACTGGACATAAACTCCTGCGCCTGGATGAGGAGAAGGTCTCAGTGGACCCCTGATCTATGGTGGCGAGCTAAAAACATTTTCTGCTTCATCGATGGTTCAGGCCTTTTCTATGGTGCTACCAGGACTGAAACCAGAACCGGAACACAAGCAGCTGAAAGGAGTCTCCTCTGTGGGTTTAGAGTAGAGCTGCTGCTGCTCTACAGGGTTCCAGCTTCATCTGGACACCTCCAGCTAGAGGTTTTCCTGGTTCTTCCCAATGGGTGAGAATCCAAAACTCCATGGTGGGACTGGTTATCCTTGTAATTCAGGAAAACGGGATCCTGCAGGGTGAGCTGGAGAGAGAACGTCTGGGTTTCCCGTCTGGACCTGTGACCTCCAAGCCTTTCCATCACCTTTCTACACAATTACACTCGACTCTCATCTCATCTGCAATGAAAGAGGAATGATTGAAGCATTTTATTGCTTATTCCCCACAGGTTAGCATGACATGTGTCATGGCCAGATATTAGCGACTGAATGAAATCACTCAATCTTTTGAACTTTAACAGAGTTTAGACCTCCAGAAAACATTTCTCAATATTCATCCAGACCTTCTGGACAGAGCAACTTGTAGAGAAAGGGGCTGGTTTCTACCAAGTCAGCAGTCACATGGGTGGGTAGTTTCACTTCCCTCAGTCCTCTGGGATCGGACATTCACCAGAAACCAAGGTATTAACTGGATGCAAACATGAACAGAAATTTCAGAAGGAAACTTCTGGGGATGCTGACTCTTCCTTCCTAGAAGCCACACCTTCAGAAGTACAACTGATAACTGATGTTTCACTTTTCTTTTTCTGTGCAGGTTATTCAGCGTCGTCCTGGAGACAATGACTCATAAGTCAAGTGGTGAGCAGGCAACCACTCACCACATGCCAGGGAAGCCGGAGGTCTGGATGTCAAAGCTCTGAGAGCCTTCAGGGTGCTGCGACCCCTCAGGCTGGTCTCTGGAGTCCCCAGTGAGTTTCCTGGACAGTGACCTGACTGGACAATGTGTGTCCAACATGTCTTCAGTTCTGTGTGTTCTTCAGGTCTGCAGATTGTCCTGAACTCCATCATGAAGGCAATGGTTCCTTTGCTGCACATCGCTCTATTGGTTCTCTTCGTCATCATCATCTACGCCATCATTGGCTTGGAACTCTTCATCGGACGTATGCACAGGACCTGCTATTACATCGGGACAGGTGCTGCACACAAATGGACTGGTCACACCTGTAATCACTCGCCCCACGAGGTCCAAAGAGAATCATGAAGATACTTTTACTCGGTTTTGGGTGATCTTTCCTAAATGTTCAGCTGCTGAAAGGATGAAGAGTGGCTCCTTTCTGGTTCATCTCTCTTTGAGGCCTTTAGCAGATTCGGTTTGTCCAGTTGAGCCCAAACAAAGAAATAAAACACCAAACAGTTTATTTTAAGATCCCTTCATCCCGGATGAAGTGCCTGCTCACTGCCTGCTCAGCTCTCAAACCTACCCAACCTGAGCTGTAGCGTCAGCTGCACGGTCAGCAGACCCTACAGATCGAGACTCCCATGTTGATTCTACAAGCCCCCTGATTCAGGAAGCTTCAGGGGGCTGAAGGAACCACTGAACCACAAAACCCCAAAACATCCTCCACACATCCCATCACCATTAACACTGCTGACTTTTGGCTGAGTCTTCGCTCTTATGAAAGACCTTATCTGCAGTTTATTTTCAGTGAACAACCATTCAATCATCAAACACTGATATTTACCAATTTACTGTCAAAGAAAATGTTTCTTCATAGTGTTGTCTCGCCCAGCTGTCACCTCTGTTTTCGGTGTCGCCTCATCGTCTTGTCTCCTCGGTGAGTTTACTTCTACCGATTATCCTCGTCTCCAGATAACTACGTGGAGGACGAACCGGTGCCATGTGCGTTCGCCGGACATGGCCGCCAATGCACTGTGAACGGCTCTGAGTGTCGGGGCCGATGGGACGGTCCCAATGGTGGAATCACCAACTTTGATAACTTTTTCTTTGCCATGTTGACGGTGTTTCAGTGCATCACCATGGAGGGATGGACCGATGTGTTGTACTGGGTGAGGACGCACCTCCAGTTGTCCTCCCATACTCAGAGTTGTGTCCACGTCTCCTCATCCTTCTCCTGGTCTCTCTTTGCAGATGAACGACGCCATTGGCTTTGAGCTGCCCTGGGTATATTTTGTCAGTCTGGTGTTTTTGGATCCTTCTTTGTTCTGAATCTGGTTTTGGGAGTCCTCAGTGGGTCAGTTGAGCTCTCAGAAGGTTCTGATGGTAGGCGTGGACCAGAACTCACCTCTAAATGAATGCCATTTGAATGTTTCAGAGAGTTCAGTAAGGAAAGGGAGAAGGCCAAAGCCCGGGGAGACTTCCAGAAGCTCCGGGAGAAGCAGCAGATGGAGGAGGATCTGTGTGGATACATGGACTGGATCACTCAGGCGGAGGACATGGACGAACTGGACGAGGACGGAAACCCACGTAAGTCAGACTCTGTAGTGAGTCTGTGTTTTCATCCATCAGTTCAGCAGTTTGATGTTCAGAGACAGAAATAATCCAGACTCAGCACAGCACTCCATACTGGATCAGATTAAGGATTTCTCTGGATCAAAGGAGAAAGCTGCAGAATCAGGTCATGTGACATGGCTTTACCATCGGTCACATGACTGAGCTGAGCATCAACCGGGTCACGAAAAGATCCAGATCAATCAGAACATCAAGAACACAGCTGAAAAGGTCAGATGTACCTTCTGGAGTCTGGTGTCAATATGATGTCCACACAACTTTACCGCCATCCTCAGGTCCACTTTGACCTCAGTAGATTATCAATGATCTTTCCAGAGAGGAGAATGATGGGTCAGACTGGACAGTCAAGAAACTCAAACACTGAAAGTCTCCTTCAAGGTCCACACCCAAACCTGCTGCTTTGTGACAGGATCAGACTCTGAGGGCTTGTTGATGCCCTCAACCTTCAGCACACAGGTTGTTATTGTGGTTCTGATGAGCAACATGCTCACAACTAAAACATCTAGACTTCTACACATCTTGTCTCTGGAACCTTCAGAAACATGTAGCTCTCATTAATGGTTGGCGAGAAGGTTCTTTGGTTGGATCATTCTCTTCCATGAGGGTAACAGGTCCAGGATGGATGGACCTGTTACCCTGACCAGTAAGGCAGAGCCAGCTTCCCTGTGGATCAGGAATCTTCAAGTGCAGACCTTCAGCCTGGTGTTCTGTACCCGTTAGATCTGTCTGGTCCAACACACCTGACCCAAATGGCTGAATCGCCTCCTTACTGTTTGGTCCAGTTCTCCAGAGCCCCCCTAACAATGTCATTATTTAACTTGTGTGTTGAAGCAAAGATGTATCTAAAAGTTGCAGGATTCTGGTTCTCGAGGCCTGGAATCAAGAAACTTATTTCAGCTGCTTGTCATTCCTTCTGGATCATGAATGGAAAGCTTTGCTTCCAGGCTCAATACTTTCTTCACCACCAGACTCCAACATCTTCATTACTGCTGATGGGGCTGTGATGCATCTGTCACCTACTGCTCCATACTCCAGAGGTTCCCCATCATCTCCATGACCACGCCATCACATCCTGCCAAGGATCAGGAGGAGCAGAACCTGGAGGAGTCAATCTGACAATTAAAACTGTTCCCGCCTCTGCAGGGTGGTCTGTAATGACGCCGTGTCTTCCTGTGTGTCTCAGGGCCGTCCCTGGGGGATCTGTCCGACAAGAAGAGGAAGTTTGGCTGGTTCAGTCATTCTAACGACACTCATGGTGAGTCAGTCTCAGATAAAATGGTCCAAAATGTCTCTGACTTTCATGAGTTGAAGGAGAGTGGTGGTGAGGCAGACGCGGTAGAACCATGTTGAACTGAGAAGATGAGCTTTAATGGTGAAGTACGGCACAATATAATCCAAAATGTCCAAAAACCCAGGCAGCACTGCTGAGTGGAAACCAGGCAGCACTGCTGAGTGTTTTCTGCCGGTGTTTTCAACACCGGCAGAAAACAGGGAACATGAATGGACTGAGACAACATTGACAAGGACCCGACGAAGACGTAGAAACACAGAACAGGACACTGACAAGACAATGAGCCACAGTAAATGGTGGACAGACACACTGATGGAGGACATAATGCTAATGTCAAAACCTTAATGCTTTCTGTCTCTGTCTGTCTTCCTGTCTGTCTCTGTCTGTTAGCGAGTCTTCCAGCGAGTGAGACGGCTTCAGAGAACACCGAGAACATCGATGAAGAACACACCAACTGCTGCCAGGCCTGCTGGTAACCTTCTTCCATTTCCTAACTCTAACCCATTCAATTTAATCAAGACTTTATTAACATTAGCTTCTGCAAAAGGCCATATCAGTGGAACGCTTTAGCATTTGTGGAACTGATGTTCATAATTAGTGAATTAGAGTTAGCAGAGCGAGCGAGCCAGTTAGTTAGCAGTAACCACCACTTACCAGAAGCTTATAAAGACATGACATCATCATCATTCCATGATGATGATGATGTCATGTGGCCTTCAAGCGCTGAGGACCTCATCATCCAGCGCCACCTTCAGGCAGTAGATTGACCTCAGTTTGTTGTGTTCCAGTGCTTCTGTGATGAAGATCAGCTGCTGGTGAGTTTCTGTAGGAGAAAGTCATATTTTCAGACATTCCAGTTGCTGAAGGGTTCTTTCTGTCTCAGCCGGACGTTGCGTCGCTGGAACCGAGTCTGTCGCAGGAACTGTCGCACTGCTGTCAAATCGGTGACATTCTATTGGCTGGTTCTCCTGCTGGTCTTTCTGAACACCTCACTCAGCGCCTCCGAACACTACAACCAGCCTGACTGGCTGACTCAAGTCCAGGGTAAGCAGCCGTTCAGCGCTGCTGCGCGGCGGTCTCTCTGACGAACGCTGGGCAGCCTTGGTGAGGTAATTTTTTCCGTTTTGCAGACATTGCCAACAAGGTCCTGCTGTCTCTATTCACGGTGGAGATGCTGCTGAAGATGTACAGCTTGGGTCTGGCGCATTACTTCGTGGCCTTCTTCAACCGCTTTGACTGCTTTGTGGTGTGTGGTGGGATCATCGAGACCATTCTGGTGGAGCTGGAGATCATGCCTCCATGGGGATCGCCGTGCTGCGCTGCGTCCGCCTGCTGCGCATCTTCAAGGTCACACGGTGAGAGGTCAAGAGGTCATAGCTTGGCCTCCAGGTGGGACCCAAACTCCTGGTCTCTGATGGTGTCCCTGTGTCTCCCCAGCCATTGGACGGCTCTGTCCAACCTGGTGGCCTCCCTGCTGAACTCCATGAAGTCCATTGCCTCCCTGCTGCTGCTCCTCTTCCTCTTTCTCATCATTTTCGCTCGCTCGCTCGGCATGCAGCTGTTCGGAGGAAAGTTTAACTTCGATGAGACGCAGACCAAGCGGAGCACTTTTGATGCCTTCCCGCAGGCGCTGCTCACCTGTTTCCAGGTATCACGGCAACAGCAGGTGATGTCACCAGCTGAAGGGGCGTGTCCCTGATGATGACTGTGTGTCAGATCCTGACAGGTGAGGACTGGAATGTGGTCATGTATGACGGCATCATGGCGTACGGCGGCCCGGTGTTCCCAGGATGATCGTCTGCGTTTATTTTGTCATCCTCTTCATCTGTGGCAACTGTATCCATGGCAACTAACCAACACCTGGTCGATCAAACGGTTTATTATCGGAGAGCTCTGCTCATCTGACTCTCCATCAGAACTCCCCAAACATCTTCTCCTTACCGACCATCAGACATCCTGCTGAACGTCTTCCTGGCCATCGCCGTGGACAATCTGGCCGGAGGCGACGGGGACGACAAGAAGAAAGAGTGAGAGATGGAGAAGCAGATGGAAAACCTGGCTTTTATCCTGCCTGATGCTCTCCTGTTTTCTCTTCTGCAGAAAGAAGTCTGAGGGTGAGGGAGAGGAGGAGGCCGAAGGAGAAGTGTGAAGGTCAGCAGATCACCAAGGTCACACGTCTCTGACGTGTCCTCAGTTTATTCTAACCTTTGTTTGTCTCTTCAGGTCGACATCGATGAAGATACAGAGTATGAGGAGGAAGAGGAGCTTCCTGAAGGAGAAGACGGTCCGTTCTCACCAAATGATCTGGACCCATTGAACCGACCAGGAACCAGAACTCCTCTCTGCAGCATGTTAGGACAACGTCTGACTCTCCAGAGCAGAATCTCTGCTTCAGTCTTTAGTCAAGTCGATTTTTCCAAATTAAATCCCAAAACTGTTCTCATGAAAGACAGTGAGGATCTGTTAAATGAACCAGAACCAGAATCCTCTGGTCCTGCAGGTTCTGGAAATACAATTGGTTGTTCAAATGGACAAATATTTCAGAAGCTCCAGAAAGGGATTCTGGGAACTAGTGAGTGGTTCCAAAGATCAGGAGTTCTGGAGGTTCAGGGTTAGATGGTTGTACCATCAGTCCAGCCCAGTTCTAACAGCAGACCAGAACCCCTAGGGATCAGGCCTATTATCATCTTGTAGCTGCAGGTCAGTAGGATGAGCTCTGCGTCCAAACAGATGTTTCCCCTCTCTTCTCCTAAGACGGAGGCGTCCAGCTGAAGATGGCCGACCTTGCTCCTCCTAAAGAGAAAGTTCTTCCCATCCCAGAGGGCAGCGCCTTCTTCTGCCTCAGCAAAACAAACCCGTGAGTGTGTGAGCAGCTCAGCATTCACTGCCCTTTACACACACTAAAAAACATTTCAGCAAGCTCAGGGCCGTGCAGAGGCCTGTGAAGGGATTGAACAAAAACACCGTACAGCAACAACCCACATTAATCAAGAATCTAATTGGATCCTACAATATTATTGCCATCATGCAGGGACAATGCAAAGCAAATGTCTATATTTTCCCCAGCAGGAATAAAGTTTCTGTTTCTGCTGACAGATGGAGGCCAATCTGATCTGAGAATGAAGCTGTTAAACAGACCAGAGTTATGAATAAAAACATTTGCTGCCATTTTACTAATTAAGCCCTAAGTACCGGGTGGCAAGTGGGTGGTACCAGGTAGTACCGGGTGGTATCAAGGGGTACCGGTGGTATCGAGGGGTACTGGGTGGTATTGAGGGTATAGGGTGGTACCGGGTGGTATCAAGGGTACCGGGTGGTATCGAGGGTATAGGGTGGTATTGAGGGATACCGGGTGGTATTGAGGGATACCGGGTGGTATTGAGGGGTATAGGGTGGTATTGAGGGGTATAGGGTGATACCGGTGGTATCGAGGGGTACCGGGTGGTATCGAGGGGCACCGGGTGGTATCGAGGGTACCGGGTGGTATCGAGGGGTACCGGTGGTATCGAGGGGTACCGGGTGGTATTGAGGGATACCCGTGGGTATTGAGGGTACCGGGGTGGTATTGAGGGGTCCCGGGTGTATCGAGGGGTATAGGGTGGTACTGGGTGGTATTGAGGGGTACCGGGTGGTATCGAGGGGTACCGGGTGGTATTGAGGGGTCCCGGGTGGTATTGAGGGGTATAGGGTGGTATTGAGGGGTATAGGGTGGTACCGGGTGGTATCGAGGGGTACAGGGTGGTATCGAGGGGTATAGGGTGGTATCGAGGGGTATAGGGTGACATCGAGGGGTATAGGGTGGAATCGAGGGGTACAGGGTGGTATCGAGGGGTACTGGGTGGTATCGAGGGGTATAGGGTGACATCGAGGGGTATAGGGTGGAATCGAGGGGTACAGGGTGGTATCGAGGGGTACTGGGTGGTATCGAGGGGTATAGGGTGCTATCGAGGGGTACCGGGTGACATCGAGGGGTATAGGGTGCTATCGAGGGGTACTGGGTGGTATCGAGGGGTATAGGGTGGTATCGAGACGTATACGACTCATGCCTCATATCAGGATGTCTATAAATCAGACATTATTTGTATCTGTCAGTGGTTCCGACCCAGTCTGCCGGTAGAACCAGGCTTTTAGCAGAATGATGAAGTTAAAGTCAAAGTTTCTCTGCAGCTGAAGCTTTTCTGTGTTTCGGGTCGAGGCGGGTTTTTACCGCTATTGCAGAACAATCAGACCAACGTTTTTATTTACAGAGTATAAAAAATATTCTTGCCCATAATGTGACAGTTAGAGGCTCAGATCCTCATCATCATGGAGTCTGAACAACATGGAGGCAGAAACTCAGAGTCTTTATTAGACTGAAGGCCAGAATCACTTATTTTGATAAATTATTATATTGAGCTAAATATATTGCTGAGGGGTAGAAGCAGGCCTCCAGATATACAGACTAAAAACAAAAAAAATAAAAATAGAAAAAATGTTTGAAAAAGAAAAAAAAACTTAAAAAGGGCATAAAGAGTAAAAGGGGCGGGGCTCAAGCCCCCATAGACCCCCTTCTGCTCGTGCCTGAGCAACCTTCATTGTGTCAAATAACTTCTATTCTCAAAGCCTAAGAAATGCTGAAAATTTTAGATTTTTAACTCAAGTATTTGAGTTTTTGAAAGATAAAGTTGCAGTAAATAAGTTAGTAAAGGTTTGTTGACTCTGGATCTGATCCATCCAGAATCCAGCTGGTTCTGGTTCCATGTGAAGAGACCTGACTCTTTGGTCTGTCTTTCTGTTTGCAGGATCCGTGTCGCCTGCCACACGCTCATCCATCACCACATCTTCACCAACCTCATCCTCGTCTTCATCATCCTCAGCAGCTGCTCATTGGCTGCTGAGGATCCAATCAGAGCGCACTCCTTCAGGAACAATGTGAGTCTCACAGCCTCCTCACTAACACCCAGCTCTGTGATGTCACAGGTGATGTCATCAGTACGCCTCTGGGTTGGCATTGGGAGGGGCGGGGCTTCAGAAGGTGTCTGGGTAGGTCTGGGTCAGTGAGTAACCGGGTCAACGAGGCAGAAATAAGAGAAAAGAGAGAAAAATTACAACACACTCACACACACACACACACACACACACACACACACTCACACACACACACAACCACACACACTCACACACACTCACACATACACACAACCACACACCCCCCCCACACACACACACACACACACACACTCACACACACACACACACACACTCACACACACACACACACTCACACACACACCCACACACACACACACACACACACACCTCACACACACACACTCACTCACACACACACACTCACACACACACCCACACACACACACACACTCACACACACACTCACACACACACACACTCACACACACACTCACACACACACACACTCACACACACACTCACACACACACACACTCACACACACACTCACACACACACTCACACACACACACACTCACACACACACTCACACACACACACTCACACACACACACACTCACACACACTCACACACACACACTCACACACACACTCACACACACACACACTCACACACACACTCACACACTCACACACACACACTCACACACACCCACACACACACACACACTCACACACACTCACACACACACACACTCACACACACACTCACACACACACACACTCACACACACACTCACTCACACACACACTCACACACACCCACACACACACTCACACACACACACCCCCACACACACCCCCACACACACCCACACACACACACACACACACACTCACACCACACCACCACACACACACCCACACACACACTCACACACACACACACACACACACACTCACACACACACTCACACACACACACACTCGTCTCTGAACTCAGATTTCTTGAGGTTCTGTTTCTGATTGTGACCCGTTTCCCTCGGTCCAAATTTCACTCCAATCAATCTGATCTGTTCTTCCTCCATAGGTGGAAATAAATGTGATGGTTTTCAAACCGTCTGCAGTCTGAATGTTGCACTTTATGAGACTTTTACGTCATAAGAGAAGAATCCAGACGGTGAATCCAAACATGGTTTGAAAATGATAGTAATGAAAGGCAGTCTGAGTCAGTCCTGGTCCAACTCCAAACAGAACCGGTCAGAACCGGGTCGGACGCTGCAGTCAGTTTTCTTTCTTTGTGTGCTGACCGTCTGGTGACCGAGGCGACGCTCTCAGCAACTTTACAATCCATCCAGGCGGCAGCCATCTTTACTAAAGTCCATCTCGAAGGCGGCCATTTTTCCTAACCCTAAACCGTTCACACAGAAATCTGTCGGTTTAATCAGTAGTGGAAGCGAACATGAAGTTAGCACCGAGACCAGCTGAGTGAAGAAATAATTATTTCATGAGAATCCCAGGACAGACGCCTGAGGTACAGCTTGATGACTGCTGGTCCAAACCTGTTGCTCACCTGCAGCAGCTTTGGACAGGAATGTGTTTCCTGGAAATGATTGTACTTCCTGTCTGAGTCTGAACTTCCTGTGTGTCTCTAGATTCTGGGTTACGCTGACTACGCCTTCACCTCCATCTTCACCGTGGAGATTCTGCTGAAGGTAGCAATCTGTCGGCAGGAAGTCTCGGACCTGAGCTTCCCTTGTGACTTCCTGTCTGTTCCTCTCAGATGACGGTCCACGGCGCGTTCCTCCACCAGGGATCCTTCTGCAGGAACTGGTTCAACCTCCTGGACCTCCTGGTCGTCAGCGTCTCGCTCGTCTCCTTCTTCCTGCAGTCAGTATTTATTTACCAAGGGCCCATGCAGCCAGACTCTAGCTTGACCTCCAGAAACAGTTTTCTAGATGCTTTCGTGCCTCCATGGCCTCCTGCTGTGAACGGGGGCCATGCTGACCACCAACACATGTTGATACTCCAGTCCTGCCTGTTTTAATTCTCCCTGGGTTGGCAGGAATCACATTGGCTGAACTTTGCTGCCTCCTAGTGGTCAGAGTTATGCCCCAGTTAGCTTTAGAAAATCGAGTTTCTTCAGAATCCGTTTCAAGCAGAAGCATGTGGTTTTTCTAGAAGTGTAAATAAATTCAGACAGTAAGAGCCCCAGGGCTCCAGACCTTCTCCTGTCTGGTCCCATCAGAAGTTTTCTGGTTCCTCTGTGTGTCTGCAGCTCCAGCGCCATCTCTGTGGTGAAGATCCTTCGAGTCCTCCGGGTGCTGCGACCTCTCAGAGCCATCAACAGGGCCAAAGGACTGAAGGTAACTGACCCCTGATGGTGAGGATGTGAGGGTTGGGGCTGGGTCGGGTCTCAGAGGTTCTGGCCTGGTTCTGGTCATCCAGGTGTTAAGTCTCTCTGGTGTGTGTTGCAGCATGTGGTCCAGTGTGTTTGTGGCGATCCGGACCATCGGGAACATCATGATCGTCACCACGCTGCTGCAGTTCATGTTCGCCTGCATCGGCGTCCAGCTCTTCAAGGTTCCTCCGCCGTTCACCCGGCCCAGACCCGGCCCTGACCCGACTCAGGCCCGGCTCTGGCACCGGCTCTGGCACCGGCTCTGGCACCGGCTCTGGCACCGGCTCACTCTGCTTCTGCTTGCAGGGGAAGTTCTACCGCTGCACCGACGAGGCCAAGCACTCCGGAACAGTGCAAGTGAGTCAGAGAGGCAGTTCTGGTCCAGTTCTGGTCCAGTTCTGGTCCAGTTCTGGTCCAGTTCTGGTCCGGCTCTGGTTCCGCTCAGGCTGAACCAGGTGTGTCTGCAGAGGAACCTTTGTTGTCTACAAGGACGGAGACGTGAGCCACCCCATGGTCAGGGAGCGCATTTGGCTGAACAGTGACTTCAACTTCGACAACGTCCTGATGGGGATGATGGCGCTCTTCACCGTGTCCACCTTCGAGGGCTGGCCCGCGTCAGTATCCCACCTTCATCAGCTCTTCTCCCTCAGCTGGCTCTGAACGTTTTGTGTCTCGGTTCTCCAGACTCCTCTACAAAGCCATCGACGCCAACGGAGAGAACTCGGGTCCGATCTACAACTACAGGGTGGAGATCTCCATCTTCTTCATCGTTTACATCATCATCATCGCCTTCTTCATGATGAACATCTTTGTGGGTTTTGTCATCATCACCTTCAGAGAGCAAGGGGAGCAGGAGTACAAGAACTGTGAGCTGGACAAGAACCAGGTAAGACCCAGACCTATTGGACCAGAACCTTGGCAAAAGTCCAAATCAGTTTGAGGACACAATGTCTTCATGAGACATTGTCCATACAAACCTCCAGAAACAATCACTCTGACTAAAGGAGGACATCAGGCTCCTTTAGAACTCCAAAGGTCCAACAGAACCGGCTTGTCTTTGTCCCTGTTCTGTCTCAGCGGGGTGCAGGTCCACCCAGAGCAGGACCCTCCTCTTCCTCAGTCAGGCCTCATGTTCCTCCATGTTTCTTTGATGGTTTCTAAACGCAGAAAAGAATCACATTTTAGCAAAAGATCATCGTTAAGCATCATTTGACCTGCTGGATGAGCGAAGACTCCCAAACCGGGCGTTCAGTGGCGTCTGTCTCCAGTCTGTGTGGATCCACACGTAGCAAAAGTTCTGTTTCTGCTTCAGGACTAAAACGACAGAATGAGTGTCCTGATTGTTGCTGCAGTCTGAAACGCCAGGACTGTCCACCATGTTGGACCCAGTTCTATATGATGGGCTTGATTTGGGTCTGGATCTGTTGGTCTTGTAAAGTCCACTCAGAACATTGTCTGGTCCGATTCAGACCCAAACAGTTCAGTTCTGTCAGCTTCCGTGAAATGTCTGGAATAATAATGTTGGATCAGTTTCTGTCCTCGGTCCAATCGTTGGGCTGCAGGACGCTCTGCCTCAGGTCTGTCCCATGTCTCCTGCCTCTGTCTCAGCGTCAGTGCGTGGAGTACGCCTTGAAGGCTCAGCCTCTGAAACTCTACATCCCAAAGAACCCAGTTCAGTACAAGTTCTGGTCCATCATCAACTCCACGGGGTTTGAGTACGTCATGTTCGTCCTGATTCTGCTCAACACCGTCACTCTGGCTGTGCAGGTCGGTACTGGTCCTGTTCGTCAAAGCCGATCCAGTCGGGCCAAAGCGAGCTGAGTGTTTTCTGTGCTGCAGCACTACGAGCAGTCCAAGACCTTCAGCTACGTCATGGACATCCTCAACATGGTCTTCACCGGACTCTTCACCATAGAGATGCTGCTGAAGCTGCTGGCCCTGCGGCTCCGGGTGCAGAACCGAATGAGGACGGAAATCGATCGGCCCGCATCCTGCACAGCGTCTCATGTCTTCCTTGTCCTTGCAGCAACTACTTTGTGGACGCCTGGAACTCCTTCGACGCTCTAATCGTGGTCGGCAGCGTGGTGGACATTGTGGTGACGGAGTTCAGCGTGAGCAGCAGATCACAGTGAAAAAATCACGTCTCAAGTATAAAAATCGACTTTCATGCAGGGCTTAATGAATGTTTGTTTTCAGAGCGCGAGGACAGCTCCAGGGTCTCCATCACCTTCTTCCGCCTGTTCCGAGTGATGCGACTGGTCAAGCTCCTGAATAAAGGGGAGGGCATTCGCACGTTGCTGTGGACATTCATCAAATCGCTGCAGGTTAGCTGGGCGGGGTTAGCGAGGCGGGGTTAGCGGGGCGGGGTTAGCGAGGCGGGTTAGCGGGCGGGGTTAGCGAGGCGGGGTTAGCGGGGCGGGGTTAGCGAGGAAGGGTTAGCGGGGCGGGGTTAGCGGGGCGGGGTTAGCGAGGCGGGGTTAGCGGGGCGGGGTTAGCGAGGCGGGTTAGCGGGGCGGAGTTAGCGAGGCGGGGTTAGCGGGGCGGGGTTAGCGAGGCGGGGTTAGCGGGGCGGGGTTAGCGGCGGGGTTAGCGGGGCGGGGTTAGCGAGGAAGGGTTAGCGAGGCGGGGTTAGCGGGGCGGGGTTAGCGGGGCGGGGTTAGCGAGGCGGGGTTAGCGGGGGGGCGGGGTTAGGCGGGGTTAGCGAGGCGGGGTTAGCGGGGCGGGTTAGCGGGGCGGGGTTAGCGGGGCGGGGTTAACCAGAGAGCAGGTAGTAAACAAAGAAAGTTGGCAAAATGTTAAATGCCTGAAAATCGTGGATTAAGTGAATCAGAAGGTGGAAAGACTCCAGAAAATCACTGGGATCAAAAATCATAAACAAACAAACCTTCAGGTTGCTGGTGAGCCATCAGTCGGGTTGTCGGGTTCAAGCCCGCTGCCTGGCTTTGGGGCGCCGGGTCAGACTTCGACTCTCCCCTTCCTCTCCCTGCAGGCTCTGCCGTATGTCGCTCTGCTCATTGCCATGATCTTCTTCATCTACGCTGTCATCGGCATGCAGGTGAGTTCACACACAGGTAAGCCTGCAGGGGGCACTGTTTGGAGTCCAGACACCAGAGCCGAGGTTCTGCCCCAGAACCTGAGCGCAGTAGGACTAGGTTCTGACCAATGTTCCCTCTAAGCTGCGCCTGCGCAATCGCGCACTGCTCACATATTCTCAGCGCACAAGAAAATCTATGTAGCGCATAAAATAAAGTCCAACGTAAAGTGGACATTGAGCAGACATCAGTTTTGACTATGGACCAATAAAATTTTTTTTTCCGTACTACTTTGTGATCGAACTCAGTGAGTGACAGGAATCCAGCCAATGATACGATACGGTTCACTTTCGCTACGTGGGTTACGTGCCTTGGTCATATGGCCGTGCAGGTGAGAATAGTGTTAGTGAACAACCACTGGAGAAGTGAGAAGGGCAGACGTGAAAAAAAAACTGTAATTAAATATTTTACAAGAATTTATACCGTATCACAAGCTACAGAAAACATTTCATTGTGCAAAATGTGAATGTTTTAATCTGAACAAACATTTATGTCTGAAAGGTGTAATGTCTCATTTCTCACCCTGGCTGAAGCAGGACTCTTACTTATAGCATGCATCTCATGAACAGCAATGTTTTATTTTCTTTTTATTTTAATTGAGCAAATCACTTAAAAGCAAACGAATGAAAATTGCTGATGTAATTTGATTTTTTTAATAAGCCATGCAACTTTCTATGATCCCAGATTTATGATACTTGTGCGTGGCCACGCCGTGTACACTGATGATGCTCAGTGGTCCTCAGTGTGTTCAGGAAGCTTGTGTGTACGCCCCACACACATGAAACATTAGAGGGAACATTGGTTCTGACTGACTCTGTTCCCTCTGCTGCGTCTGGCAGACGTTTGGGAAGATCGCGATGCAGGACTACACTCAGATCAACAGAAACAACAACTTCCAGACGTTTCCTCAGGCCGTGCTGCTCCTCTTCAGGTCAGAGGCTTCTCCTCTCATTCTGATGCTCAGCGCCCGGTCTCTGCTGGTTTACCTGTGTGTGTGTGAACAGGTGTGCCACAGGTGAAGCATGGCAGGAGATCATGCTGGCCAGCCTTCCAGGGAAACGCTGCGATCCGGAGTCGGACTACGAACCAGGAGAGGAGTTCAGCTGCGGAAGCAACTTCGCCATTGTTTACTTCATCAGCTTCTTCATGCTGTGTGCTTTCCTGGTGGGAATCTGAACATTCCTAGAATGTTCCCATAACGTTCCCAGAACATTTCTCTGTTTGGACCAGAACCTGAGCACATTTCTCTTTCTCTCACTTAGATCATCAACCTGTTTGTTGCCGTCATCATGGACAACTTTGACTATCTGACGCGGGATTGGTCCATCCTGGGGCCACATCACCTGGATGAATTCAAAAGGATCTGGTCGGAGTACGATCCAGAGGCCAAGTAGGTTCTGAAGAGGTTCTGCTTCCTGTCAGTGGTTCAGTTCTTCTGTGAGCTCAGTTTATGATCAGCTTCTTCCGATTACGTAGATCTGAGATGTTCCTGAGTTCTGCTGCTGCCATTTGGAGCAGAAACTGGAGTCACCGATCTGTGGAACGTTTTGTTTCCTCAGAGGTCGGATCAAACATCTGGATGTGGTGGCGCTGCTCCGGAGGATCCAGCCTCCTCTGGGGTTCGGCAAGCTCTGTCCGCACAGAGTGGCCTGCAAGGTGAGCAGGACTGACCCGACCCCGGTCCGCCTTAACACAACCCCGGTCCGCCTTAACACAACCCCGGTCCGCCTTAACCCAACCCCGGTCCGCCTTAACACAACCGGTCCGCCTTAACACAACCCCGGTCCGCCTTAACACAACCCCGGTCCGCCTTAACACAACCCTGGTCCGGTCCACCTTAACACAACCCCGGTCCGCCTTAACCCAACCCCGGTCCACCTTAACACAACCCCGGTCCACCTTAAACCCCGGTCCGCCTTAACACAACCCCGGTCCGCCTTAACACAACCCCGGTCCGCCTTAACCCAACCCCGGTCCGCCTTAACCCAACCCCGGTCCGCCTTAACCCAACCCGGTCCGCCTTAACACAACCCCGGTCCGCCTTAACACAACCCCGGTCCGCCTTAACACAACCCCGGTCCGCCTTAACACAACCCCGGTCCGCCTTAACACAACCCCGGTCCGCCTTAACACAACCCTGGTCCGGTCCACCTTAACACAACCCCGGTCCGCCTTAACCCAACCCCGGTCCACCTTAACACAACCCCGGTCCACCTTAACACAACCCCGGTCCGCCTTAACACAACCCCGGTCCACCTTAACACAACCCCGGTCCCCCTTAACCCGACCCCGGTCCGCCTTAACACAACCCCGGTCCGCCTTAACACGACCCCGGTCCGCCTTAACACAACCCCGGTACGCCTTAACACAACCCCGGTCCGCCTTAACACAACCCCGGTCCGCCTTAACACAACCCCGGTCCGCCTTAACACAACCCCGGTCCGCCTTAACACAACCCCGGTCCGCCTTAACACAACCCGGTCCGCCTTAACACAACCCCGGTCCGCCTTAACACAACCCCGGTCCGCCTTAACCCAACCCCGGTCCGCCTTAACACAACCCCGGTCCGCCTTAACACAACCCCGGTCTGCCTTAACACAACCCCGGTCCGCCTTAACACAACCCCGGTCCGCCTTAACACAACCCCGGTCCGCCTTAACACAACCCCGGTCCGCCTTAACACAACCCCGGTCCGCCTTAACACAACCCCGGTCCGCCTTAACACGACCCCGGTCTGTCTGTCTCGACTGTTCTCTGCCGGGTCTGTTCAGGGCTGGTTCTGGTTCTGGTTCTGGGTTCCTACTGATGCTTGGCAGAAGTTCCAATGTTTCTCTGAAACCAAACTCCACAGCTCCAGCTAGTCAGCAGTTAGTGGCGGAGTGTGTGAGGGTTGGTTTGTCCTTCAGGCGTAAAGCAGTCAGAGTTCCTGCAGGAGTTCTGGTTCTGTCCGTTACCCCTGAACAGAACCTGAGTCGTCCTTTCCCTGTGCACCGCAGCGCCTGGTGGCCATGAACATGCCTCTGAACGCCGACGGCATGGTGACCTTCAACGCCACGCTGTTCGCTCTGGTTCGCACCGCGCTCAAGATCAAGACCGAAGGTACGTGACGACCTTCAGCTGGGATGACTCAGTTCAGATTTCTTTTCATGATGTATTAAAAGATAAAGACATGTTAGCTCTGCTGAATTAGCCAGACATGGAACATAAATCGCAGTATCATCTGCATATAAAGTGACTTTTCAGCTGCGCTTGTCTTTAATCTGTTTAACATCATCCCACCAACACACTCAGATGGTTCAGGTATGAACTTCTAACCTGTCTTTGGCTCCGCCCCCTGGGTGCTGCGACAGGTAACCCTGAGCAGGAGAACGAGGAGCTGAGGGCGATCATCAAGAAGATCTGGAAGCGGATGAAGCCGAAGCTGCTAGATGAGGTCATCCCGCCACACGAAGGTAAAGCGACCAGCCTGCAGGGACAAGCCGGGTCTCCGTCCGCCGGTCTGCAGACTCAACCTGTCTCTCTCCATCTGCAGAGGAGGAAGTCACCGTCGGGAAGTTTTATGCAACTTCCTCATTCAGGATTATTTCAGGAAGTTCAGGAAGAGGAAGGAGAAAGGAAACGTGACGGGAGAGTCTGACTCTACCAATCCGTCTGCTGTCCAGGTTAAGCCATGTTGTCTCACAAACTCTGAGCTTTTCAAAAGCTTTTTAAACGTTTTGCTGCCACCTAGTGGTCAAATGTGACTTCTGCAGAGAAATGTCCAGGGCCTCATGTCTAATACGCACACTAAATGTGCGGCGCCATATTTTACGCATAAGTCGGCATGTATAAAAATGAACTTTGCGTCAAAGTTTACATAAATACATGAACATTTTTTCCCTGGTGTGAAAATATGTGGCAGAAACACAAACCTTTTCTGTGGACAAGAATAAAGTAGAGAGACAAAACTCATCAAAATCCACTGAAATATGATTCAGTTATTTAGACCAGGAAGCATCAAACCCAATGATTTTATGATTTTCATATTTTATTGTTTAGATGATAAAACTGAACCGATTTATCCTCAGACAATAAGCCAGCACAAAATAAAGAAAAGAAAATAAAGATGTGAAAACATCACAACATGTAAATAATACATTTATTCAGTTTGTCTCATAAAGACAAAACGATTCGTCTGAATGAATCAATGACTGATTTATTCAAGAGAAACCAGGGCTGATCGATAGGTTTGATTACTGGAGGTGATCAATAGGTTTGATTACTGCAGCTGATCGATAGGTTTGATTACTGCAGCTGATCGATAGGTTTGATTACTGCAGCTGATCGATAGGTTTGATTACTGCAGCTGATCGATAGGTTTGATTACTGCAGCTGATCGATAGGTTTGATTACTGGAGGTGATCGATAGGTTTGATTACTGGAGGTGATCGATAGGTTTGATTACTGCAGGTGATCGATAGGTTTGATTACTGCAGCTGATCAATAGGTTTGATTACTGGAGGTGATCGATAGGTTTGATTACTGGAGGTGATCGATAGGTTTGATTACTGCAGGTGATCAATAGGTTTGATTACTGCAGGTGATCAATAGGTTGATTACTGGAGGTGATCAATAGGTTTGATTACTGGAGGTGATCGATAGCTTTGATTACTGCAGGTGATCAATAATCTCAGGTATAGCTGCTCCTGTGGCTCTGATGGAGAACATGGAGCCATTGATCAGAGATCATATTGATCTGCTGGTTTATTGGCGTTTAGATTGATCCAGACTGATCATCCTGGGACTCTGAGCAGAACTTGAAGCAGGTTCTGGTCCCGGTCCCGGTTTGGTCCCGGTTCCGGTCCCGGTTCTGGTCCCGGTCCCGGTTCCGGTTCTGGTCCCGGTCCCGGTTCTGGTTCCGGTACCGGTTCTGGTCCCGGTTCTGGTCCCGGTTCCGGTCCCGGTTCTGGTCCCGGTTCCGGTCCCGGTTCTGGTCCCGGTCCCGGTTCCGGTTCTGGTCCCGGTCCCGGTTCTGGTTCCGGTCCCGGTTCTGGTCCCGGTTCTGGTCCCGGTTCCGGTCCCGGTTCTGGTCCCGGTCCGGTTCTGGTTCCGGTCCGGTTCCGGTCCCGGTTCCGGTCCCGGTTCTGGTTCCGGTCCCGGTTCTGGTCCCGGTCCCGGTTCTGGTTCCGGTCCCGGTTCCGGTCCCGGTTCTGGTTCCGGTCCCGGTCCCGGTTCCGGTCCCGGTTCCGGTCCGGTTCTGGTCCCGGTCCCGGTTCTGGTCCCGGTCCCGGTTCTGGTTCCGGTCCCGGTTCCGGTCCCGGTTCTGGTCCTGGTTCCGGTCCTGGCTCCGGTCCCGGTTCCGGTCCCGGTTCTGGTCCCGGTCCCGGTCCCGGCTCCGGTCCCGGTCCCGGTACTGGTCCTGGCTCCGGTCCCGGTTCTGGTCCGGTTCTGGTCCCGGTCCCGGTCCTGGTTCTGGTCCTGGTTCCGGTCCCGGTTCTGGTCCCGGTCCCGGTCCTGGTTCCGGTCCCGGTCCCGGTCCCGGTTCCGGTCCCGGTTCTGGTCCTGGTTCCGGTTCCGGTCCCGGTTCCGGTCCCGGTCCCGGTCCTGGTCCCGGTTCCGGTCCCGGTTCTGGTCCTGGTTCTGGTCCTGGTTCTGGTCCCGGTTCTGGTCCTGGTTCTGGTCCTGGTTCCGGTCCCGGTTTCTGGTCCCGGTCCCGGTCCTGGTTCCGGTCCGGTCCGGTTCCGGTCCCGGTTCTGGTCCTGGTTCTGGTCCTGGTCCCGGTCCCGGTCCTGGTTCCGGTCCCGGTCCCGGTTCCGGTCCCGGTTCTGGTCCTGGTTCTGGTCCTGGTTCCGGTCCCGGTCCCGGTCCGGTTCCGGTCCCGGTTCTGGTCCTGGTTCCGGTCCCGGTTCTGGTCCTGGTTCCGGTCCCGGTTCTGGTCCTGGTCCCGGTCCGGTCCTGGTTCCGGTCCCGGTCCCGGTTCCGGTCCCGGTTCTGGTCCTGGTTCCGGTCCCGGTTCTGGTCCTGGTTTCGGTCCCGGTTCTGGTTCCGTCCCGGTTCCGGTCCCGGTTCTGGTTCCGGTCCCGGTTCCGGTCCCGGTTCTGGTCCTGGTTCGGTCCTGGCTCCGGTCCCGGTCCCGGTCCCGGTTCCGGTCCCGGTCCCGGTTCTGGTCCCGGTTCCGGTCCCGGTTCTGGTCCCGGTCCCGGTTCCGGTCCCGGTTCCGGTCCCGGTCCCGGTTCTGGTCCCGGTTCCGGTCCCGGTCCCGGTCCCGGTCCCGGTTCTGGTCCCGGTTCTGGTCCTGGTCCTGGTCCGGTTCCGGTTCCGGTCCCGGTCCCGGTCCTGGTCCCGGTTCCGGTCCCGGTTCTGGTCCCGGTCCCGGTTCCGGTCCCGGTCCTGGCTCCGGTCCCGGTCCTGGCTCCGGTCCCGGTCCCGGTCCTGGTCCCGGTTCCGGTCCCGGTTCTGGTCCCGGTCCCGGTTCTGGTCCCGGTCCCGGTCCTGGTCCTGGTCCCGGTTCCGGTCTGGTCCTGGTCCCGGTCCCGGTCCCGGTCCCGGTCCCGGTCCCGGTCCGGCTGGCCCGCCTTGTGGACAGAAACATCTCTACCCTGTAGCTTCTGCTCTGCTTCCTGTGTTCAGGTTTAAAGCGGCTGCAGGTTCTGCTGCTCCGTCTGGCTGCAGGTCTCATCATTTATGTGGAGTTTAGTCTTTACAATTTATTATTTGGATTTCTGTGACCTTATGCGCCCCGAGAGCAACTTGGAAATCAAATATAGAATCGTT
Source organism: Poeciliopsis prolifica (assembly GCF_027474105.1). NCBI lineage: Eukaryota > Metazoa > Chordata > Actinopteri > Cyprinodontiformes > Poeciliidae > Poeciliopsis > Poeciliopsis prolifica. Next base: position 1,280,158 of record NW_026562457.1, on the reverse strand, counting down.
ATTATGCTAAAGACGTGTACTGCGACAAAGACGTTGCCATGGCTTCACGTGGCGGCAGACTTCCTGGTATTTATACTAATTTACATTAATATGTATTTAGGGAGGCGACGGGCGGAGCAGCAGCTGCTCTGCTTCCTGTAAATTAGGATTTAGAAAGGAAAGGCGCCGGGACCGCAGGCTTTATACATCTGGACTCGTTTGTGCGCCGCACTTTTCTAAATTTGTCCTAGTCCAAGTTTTAGTGTGAAAACTGTGAGTGTTTGATGCATGGGGCCATAACAGCATCTGTGGAAAAAAGCTGAAACATTTTGTGTGAATCATCATTACGTCGTCTTCGGTTCCCAGTTTCACCTCCTGAGGCAGAAAGTAATTTCTCTGTGTTTGCTGCAGCTGTGTAAGGCGGGTCTGAAGACGCTGCAGGATCTGGGTCCAGAGATGCGTCTGGCTCTCAACGAAGACCTGCAGGACGAGGAGGAGGCGCTGATGGACGGCGAAGATCTGGAGAACAACGCTGCCTACAAGGTGCCAACCCCCATAGGCCCGGGGCCGGTCCAAGGCCCCGCCCGGGGGCCTACCCACGGCCCCGCCCGGGGGCCTACCCCAGGGCCCCGCCCGGGGGCCTACCCCAGGGCCCCGCCCGGGGCCTCTATCCAGCCTCCTCAGACTTTCTGTTCTATGTCTGCAGGCCGAAAACGGATTTGGACCAGAGACTCGTCGAGGCTCCATACTGACACCTACTGGTAAAATGCATCTGAACCTTCCTTTGCTCCTTCCATCATCATCCTCACTTATAGAATATCAGATTCTTAAAATCAGACCCTCAATGACCTTTAACCTCAAAAAAGGAAATGATCAAATACTTACCATCAGCTTCAATCTGAGCATGAACAGCAGGGGGCAGTAGAGCAACCCGAGCATGTTTCAACCAGAACTTCTCAAACTGTGATGCCGCTGACAGTGGGCGGGGCTTCTCTTGCAGGCGATGGCGGCGTCTCAAACGGCGGACTCATCCACCGAGTCGGGGTCGCTCAGCAAGATGGCAAATGGAAACGAACATGACAAGCATCTTCTTCGTGGAGACAGCGTGAGGTCATCAGTGAGTCATCTTCGCCGGGGTTCCGTGAAGAACAGCCTGACAGACTCCGCCCACACGAGACCGTCATACTACAAATATGGACGGTGTGTCATTTCTTTTGCCCCAAAGAGGCGTCCTACTGGACGGTGCTATGCTAACATGCTAACTGCTTAGCGCTCAGGCAGCATAGACCATCTTCCACAGTAATATGGTCTCAGCTGATGATGATATCATCAGATGCCTCCTTTGCTGTCGCTGCTCCTCTTTATATCTCGTAAAAGTAAAACTTAAAACATTTAGCTTTTCAGGATCTGAAATCTGTTTTCCATCTGTTCGTCTGCAGGGAGACTCCAGGGACAGAGACTCCAGGGACAGAGACTCCAGGGACAGAGACTCCAGGGACAGATCCTGGAGGAACGGAGACCTGGATGACTACGGAGAGCAGGGTTACTGCAGCCGAGAGGAGGACAACGAGAGCATCACCTCCCGAGACAGGTAAGCAACGTGCAGGAAGTGATTCCAGTCGCTTAGCAACAGGCAGGAAGTGCAGACAATATTGTTCAAGGGACAGGTCTGTGTGAAGGACAGTCTATCACACCATCGTCCAGCCGGACGAGTCTATTGACTTCCAGACTAAATACATGAATAATGTCCAGTAGGGGGCAGTAAGGCTCCACAGTTTCACTGATAATTTGCCATCAGAGAACAGAATGATGGAGTCAGCACAGAAATATAAACATAATATTTATGACAACGTGGCATTTAGCAGCAGCATATGCATGTGCAATGCTAACATGCTAACTTCAGCCATGTTGACAGCTTTATTCAACTAAAGGTTTACAGCCAACTAAATTAGCACTTTGGAAAATTATTTTAGAGTAAGCTAAACATGCTAAAGGTGTTCAACATTAGCAAAAACATAACAAGCAAAGAATTAGCTCTGCTTCTAGCGCATTAGCAGATTAGTGGAGGAGCGCAACTGCTGTCATCAGGTGTGTGGGCGGAGCTTGACCAGGACCGGTCCATGTCCCGCCTCCACCCTGCAGGGCAACGCTGGCAGCTGATGGGCTGGATTATTTATCCTCTGATTGTGTTCTCAGACATTATCCAGACGACTCGTCGCTGTACAGAGACCGCCACGATGGCCACGCCCCCTACAGCAACGGTAGCTATGGCGATGGTTACAGCGAGGGCAGGAGGACGACTCGCAGACGCCTACTTCCTGCCACACCCACAGGTGATAGAATGACTCCCAGCTGACATGATGGGTGTGACATCACAGCCGGCCGAGCGCTGCGTTTGTTTTGCTTCCCAGGCCGGAAACCGTCCTTCAACATCCAGTGTCTGAGGCGCCAGGGCAGCAGCGACGACCTGCCGATTCCCGGGACGTACCACCCCACATCACCACCGCGACGTGCACGACCTCAGGTGACCCCAGACAGCTGCCCCAGACACACACCCACCTGTTCCCCAGGTAACCGCACCTCTCCTCGCCAGGCTGTCAGCGGCTATGACTCCCGCCGTTCCTCCGCCCGCTCCGCCGCCGTGTCCTCGGCGTCCTGGGCCAAGCCGTGTCCCCGCCGCGGGCGGCTCCTCTACGCGCCGCTCATCCTGGTGGAGGAGGAGGGCAGCCCGCCCTGGGGACGAGGGCAAGAATGGAGGGGCAGCAAGAGGTGAGGAGGCAGAGCTTCAAAATAAAGCCTAGTCGATGGCTTTTAATGTGAAGGGTCTGCCTAATGCTGCTTCCTGTGACAGGAGCAGCAGATGGACCATCCTGGTTCAGTGGATCAACTGGGAGCTCAGGTGAGACGAAGAAACGGACATGGGTCTTCCTCACATTGATCATCAGCTGATCGGGTCACGTGACTCTGATCAGGTCATGTGACTGTCTTGTAGCTCCGCCCCCGTACCGGGCCTACACCACCCTCAGGGTTCCCTCGCAGCTCGGCGCTCCGTTCGCTGAGAAACGGGGATCGGCCGACAGTCTTGTGGAGGCGGTGAGCGAGCGCCACTGGGTCACTGTTCACTTCCTGTTCCTGAGCGTTTCCGTGGAGGCGATCGGTTCCGCTCTGTTCTGTCTCCAGGTTCTGATCTCGGAGGGACTCGGCCTTTACGCCCGAGACCCCAAGTTCGTCGCGTTCGCCAAGCGAGAGATCGCAGACGCGTGTCACATGACGGTGGACGAGATGGAGTCGGCGGCCAGCGACCTGCTGAGCTCCGGGAGCCACGACTTCCTGAACACCATCGGCGACGACCCGGCGGCGCTCTACAGCGACGAGGAGCCAATCAGGACGAGCCGCGAGGAGGAGGAGCTGGCTGACGAGATGGCCTGCGTGACCTCATTCTGAGGATCCACCAACCAGAGGAGAAGGGGGCGGGGCCAGGACGGCTGGCCAATAGGAGCGGTTCGCGCTGCAGGACAGAAACCTGCAGGAAGTTAATGTGATTGTGGAAAAAAGTAAATGGGTCAGAACCATTACCTGGTCGGGTTCAGCTTCCTGTGACTCGGTTCTGATGGAGGTTCTGATGGATATGACGGTCCAAACAGGACCGGCTCTAATCACTGCTGACACTAAAGTTATCAACAGTGACAGGAGAGACGCCACCATCCGAACCGGGACGGGGTCAGAGGTCCCGACCTCGTCTGGCCCGTTACCATGGAGACGTTTCTAGATGTAAATAACCAGAATTTAACTTGAGTTTGCACCGATAATCTCTGGATCTATTCAGCTGTAATGTGTTCTGGTTCTGGTCGGATCGGCTTTCTGGGCCTGAGGCAGGAGGGCAGATTGACACTAAAAACCTTTTTCACATTTTTTAATGTGAAAAAATGAGCAGGTGGATTTATTTCTGTCCTGATTTATTCTTTTATTCAAGTTGGGTAAGAAATCTGAGTCACTGTTTGTTTTACAGGAAGTAAAAAATATGAAAGTGATTTTGACCTGAATCTGAGCTGACTTGACAGCCCATAAAAAGACAAAACATTTTCCAATTTATCCGACCAAATCTGGACGCATTTAGATTTTATTGGTGATTCGTTTGAAAGTCGTTTTCCTCCATCGGGCGCCATCCAGAGCTATGACATCATCAGGCGATGAGGACAGAGCATCTGTGAGCTGATGAAGATGATGAACTGAGATCATTCGGTCTCAGCGCGGGTCCGGCTCGGTTTTCTACTCGTGGTGTTTTGTACGCTGTTGTTCCTGCCGTCTCTTCCGACCCGTTGGACTTTCCCAGAACTCTTTAAGGGCTTTTATTCCTGCTCAGACGTTCTGCTCTGCCTGAATCTGTTTCCCTGCCAATAAAGATCCGGGTCACGCTCCGACTCCGTGTCGTTTCTAACAGATATGTGGAAGAATGTAATGACACCAAACGGGCAGAACCATCCGGGTCCGGCAGCAGGAAACCAGGGTCCAAACCCAGACCTGAGAGCTGAACGCAGCTGCAGGCAGCAGGTCACAGGCAGCAGGTCACAGGCAGAAGGTCACAGGCAGCAGGTCACAGGCAGAAGGTCACAGGCCCCCTGCTGGCTGAGGGCAGAAACGCAGCAACAGTTCAAACAGCAGAACCTGAGCAAATGATGGAGATCAGAGGCTTCGGCCGGAGCGGCGACTCCATCATCCACTTTCACTTAACATTTTACAATGATGTCATCAGACAGACCAACATGGAGCAGACGTCAGCATTTCCACTTCAGGAGATTTTACAGCACAACATCATTGTAGAAGTTCAAATGTAAACTTTTAAACAAAAAAATGATATTTAGGCAGTTTGAAGGTCCATTTAATGTAATAATCATATCAGAGACCCAGAAAATCCAGAAAAGATGAACATTAAAATTGAAATTCATCAAAATTGAAAAATAAAATTAAGAGGGAAGCTGAATTTACATTCCATGGCATCAGAAAAACTTAAAAAATGACTAAACATCAGGAGTTAAATTATGGAAAAAAAAGAATAAATTTATTAAAAGAATTTCTGTGAAAGAATTAGTGTATTTGATTATTTTGTTGATGGGATTTAACCAAATGTAATATGTTTGTTGCCTTTTTCATAAATGATATCTGTATAGTTTTAGTAAAAGTATCATTGTTTGATGTTAAAATGTTCTATAGAAATTACGTAAACTTAAAGTAAAGTATAAACCACCTGGAAAAAACAAAGTACAAATTTTAAATACTTCAAAGGAGCAGCAGTTCAAACTCATAATGGAAAATGTTCAAGTTTAGTAAATATTAAAAAGTCCCTTCTCTTTAGGCTTTCATTAACAGAAAATTAACGCGGCGGCTGTGGGCGGGACTATGGGTTGTGGGCGGGACTAAGGGTTGTGGGCGGGACTATGGGTTGTGGGCGGGACTATGGGTTGTGGGCGGGACTATGGGTTGTGGGCGGGACTATGGGTTGTGGGCGGGACTATGGGTTGTGGGCGGGACATGGCGGCTCTCATAATTAGAGGATTTTCTGATGTTTCCTGTTTCCTGGACAGATTTAATAATCAGCAGACAACAGAAACAGCAGATTATAATCCAGACTACAGGACCAATAAAATCCAAGAACTGACTGAAGGTCAGGTCAGGTCGTATCGTGGAGCTAAAGGCAGCTCTGGTTTGATTTAAATCCAGCACTTATGAAGTGTTTTTACTTGACTTTGGTTTGAGTTGCATTGGTTGCAGTCGGAGTGTGTTGGACAAGCAGGAGACGTTTCTCTGCTGAAGTAAGTTAACAGCTTTAGCTCCTTTGGAGGAGCGGGACATTGCAAACATCTGGACATTACAGACACCTGGACATTGCAGACACCTGGACATTGCAAACACCTAGACATTACAGACACCTGGACATTACAGACACCTAGACAATGCAAACATCTGGACATTACAGACACCTGGACATTGCAAACACCTGGACATTACAGACACCTGGACATTACAGACACCTGGACATTGCAAACATCTGGACATTGCAGACACCTGGACATTACAGACACCTGGACATTGCAAACACCTGGACATTACAGACACCTGGACATTACAGACACCTGGACATTGCAAACATCTGGACATTGCAAACACCTGGACATTGCAGACACCTGGACATTACAGACACCTGGACATTGCAAACACCTGGACATTACAGACACCTAGACATTGCAGACACCTGGACATTACAGACACCTGGACATTGCAGACACCTGGACATTACAGACACCTGGACATTACAGACACCTGGACATTGCAAACACCTGGACATTACAGACACCTGGACATTGCAGACACCTGGACATTACAGACAGACCTGGACATTGCAAACACCTGGACATTACAGACACCTGGACATTGCAAACATCTGGACATTACAGACACCTGGACATTGCAGACACCTGGACATTACAGACACCTAGACATTGCAGACACCTGGACATTACAGACACCTGGACATTGCAAACACCTGGACATTACAGACACCTGGACATTGCAAACACCTGGACATTACAGACACCTAAACAATGCAAACACCTGGACATTGCAGACACCTGGACATTGCAAACACCTGGACATAACCGTCACAATCAAAGACAGGTCTTCATTTTATTCGAATGAAGTCCTTTTATCTGTTGAAGAAAACGTGAGATAATGTTCATAGTTGGGTTATGAGATATTGGACATGCGTTCTGCGTCCCGCTGGCTTCATGCTGCTGAGATTCATCCCCGGGTTGAAACGTCTCACTCATTGCTGCCATGTTGTTCTTTTAAAAGAGAACCGCAGTCAGTGTGTCAATGTCTGTCGTCTGATTATAGGATCTCGGTTTCATGTTTTAATGATGATGAGACAGTGTGTCTACCGGTAGCGAACTATGCTGCTGCCGCAGATCTTTGAGCTCAAGAAGATTATATTCTGGTTAACTGAAGGATGAAGAAGGAATAGAGCAGGAGTCAAACTCCAGACCTGCAGCTTCTAGAATCTAGATGCTCCTCGCCTGCAACCAGCCAGTCCGGTGTTTGCATTCTGCTGTGTTGGACCAGCAGCTGCAGGACTCCGGCCCCAACATGTCTGAAATTTGACTCTAAGGAATAAAACCCAAAGTCAGCAAATCCCAAACCAGCTGCTTGGATCGTTGGAAGGTTATTCCAGCAGGATTTCTAATGAAATCAGGGGAATCTCAGAATCTGCTGAGATCGGTCGGAAGACCGGCGCTCCCGGAGGACACCTCCACCGGCAGGGCGGACCTTCAGCTGGTTCCCCGACCCCGCTCCAGAAACCGGCTCTGGAAACCCAGACTCCAAACCTTAGAAGAGTCAGTTACTCTAAACATCTGAAGACCCGCGTGGCAAAGTTCTTCATCCTCCTGAGACACGTATTCCTCGTTTTGACCTCAATGAACTGAATGCAGTTGTTGGTTTGGCTGGACCGGTCCTGGGTTCGGACGGGTCCGCAGCCGGACCGGTCCTGGACGGAAGCAGTGGGGGTTGTGAGCGTCGTTCTGGCAGAGCGGTCGGCTGCCTGGTGCTGTCGGACCGGGTCAGCTGCAGTTTCTCCGTGACGATGGGATTCACTTTGACAACCTGTGATGTAATTCTGGTATTTCTGATTTTGCCGTCACTGTTGCACAACCAGTCGGTTCTTCTTGTGTTTCATGGCCCAAACCTTCTGAGCATGAAGACATTGTGTTGAATCGTCCAGAGTTTGAAATTTGACCAGTATTTTGTTACTTTCATCTTTACTGCGGGCCGTTTTTGCAGCGTTGTTGGGCTTCTTGCTCGGATCGGAGGAGCTTTCTGTTTGGGGATCACAGGAATCAGTCGGAAGAGGAGACTTTGAGGTGGCTTCTTTTTAAGTCTGAAACCCTCAAAGATCTTTTGGAGCATTGCCTCTGAATCGACTTCAGCAGCAGTTGGGTCGTCTCCGGTTTGACTGGCTGAGATCTCTGCAGAAGATGAGGATTGATGGAAGCGCTCAGGACCTGGTTTCCCAGGTTTGCAATTGTTACTCTTGTTTCTGTTCTTCCTGACGGTGGCTGGAGGAACCGTGGTGTGCCTGCTTGAACTCGCCGACGGTCCTGTTTTATGGTCGTTTGGGTTCATGCCTGCCGCTCTCCAGCCCGGTTTCACCAGACCTTTGATCACGGTAGGCCCCAGGCCCGGTGCTGCTTGTTTCTGCTCGGCCGCTTTCTTGGCCGAGTCCTTATTGGCGTCTACATGAGGAGTTGAGTCTACGTTCTCCTGTGGCAGACTGGGTCCTGCAGAGGTGGAGTTCTCCACTTCAGACTCTTCCTCTTCCACCTTTACCATCTTCATCTGGGACGCGATCACATAACGGCTGCTGGAGCCAGCAGGCAGGTGAGCCATTGTGATAAAGTCATGATTCAACGCCTTCAGGGGGGCGATCCGTCTTGAAGGATTCATGTCCAGCTTTTTGAGGAGGTCAATGAAAGACAGTAAATCCTTCTTCTCCAAAGGATCCTTGGGCTCTGGTCGCTTTTTCTGCAGGTCATCCAAACAGCTCAGGTCCGAATGAACTCCAGGACGAAGCACGACCAATTCACGCGAGTCATTGTAATATTCCTCTGTTGTTTTCAGTAACCAAGTGTACGTAAATTGCCCTGTGACGCACTTAAAGAACCGGCCTGTGCTGAGTCCGAAGGTCAGCAGAGTATCGTGAGGCTTACCTAGAAGCTTGATCATCACACTTAAGGTTTCGTACTCGGCCCGCGAGGGAACAGGTGGCGGCCGAGGTACAAAAACGCTAAAACACACCCCAGACCCCACATGTCTATAGCTTCGTCTAAAGGAAAGTCCAGGATGACGTCCGGGGATCTGTAAGAAAGCGGCTGCTTGAACATGCAACTGCTCAGGCTGTAGGTTCTGGCAGAGAGACCAAAGTCTATCAGCTTCACCCGCAGCGGCTGCGACACACGATCCACCAGCATGATGTTGTCACATTTTATATCTCTGTGTGTTACACGTAACTCTTTCAGGACTTTCAGAGCTACAAGCAGCTGCTGCGCCAAAACTCGGATTTCGTTTGACGTCCAAAGGAAAAAAAAATACCTACATCTGATGTATTCATATAGATTAATGTCCAACATCTCAAAAACCAGGCAGTAATGGTTGTTGTGCTCAAAATGTTCCAGAAATTTCACTATGTTTGTGTTGCCGCCCTTAAATTGTCTGAGTGTCTTAAAAATTTTCATCTCATTCTCGCCGGATTCGTACTGCGACCTCTTCACCAGCTTGATGGCCACCCTGTCCTCCGTCTGCGCCTTCCTGCACTTCACCACACAGCCGTATCCGCCGCGCGCCACCAGCTCTTCCACCACGAACTCGCTGCTTTTGCTGAGCAGGACTGTGTTTTTCTGGAGGTTAAATTCTGGCTTGGAACCAAAGATGGACATTTTTAGCAAGTCTCTTCAACACCAGGACGTTCCTTCCCAGGTCCGGGAATCTGACAGGACAAATGACAGGCGGCTGAGACGTAACGTGACGTCACGAGCCTATGACGTCACGTGCCTTTCATCTGCGTTAGGGCCATGTTACGTCATAGTGCGCCATGGAAACGGAAGAAGAGCTGTGTGAGAACCGCGATGCTTGCTGGGAGAAACGAGTCAGAGCGGAGAGTGACCACCTGATTGGTTAACCACCTGATTGGTCAACCACCTGATTGGTCAACCACCTGATTGGTTAACCACCTGATTGGTCAATCACCTGATTGGTCAACCACCTGATTGGTCAACCACCTGATTGGTCAATCACCTGATTGGTCAACCACCTGATTGGTCAATCACATGACCGCGCTTTCTCTTATCGGTAGGGACGGTAACCATGGAAAACGCGGAGCTGGGCCAGGACCTGTCCGTGGTTTTACCTGCAGCTGCTGACGGCTGGGTCCGGTTCCGAACAGCAGAGCCCGGCCTGGGGACCGGAACTCGCGGTAAGACTTCCTGTCCCACAGGCTCAGACCCGGCAGGAGGCGCAGCTGAGAGGACAGCGCCCCCTGTGGCGGTTTTTAGTTCCTACATTCAGTTCGATTTCGGGTGGTTCTGGTCAACAGCTGATGGAAAAATCATGATCACCAAAATAAACAGAAATAAAGTTATGAAATATTTTCCATCATTATATCAATCAATCAATCAATCAATCAATCAATCAATCAGTCAATCAATCAATCAATCAATCAATCAATCAATCAATCAATCAACCAACCAACCACCCAATCAATCAATCAATCAATCAATCAATCAATCAATCAATCAGTCAATCAATCAATCAATCAATCAATCAATCAATCAACCAACCAATCAATCAATCAATCAATCAGTCAATCAATCAATCAACCAACCACCCAATCAATCAATCAATCAACCAACCAACCACCCAATCAATCAATCAATCAATCAATCAATCAATCAATCAATCAATCAGTGTTATCTGTATAGCACATTTCAGCAGCAAGGTGTCTCCAGAGCTTTACATCACAATCACAAAGTCAGAATCAACAATCCATCAGGTCATCAATAAATTGATTATTGATTATGTTTCCAATAAAACCAACCAGCTGCTTTCAGTCTGGACTTTTAGGATCTCAGGGTTTCGGCTGTTTTACAGTTCTGGACGTTTGTTCCAGATCTGTGGTGCATAGAAGCTGAAAGCTGCTTCTCCTCGTTTGGTTCTGGTTCTGATGCAGAGCAGAACCAGAACCAGAACCTGACGAGTACCCAGTAATAAATGTTTTCAGTTTAAAACATTATTACTGTCAGAATAACTTGGCGGAAATGAAACTGTTGTTTCTGTACAGGAACCAGATCAATGCTGTTTATTGCTTACAGGGAAAATGTATCAAAATATTATGATTGCATTTTTGAGACTTATGAAACAATTTATTTGAATACTTATATGTAGTATTTGGGACATTTAATATTATAATTCTTGATGTTTAAACTAAAGTATTGAGTTCTGCTTCAGATCAGACAGTAAATCAGTGAGAATCACAGCAGGAGGTGGATTTATTAATACAATAATAATTATAATAATAATAAATTACTCCCTTCTTTACTGTAGCCTTTGCTTTTGTTTACGTCACTTTCCGGGTCACATGATGCGTCCCCATCATTGTCATCATTTACGTCATCACCTCCTACTATGGGGGGCGGGGGGGGATGAGCCCCTCCCCCTTTGAAACTTATAATCCGAATTAAAATTAAAAATCTGAATTTGTATTTCTGCTCTGTTCCTGCTTGTTGTTGTTGTTGTTTACTTCCTGTGTGATAATAACAATGATGATGATGATGATGATGATGGTAAATCCCGCCCCCTCCTCTTCCTCCTCCTCCTCTTCCTCTCCAGGCTGCAGGATGGACGTCGTAAATCAGGTACCGACTCTCAGCATCCCGCTGTAATTTAGGTTCGGTTTGTCGGTTCGGCTTCGGTTCTGTTTGTGTCTAGGCGATGCGGTTCTGATCGGCGGGGTCCGGCCCAGAGTTTGAGTGGTTCTGTGTGGGCCTGGTTCTGGTTCTGTTGGATCTCGGCAGCAAAATCCTCGGAAGGGGAATTTTTCTGCGCGTGCGGCTCTGAAATGGCAGCTGGGAGGAAGAGGATGCTGCTGATGCTGGTGTCGGTTCGGTTCGGTTCCTCACCAGCTGGGATGGGAGACTGGGTTGAGCTCAGCTTCCTCCAGAACCGAGTCTGGTTCTGACGTAACGAACCGGGTCAGAATCGGATCGGGTGTGTTTGGACTCAGCCGAACCGAACAAGAATCATAAAAAGTGATAAAAAGGAAAAACTGGATCCATGCAGTGGTCGACCCGGTTGTGTTTGGACCTCCATATGTTCCCATCAGAACCGGCTCAGAGGAAACTGGACTCTACTGGTTCGGTTCTGATTCAGTCCCGTCCAAGTCTGCAGGGTTCTGCATGAATTGGACCTGATGGTTCTGTTCAACCCATCAGGCCTGCATGTGAGAAGGTTCTGATGCAGGTGGTCCGGTCCGGTTCTTATCCAAGGAGTTCTGGTGATGCTAGACAAAGTTGGTCTGTAACCCGTTCTGGTTCTGTTCATGCCGGGTCAGTCAAGTTCTGATTTGGTCACATGTTCCGACCCAAACTGGTCAGAACCAGAACCTGACCTGCTGGCCTGAAGCTCCGGTCCAGTTCTGCTCCTCTGGCCGGGTTCAGCTGTCTGAGGTCAGCTGACTTTAGCTCCGCCCACGTCCTGTTGGCTGGAATGGCGCTGACCCGGTGGGTTGGGTGGTTCTGGTTCTGACCCGTGTGTCCGTTTGCTCCTGCAGCTCGTGGCCCAGGGTCAGTTCCGGATCCTGAAGGTTCCTCTGGGCTTCATCAAGGTCCTGCAGTGGGTGAGTTCTCCAGAACCCACACTGGTCCTGACCCGGTTCTGACCCGGTACTGATCCGGTTCTGTGTCTCCTCCTCTCCCCCAGTTCTTCGCCATCTTCGCCTTCTCCACCTGTGGCAGTTACTCCGGGATGTTCAAGATGGCGGTGGAGTGCAGGAACCGGACGGAGAGCAACCTGGCCATAGAGGTGGAGTTCGAGTATCCGTTCAGGTCCGGACATTCCTTCCCCGCCGGAACCGCAGAACCGAACGGGCCGGGTAGAACGAGCCGTCGCTCACGCGCTCTTCTTCTGTCAGACTCCACCAGGTGTACTTCGACGCCCCGTCCTGTAAGGACCGGGCCACGGACCGGATCTTCCTGGTCGGAGACTACTCTTCCTCCGCCGAGTTCTTCGTCACCATCGGCGTCTTCGCCTTCCTCTACTCCACCGCGGCTCTCAGCATCTACGTCTTCTTCTATGACAAGTACAAGGAGAACAACAAAGGCCCGCTGATCGTAAGTACGTCTCGTGACGCCAGGTGCCTCGTGGGACACCAAGTTCTGATTGTGGCCGGTTCCAGGACCTGGGCGTGACGGCGGTGTTTGCCTTCATGTGGCTGGTGAGTTCGGCGGTGGGCCAAAGGTCTGTCCGACGTGAAGACGGCGACTGATCCGGATGAGGTCATCACTTGATCGACGCCTGTGAGAAGACGGAGAACTCCTGCCGAGAAGTCCACGACCCGGTCATGTCCGGACTCAACACCTCCGTGGTAAGAGTCCGCTCCGGACCGAGAGTCCGCTCCGGACCGAGAGTCCGCTCCGAGAGTCCGCTCCGGGCCGAGAGCTCCGGGCCGAGAGTCCGCTCCGGGACCGAGAGTCCGCTCCGGGCCGAGAGTCAGCTCCGGGCCGAGAGTCCGCTCCGGGCCCGAGAGTCCGCTCCGGGCCCGAGAGTCCGCTTCCCAGAGGAAAACTGATGAAAGGTTTTACTGAAATAGACATTTAGAAGATTGATAAACACAAACTGATCAATAATCCATCTTTCTAGTTTTATGAGGACATTGTGGTGCAAAGCAACCAGATGATGCAGTGAAGAGTCCACTTCCTGGAGTTCACTGTTTCCTCGGGTCACTGATCACGTTTTTACTTTTCAGAATATAGATAATAAATAATGTGACCCGAGGCCATCTGCCAGGATAACATCCTCCCTGACCTCTGACCTGCTTTTAGCCTCCATGTTGCTGCTCGTTGTGGGCCGCGGCGGCGCCGCGCTGACCGACTTCCTCCTGTCAGAGCGGGACGCTTCGACCTCACGGCTTCGTGTCGTACGTTTAGTTTTCTGACTGGTGATTATTTCAGGCTCATTGGAAACCTGATTAATCAGATCCTCATGCAAATCATTTTGGGTTTGGTCCAAAATGGGTCAGGGTCAGTGTCAGGGTCAGGGTCAGTGTCAGGGTCAGGGTCAGCGTCAGGGTCAGTGTGGGGTCAGCGTCAGGGTCAGGGTCAGCGTCAGCGTCAGGTCAGCGTCAGGGTCAGCGTCAGGGTCAACGTCAGGGTCAGTGTCAGGGTCAGGGTCAGCGTCAGGGTCAGTGTCGGGGTCAGGGTCAGTGTCAGGGTCAGCGTCAGGGTCAACGTCAGGGTCAGGGTCAGGGTCAGCGTCAGGGTCAACGTCAGGGTCAGCGTCAGGGTCAGCGTCAGGGTCAGCGTCAGGGTCAGCGTCAGGGTCAGGGTCAGCGTCAGGGTCAACGTCAGGGTCAGCGTCAGGGTCAACGTCAGGGTCAACGTCAGGGTCAGCGTCAGGGTCAGCGTCAGGGTCAGCGTCAGGGTCAGGGTCAGGGTCAGCGTCAGCGTCAGGGTCAGCGTCAGGGTCAGGGTCAGGTCACGGGTCACCTGGTGAACGACCTGCATGTTCTGGAATAATCTGCACTGAATGATGCATTCAGGAACATTAAGTGAAAATGAGCTTCCAGCAAATGAGATGAAGATGACAATGGTTGCATGGTGGTCTCCTTTAGAAAAGTTGTCATTTCAGACTGTATTGATTATGTGGTCCAGTCCAATGAAAGGAGTCGATGCCTGGTCAGGCCACTGGAGCCGACCAATCAGAGCAGAGCGTCGTCCTCCTTTGCTTGTTCCTCCCAGCAGATGGAGGTAACCTGCAGTGTTCCTCTGCAGGCGTTTGGTTTCATCAATCTGGTCCTGTGGGCCGGAAACCTCTGGTTCGTCTTCAAGGAGACGGGCATCATCGCCCCGTTCATGCGAGCTCCGCCTCCTGAGGGCAAACCTGCGCCCGACGCCTACGCCCAGCAGGGGGCGTACGAACAGGACCCGTACGCCAGCAACCAGGGAGGCTACCAGCCCGAGTTCAACCAGCAAGGATACAACCAGGTGAGCCACAGCAGGTAACCATCAATACCTGGTTCTGGTTCCGAGCCAGAACCAGAACCAGGGAGTCGAACTGCAGATAGATTCACCAGAGAGACGTCCAGGGAAACCATGAGCAGCATCTCTGCCCCACAGACAGGAATCGATTGGATTCCCAGTAAGACATAAACAGGTTCTTCTCCCGGTCCGATCGGGTCTTTTAAACCCCACAGCTTTGACTCTGTGTGACCAATCCGGGCTTTCGCTCTGCGTTGTTTCCATCAGTGTCAGATGGAAGCAGATCTGCACAGCCTGGTCCAAACCCAAGAAATGACGTCCAAAATAAAGAAAAATGAGTCAAACAGAGAAAAAGTCAACTCATGTTAACAAGCTGAACATTTAAATCTGACTTTGGCTCAAGCATATAACTTCCTTTCAGTCACCAGCATACATTACGGAATTAACCAAGGGCAAAGTTCAACATGTGGACCAACAGCGCAGCATTTAACCTCCTCATGCATCAGGCTACGTGGCTACGCTGCCTGAGGGGCGTTCAAGTGCATAGGAAAAACTGCTTGCTTCAAATAAACACTAATACAAAAAATAACCAATAAATAGTAACTCTTTGGTGAAATTCAAAGCTTAACAAAGTAATATTATGAACTTGTTACATGTGCATGGTCCGACGGGGTCACGGGCCGGGGGGGTCGTCCGACGGGGTCACGGTCCGACGGGGGTCACACTGACCCCATGTGACCTTCATGAGGTTTTCTTTCTGAGGTTTTGAGGAAAGACCATGACGCTGACCTAACCGTGACATCTGCTGAAGTCCCCCTGAGCGTCGTGCTAACACAGCAGGAGGGCGAAGAAAGGGGTCCATTGGACCCAGCGAGCTTTCCCCCATGCTGTCTGCCGCGCTGAGGCCACTGGAGGATAAACCTGATAGTTTATGTTTTCCTCCTGCCTTTTTAATGAGCTCTTCCCTCGCTCCGACCACGCCGGCTATCAACAAGCATTAGCGCGGTTAGCCTGTGGACTACAGATTTTTATCGCAGGACAAATTTCTATGGTTTCTACTGTTCACCGGTTATAGCGCTCGTTCCTGTTTGCAGATGAAGATTAACCTCCATCAGACTTTTCATCAGATTATTATGAGACCAATAGGATGAAGATAGAGAAGTTTCTAAAATAACTGGTTGTCCATTCTCACCCAGTGTAACGTTCCCTAGAACCTGGACCAGGACTGTTCCTCAGGGAATGTAGGGTCAATGGTACCGATTGTCTTCATTTCTCATAATAAATTCCTTCATTTGCACAATCCAAAAAGATGGCAGTAAGTTCAGCTCGCCCCGTTTCGTCTCCACCAGGGCAGCCACCACACACCCGACTGGCAGACTACCTGCTGTGCGTCTTTGTGACTGATTTAGCCAATCTCATCCTTATTGTATAGTAAAACACTTCAAGGTGCAACACCAGACTGACCTTTGCATGGGTGTGTGGCGGCTATCTGCAATGACTCTGCCTAAGCTGTGAAGTACAGCTAAGTGTGTGAGAGTCATGGCTGCAGGTTCATGGCACCAAGAGGGAAATGATGTCATGCAGCTGCAGCATCCCACCAGGAAACCTGGCGCCACGCTGGCCTTCAGGATGCAAAGGACCACAGTTGGACCTGCTGGTGCTCCACCATCCTGGTTTGGTAATGAGTTGATGAAAAGTCTGATGGTTCATCTTCATCTGCAACTCAAAAGCTTCCATATCCTCATCGGCCATCGATCGTCCTGGTTCCCATCGCGATGTACACTAGACGCATGTGTGATGTTGAGCTGGATCTCTGTGTTTCTGCCACCAGGAGGCTGAGTACAGTCAAGGCTACGGCCAGCAGGGGGCGCCACCTCCTTCTCCAATCAGATGTGAGGCAACAGCAGGTGAGTCCAGGCGACGCTTTCTGGGTGAAGGCTGGATGTTCACCGGACGTCATCATCTGATGTTGGTGTTTCTTTCACAGGAAGTGCCGGAGTGAACCAGCAGTGGGTCGCCTGCAACCTACCCACAATGCAACACTCCAGCCTGCCTGCAACATTACTGGGCGGGGTTGGGATAAATGTTCACTGCTGTGAATCAGTGTGTAAATGATGAAAACAGAATCTAAATGAGAAACCCGAAACTAGACCAAGCAGTGCTGAGTAGAACCCAGAGGTTCTGTTGATCTTCATGTTCGGGTCTGTATCTGTGGACAGAATGTATGTTGTGTTGTATAGATATCACTATGAACAGATATATAATCTCAACCCTTTCTTCTCACTTCCTATTGGACCCTGGGATTTCTTGTTGCAATAAGCCCCGCCCCCAAAAACCAGATTGCAAATCAATGCTGTTCAGACTGGGTTCAACGATCCGGTTCAGATCAGAACCAAACCAAGGTCCGGATAGAAAACGATGAGCGCCTGCCAGCATCGTCTCCCAGCTCTTTGTTTTGCTGCATGTAAATACCCACACAGGAAGTGATGTCAGTCTGGACTTGTAGCAAACGCAGCCTGGACGCTGGCATGGTTTCCATGGAAACTAGATCCAAAATGGCTTCCTGTTACTGGGAGTCCAATTAACAAGCTGTGTGCAGCTATCAATTACATTGCTGCTGAAGAAATGTCTGAAGACCCAATCGTCCATCTGAGGGTCCAAATGTCCTTCTGAGGACCAAATGTCCTTCTGATGCCCAAATGTCCATCTGATGACCAAATGTCCTTCTGAGGACCAAATGTCCATCTGATGACCAAATGTCCTTCTGAGGACCAAATGTCCATCTCAGGACCAAATGTCCTTCTGAGGACCAAATGTCCATCTCAGGACCAAATGTCCTTCTGATGCCCAAATGTCCATCAGGACCAAATGTCCTTCTGAGGACCAAATGTCCATCTGATGACCAAATGTCCTTCTGAGGACCAAATGTCCTTCTGAGGACCAAATGTCCATCTGATGACCAAATGTCCTTCTGATGCCCAAATGTCCATCTGATGACCAAATGTCCTTCTGAGGACCAAATGTCCATCTCAGGACCAAATGTCCTTCTGAGGACCAAATGTCCATCTGAAGCCCAAATGTCCTTCTGAGGACCAAATGTCCTTCTGAGGACCAAATGTCCATCTGAAGCCCAAATGTCCTTGAGGACCAAATGTCCTTCTGAGGACCAAATGTCCTTCTGAGGACCAAATGTCCATCTGAGGACCAAATGTCCTTCTGATGCCCAAATGTCCATCTGAGGACCAAATGTCCATCTGAGGACCAAATGTCCTTCTGAGGACCAAATGTCCTTCTGAGGACCAAATGTCCATCTGAAGCCCAAATGTCCATCTGAGGACCAAATGTCCTTCTGAGGACCAAATGTCCATCTGAGGACCAAATGTCCTTCTGATGCCCAAATGTCCATCTGAGGACCAAATGTCCATCTGAGGACCAAATGTCCTTCTGAAGCCCAAATGTCCTTCTGAGGACCAAATGTCCATCTGATGCCCAAATGTCCATCTGATGACCAAATGTCCTTCTGATGCCCAAATGTCCATCTGATGCCCAAATGTCCTTCTGAGGACCAAATGTCCTTCTGAGGACCAAATGTCCATCTCAGGACCAAATGTCTTCTGATGCCCAAATGTCCATCTGAGGACCAAATGTCCATCTGAGGACCAAATGTCCATCTGAAGCCCAAATGTCCTTCTGAGGACCAAATGTCCTTCTGATGCCCAAATGTCCTTCTGATGCCAAATGTCCTTCTGAGGACCAAATGTCCTTCTGAGGACCAAATGTCCATCTGAGGACCAAATGTCCATCTGAAGCCCAAATGTCCTTCTGAGGACCAAATGTCCATCTGAGGACCAAATGTCCATCTGAAGCCCAAATGTCCTTCTGATGCCCAAATGTCCTTCTGAGGACCAAATGTCCATCTGAGGACCAAATGTCCTTCTGATGCCCAATGTCCATCTGAAGCCCAAATGTCCATCTGAGGACCCAGAACTTTCAGAACTGGCCTGAAGGTCGTGCAGTTTAATCTGCTGATGATTCTCGGTGAACGTTGCTTGAGAAGCTCTGGTCTGTTGTTGCTTGGAGACCCCCAGAAAGAGAGGGAATCACCATGGCAACCAGTGATGATTGCCACTCAGCAGTTTCTCATGTGGGACGAATTCGTCGCCAGGTAGCCATGTTGGACTTCCAGGCAGCTGCTGCGTTTGTATGAATTTCCCCGCCCAGTGTTGAGGTGAGACCTTCTGAAAGATGAAGACCTCCAGACGTGCAGCGTCTCCTGCTCTCAGCCAATCACAGCTCTCTGATGCTTCCTCCTCCCTCCTCCTCCTTTTCCTCCACCTCCTCCTCCTCCTTTTCCTCCACCTCCTCCTCCACCTCCTCCTTTTCCTCCACCTCCTCCTGCACCTCCTCCTCCTTTTCCTCCACCTCCTCCTCCTCATCCTCCTCGTCCACCTCCTCCTCCTCCTCCTTTTCCTCCGTCCTCCTCCTCCTCCTCCTCCTTTTCCTCCTCCTCTCCACTTCTTCTTCTTGGGTTGTTTTTGAACTGTTGTTTAGCGTCGGTATCCTCCTCCGCATGGTGACGTGTTTTCTTTTGTGTTGTTCAGTACCTGAAGATCAGTGTGATTCTACTTCCTGTTTCCTGTTGAGGTGTGTGTGAGATCATTTCCTGTCAGTGCTTCATCAGATGTTTTCCTCTCTTCCTCACCTTCTGTGCATCATTTTATCTATTCTTCTTTTCCCTTTGCTCTTCATCTTCCTCCTCTTCCTCAGTTGTTCGTCCTCATGGCTTCTCCTCTTGGGCTCTGTGATGTAACTTCCTGTGAGATGAAGTACTGCCCAGCATCAGTAACCATGGCGATGGTATTGACAGTGATGTGTTTGTGACTTGTTGCCATGGAGACCCCTCCTCCCTGTTTCTTCAGTGAAAAGTTTCAATAAATGATAATTGCTGAAGGTCTGAGTGTATTTTATTAACCGAACAGATGAATGAACAAAGAGAGACGAACCGGAACCGGAACCGGAACGGATCCAAGGTGACTGGGTCATTACAGGCAGACAAAGTTTCAATGTGTCCACTGGGTGGCGCTGCTTTCTCCACATGCAGGTTCACCGCCAGTCAATCTGACTGACGGGCAGAGACTGAGTTACCTGGAGATGTTATAAAAATGTTTACCCAGCCGGCAACAGACCAGTTTAAATACGTAGCAATACTAGCATCACTCAAGTAAAGGAAAAAGGTACAGTGAAGTAACTACTCTTATAAGTATCTTATTTCCAAAAAAGTTACTTAAGTGTATGTAACCACTTTTGAACATAGACACGAGTAGCTTACACACTACTAACTAACAAGCTTACGGTACTGTACAGGTGTTAGCTAGTCATCT
>NW_026562457.1:1030000-1252500 GCF_027474105.1 Poeciliopsis prolifica | reverse complement strand
GATTGGTCGGCCCCGGAGACCTGGAGGTGTTGGAGGAGGAGGATGAGGCGGAAGAAGAGGGGCCTCCAGGGGACTTCCAGATCGCCAATGCCGCAGACTACGACGAGACGGGGGGGGCGTGATCATGGGGGGCCCCGGCGCCCCCTGGTGGGACCTGGTGGAACCGCAGCTGGCTCAGGCGCTCCTGGACAGGTGAGTGAGTCAGATCAGCTGTCTGAGGAAGAGGAGGGTGGAGACGTTAACGGGACGGGTGGATGTTTGTCAGGATGGATCCCCGTCTGGCCCAGACTCTGCTGGAGAGAACCAGGGAGTCCAGTTGGACCTCAGCCGGACCGAGCCGAGACCAGGACGCTCTCAGGTAGGACCACACACCTGAAAAACTACAACCTGCAGTGTGACTGTGGGTACAACTACTGCCAACAGTGTTTGGAGACTCAAACTGTCCTTTCTCTGCCTCTTCCTTATATGGCATCCTTCCAGGGACAAGACGCCCAAATCACAAGGAATGAAATAAACGTTTCATGATCAAATTGAATGTTCTGACATAGTCTAACAATCAGAAATTAGCAACAATAATTTGGTTCAATGAGCCTAGGAAAAAAAAATGTTTCTTTTTTTCTAAAAAGTTAATATTTAAAAAAGTAAATATGTAGCCCAACCCTAAACCTAAACCCAAACACAACATTTAATTAACTCAGAGCTAAATCTCTAGCTGAAGCTGTACATTTAGTTAGGAAACATTTAGTTTGTTCACAAATATTTAGTTTGCCAACTCAATGTGTAACTAGCACCAAACTAAACATTTAGCTCTTAGCTAGCTGCATCTTTAGTTAGCAATGCGCTATCAAACCTTCTATTGTTCACTTTAAATCCTTAACATTTCTGGAATGTTTTTCAAAAAAAAAGGATTAAAATCAAGAACGTAAAACGATTTTTTCTTCCATTTCTGTAAGGTTTATTTATGAAATGTTGGAAAACAAATTTCTGTGATTTTCCTTGCAGGCGGATGGTTGCTAAGATACTGTCTGGTAACGGCCCGAACGACGCCCAGCTGATGATGTCATCAGGCCGCAGAGCGAAGCGGGACCTGTCCGCCGGGGCCGAACCCGTCAGCGCCACGCACAGACGGAGCCGCCGCTCCCTGGACGGCCAGTCGCCCAGCAACGAGCCGCCCCTCCTCAGAGTGAAGAGGCTGGACGACGAAGAGGAAGAGGAGGAAGAGCTCCGCCCACGAGGACCTGGGCTGCAAAGGATGAAACGCATCGATGCCATGGCAACCGCTGACCTACAGGAAGTCAACCACGGGAGTCGGAGGCGCCGCAGGAGGGCTGTGCTGACCTACGACCCCCAGATGTTGATGGATCAGATTCTGGATTACCTGAGGAAGTGAGAGGAGGAAGAGGACGGGGAGGAAGACAGTTCTGGTCGTGTCTCACATTTTTATTGTTCATGTCATTTCTTTGGTTTTGCTGCTTGTGTAAATTTGAGTGGATCAAATGTTTGTTGTATAAATGAGGAAGAATTTTCAAGAAGAAGCAAACTTCTGATCAAACATGTCTCAACACTACATTACCCATGAGCCTCGGCTGGTATGCAGCGATGATGTGTTCCATTGGAGTTTCTGGGCGTAAAAGCAACGAGAGCGCCCCCTGTGGTCGGATTTGTGACGCTGGGAAGGCCTGAGTTCAGGATCCAATAACAGCTGGTTGATAAATGAATCGTTCTGCTTTAAGTTGTTAACGTCACAGAGACCCAAACGTCATCATTTCCGTTTGAAAACACAGAATGCTAACAGTAGCTAGCATCGTCACAGCTCTGAGTCAGACCAAACCAGCATTAAAGCTGACCTCTGACCTTCAGACACAAAGTTCTCATTGGCTGACTTCTTGCAGCAAGGCTTGCTGGGAGTCGGAGTTGACAGGTTTCTGTCCCCAATGGACATGTGATGAACAGTGTTTGTGACCGTGGCAACAGCTTCTGAGCTCTGTGATTGGTTCCTAGTTGTTGATGTTCTCGTACCTTCAGCTTGTTGCTGTGCTGACTCGCCCGTCTGTGGAGAAACTTTGATTTGTGTCACAATAAGAAATAAAGTTGTTAAATTCACTCGTCTCAGTGTCTGCTGAAAAACTCACCAAGGTCACAGAGGTCACCAGCGTCGGGTGACCTCTGTGACCTGGTGGAAAGACCAAACCACAGAGCATGCAGTCACTAGTTGCTATGGTGATTCCCTCCTTTTCTAGGGAACCAGGCCACAGGATCACAGACCAGCCCCCATGTGAAAGTATGAGTCCACCAAAGTGGGCGGAGTCTAGAGTCACTTAGGGGCGTGGCCAAACGTGGATACCAGGGCAGGGGGTGAGTGGGTCAGCAGGAAAGAAGCTCTGCTGCCATCTTCTCCACTTTATCACAATAATCGGAGACTTTTCAGACCCAGAAAATAGTTTTTTTTAATCGATAAACCAACTTTTCTGTTGTTGGAGACATTAATGGCCACCAGGGGGGGCCAGAGCTGGACCAGACCTGAGGAATGTAAAGTTAAAGGGGGCGCTCCACTATTTATTTATTTAGTTTTTGTTCATAGGAATTAAAACATTGGGCCCTGCCAATTCCAAAAGAATCATTTTGTGTTTTGGAAGATTGTTTTCAGCAGTAAAAATGAAATGTTCCCCTTCCCAGACCAAAAACACATATTTGCCCTGAAGCCCCTGGATCTGCAGGAATCGGTTCCTTCCTGCTTGGAGCTGCAGGTGTTCAGCAGCAGTCAGTGGAAACAAGAACCACTGAGGCTGTTACTGCGCTGCTAAGAAAAATGATAAAGTAGGTGTTAAAACATCAAAAAGAGAGAAAAAGCTAAACGAATCAATTTATAAGCCAGTTTTTCTCCGAGAGGCTAAGCTAGCATTTAGCATAGCTAGCTTAGCCTCCTTTACACTAACATTTAATGAATTAAGGGAAAACATCACCAACATATTGACATATTTCACTGGACCTTTTCCCACTTAACAGGCGAGTCGGTCAGCAGCAGCTCTAGTCCCTCCTGACCCGTCCTTCCTCTGCTGAGGGGAGTTAAAGCTGCAGCAACTTTTATATACAAAATATATTTTATTTTACATATTTGTTAAAACTGTCATTATGTTGTGACAGTTTGATATGATAAATAATCTGTCAAAATTTTATTTCCTCTGCTTTCTCCCAGAACTATCAAGAAACAACCAATCAGAGACAGGAAAGTTTTAGTGCTGTCAATCACTATCTCATGTGGCTGCTCATCCCTTATGCTGCAGCTGGCATAGCCTGTTGTGAATCCTCAGTCTGGTTAGTCTGCAGTGTGTTTTGTCAGCCATCGCCTCCCCTTTAAGTCGCACACAGAGCTCTGAGACAAGTGCAGTGGTTTCCTCTGACTGAGAAGGACATCGCTGCAGCAACAGGAAGGGCGGGGCGGGCCGCTGTCAGTCTCAGACCTTATATGGAAACAGGACCATTGCACTCCGGAAGTGAAGGGGCGCTATATTATCCATGTTTTTATTTTCTTTGTGATATATTTTCAGCTTTAGGAAGGATTTTCACTCTCAGTTTGTGTTTGATCTTCTCTCTTTTATTTACAGTTTTAACAGATTCTGTCACTTCCTGTGTTCTTCTAAATCTGCTCCTCATCTTTTCGGGCCTGATGCTGCCTCTAGTGGCGTGGGGTGGTAACACGACTAATATCACTACATTACTAAATCAGAATAGTCTTTATTATTTACCATTAATTTCAGCATTACTGGAACCATAAAAGATCAATTATATTATTAAACACCATATTTTTTCATTGTGATTGAAGCTAAAAAAAGACAATTTTACATGATTTCACATAATAATTCTCATAACAAACAGTAATAAAACAACAGGACGTCTGAGTTATGGAGCAGCTTTATTGCTGAAGTCTCACTACAATTTACAGAGAAACGTTATTCTGTTTCAATTTTGGATCCAGTGAAGTAAAGAAATCATCATCACTTTAAACAGTAGCTGTAAAATCAATGATTTATCTGGATCTATAGCTCTAGATCTATACCTCTATCTATTATGACATCTATAAAGAACGAGCAGGTAAACATCAGTCAACACTAAAACATGCAAGACAAACTTTCTCTGCAGACGTCATCAACAGAAATATGAACAAAGCTGGAGTTTGATCTGCGACAGAATCACAAACCCTGCAGTGACTGAACCTCCTGAACTTCAATCTGCTGCAACACTTTCAGCTTCTTATTGGAGAACATTCAGAAAATCAGACGATTCATCTGCACATCCACTGTAAAACAGAACCGATGCTGGAGCAAACAAAACAAACTCAGGACAAATGACCTGGATGTTCTAGATCTATAGCTCTAGATCTATAGCGATGGATCTATACCTCTGGATCTATAGCTCTAGATCTAGAGCTATAGATCTATACTGTTGAAATAATATTTTAAATTAGCACAATACTGCACAGGATAGCTTTGACACATATAAAATATAACATAGAAAGTTAAAGTACACTCTAGGTTCATATAAATTTAGATGAAACTAAAACAACGGCTCAATCTCTGAAACGCAGATAAATTCTTAAAAGGAGGATCAGACAGAAGAAACAGAAAACATAGGCCTAGACTCCTTGGATCTCTTGAGATAAGGAGCCTATATGCCAGGCAATTAACAAATTCCTTAGCATGGTTCAAAAGTTCACTAGGATCTTAAAACTTTTTATAAATAATTTTATCTATATTAGAATTAACTATATTTCTTTAAGCATGTTTTTAATTAGTTACTTATTAGATCCAAACTTATAGTCATTATTTAGCATTACATTGTTTGCAAGCTTGGTTAAAAATACAAACTACTTTCTTGTGGAAACATTTTGAGGCACAGATAGCGCTGCAGCTGCAATCATATATCAAACTGGACAGCGGCTGATACGAGAAGGGTTTGCCGTATATCTGCTTTTGGGGCTCTTTAGCAGGAGGTAATAAAATTAACATTGAGACAGCCCACACAAAGGAAAAGAACACACCTCCTAATGCATATATTTAAATGATGAGATTACACATTCTATAAATGATTTGGTTTACAGCAGAAGTCAGAATCTCTTTGTGCTGAGTGAGAGTTTCCCGGAGGATGCATCTTCTGTTAATCTGTTGTCTTTTTTACTCAGGTCTTTGTCTCTGTTCTGTAATGTCTTGGACTTTTGATATTCTAGGTGAGGTGCTTATTGTAAAGTTCTTCTTGGATTGATTTTCTCTGGATAAAACTCTGAATATCTGAAGTCTGACGTCGTATGATTGCTCTTTTCTCTCTGCACACTTACACAGACACAGGAATTCGGGACTAAGAATTAATTAACGAGCTAAGATCAAGTTCTTCATCTTTTTAATTCTTAACAATACCTCTAGATCTATAGGACTGGATCTGTAGCTCTAGATCTGTAGCTCTAGATCTATACCTATGGATCTATAGCTCTAGATCTATAGCGATGGATCTATAGCTCTAGATCTATACCTATGGATCTATAGCGCTGGATCTATAGCTCTAGATCTATAGGACTGGATCTATAGCTCTAGATCTATAGCTCTAGATCTATAGGACTGGATCTATAGCTCTAGATCTATACCTATGGATCTATACCTATGGATCTATAGCGATGGATCTATACCTCTGGATCTATAGCTCTAGATCTAGAGCTATAGATCTATAGGACTGGATCTGTAGCTCTAGATCTGTAGCTCCGGATCTATAGCTCTAGATCTATACCTATGGATCTATAGCTCTAGATCTATAGCGATGGATCTATAGCTCTAGATCTATAGGACTGGATCTATAGCTCTAGATCTATACCTATGGATCTATACCTATGGATCTATAGCTCTAGATCTATAGCGATGGATCTATACCTCTGGATCTATAGCTCTAGATCTAGAGCTATAGATCTATAGGACTGGATCTGTAGCTCTAGATCTGTAGCTCCGGATCTATAGCTCTAGATCTATACCTATGGATCTATAGCTCTAGATCTATAGCGATGGATCTATAGCTCTAGATCTATAGGACTGGATCTGTAGCTCTAGATCTGTAGCTCCGGATCTATAGCTCTAGATCTATACCTATGGATCTATAGCTCTAGATCTACAGCGATGGATCTATAGCTCTAGATCTATAGGACTGGATCTGTAGCTCTAGATCTGTAGCTCCGGATCTATAGCTCTAGATCTATAGCGATGGATCTATAGCGCTGGATCTGTAGCTCTAGATCTGTAGCTCTAGAACGTTGCAACAACTCCTTCCTGTTGTTGCTGCTGATCTGGTCCAAATAGAAACTCTTTGTGAAAACAGCTTTTGTCAAAGCACTGATAAAATCACAACTGCAGAACCATAGGCCAACCTCTGACCTCTGACCTCCCGTTCATCAACAAACTTACTGGAAAAGCCTCAACAGTTAAATAACTTCCTAACTAACCGCCCGCTTCGACTCCTTCCAGTCTGGTTTCCATGGTGACCACAGCACAGAGACTGGCCTAGTCAAAGCCTTCAATGACATCCATATAAATACGGACTGTGGGAGAACCACAGAGCTGGTTCTGTTGGACCTCAGATAGACTGGACTCTCCGGTCCAGAACTCAACTGGTTTCAATCTTACATAAAGAACTGGAAACCTCTCATCAAAGAGGTCAGAGGTCACATGTAGATTCCCCAAGGATCAACACAAGAACCCTCTGATTCTGTATCTCCCTGCTCAGGTCATAACAGGAAAGAACATCAGCCACCAGATCTACAGCTACAGATCTACAGCTAGAGATCTAGAGTTACTGATCTAGAGCTCAGGTTCTGGTTCTGGTTCTGCTCTGCATCAGAACCAGAACCAAACGAGGAGAAGCAGCTTTCAGCTTCTATGCACCACAGATCTGGAACAAACGTCCGGAAACTGTAAAACAGCCGAAACCCTGAGATCCTTAAAGTCCAGACTGAAAGCAGCTGGTTGGTTTTATTGGAAACATAATCAATAATCAATTTATTGATGACCTGATGGATTGTTGATTCTATGACTTTGTGATTGTGATGTAAAGCTCTGGAGACACCTTGCTGCTGAAATGTGCTATACAGATAACACTGATTGATTGATTGATTGATTGATTGATTGATTGATTGATTGATTGATTGATTGATTGATTGATTGATTGATTGAGACAGAAACAGTTTTATCACCACATCAGGTTTCATTAATCCAACATAAGAAACTGAAAATATTTCTAAAGTTGAGATCTATTGATCACTAATATTATTAATGGCTCATTAATAATATTCAGTGATGGAGTTTATCATTTCTCCCACTGAGGTTCACAGAAGCTCAGATGAAGCGAAGCTTGAAATGTTCTGGAGTTCTAACAAATGGTTCTGGTTCTAATGAGCAACGGAGGAAAGAAGAAAACAGACGGACAAAACATTCAGGTGGTTCTGACCGGGTCCGCCTCACTGGACCCGAGAGCCGACTGTAAGCTGCTCCAGGCGCCGATTGGAAGAAACAAGACAGAGGAAGCTAAAGCTTTAGCTTAGCAAGCTAACTAGCTCCAAACTAAATGGCAAGCTAAATATTTCATTTAAGCTAATTATTTACTTTGAATTATCTATTTAGTAAACAAGCTAAACATTTAGCATGCAGTTAAATAGTTAGCTTTCACCAACTAACTCTGCAGTCCCACCCACTGTGGATCTGTACGGAACGTCCAGGGAGCCTTTAGGGAACGTCCAGGGAACCTTTAGGGAACGTCTAGGGAACCTTTAGGGAACGTCCAGTGAACCTTTAGGGAACGTCCAGGGAACCTTTAGGGAACGTCTAGGGAACGTCCAGTGAACCTTTAGGGAACGTCCAGTGAACCTTTAGGGAACGTCCAGGGAGCCTTTAGGGAACGTCTAGGGAACCTTTAGGGAACGTCCAGGGAACCTTTAGGGAACGTCTAGGGAACCTTTAGGGAACGTCCAGGGAACCTTTAGGGAACGTCTAGGGAACCTTTAGGGAACGTCCAGTGAACCTTTAGGGAACGTCCAGGGAACCTTTAGGGAACGTCTAGGGAACCTTTAGGGAACGTCCAGGGAACCTTTAGGGAACGTCCAGTGAACCTTTAGGGAACGTCCAGGGAACCTTTAGGGAACGTCTAGGGAACCTTTAGGGAACGTCCAGGGAACCTTTAGGGAACGTCCAGTGAACCTTTAGGGAACGTCCAGGGAACCTTTAGGGAACGTCCAGGGAACCTTTAGGGAACGTCTAGGGAACCTTTAGGGAACGTCCAGGGAACCTTTAGGGAACGTCCAGTGAACCTTTAGGGAACGTCCAGGGAACCTTTAGGGAACGTCTAGGGAACCTTTAGGGAACGTCCAGGGAACCTTTAGGGAACGTCCAGTGAACCTTTAGGGAACGTCCAGGGAACCTTTAGGGAACGTCTAGGGAACCTTTAGGGAACGTCCAGGGAACCTTTAGGGAACGTCCAGTGAACCTTTAGGGAACGTCCAGGGAACCTTTAGGGAACGTCCAGGGAACCTTTAGGGAACGTCTAGGGAACCTTTAGGGAACGTCCAGGGAACCTTTAGGGAACGTCCAGTGAACCTTTAGGGAACGTCCAGGGAACCTTTAGGGAACGTCTAGGGAACGTCCAGTGAACCTTTAGGGAACGTCCAGTGAACCTTTAGGGAACGTCCAGGGAGCCTTTAGGGAACGTCTAGGGAATCTTTAGGGAACGTCCAGGGAACCTTTAGGGAACGTCTAGGGAACCTTTAGGGAACGTCCAGGGAACCTTTAGGGAACGTCTAGGGAACCTTTAGGGAACGTCCAGTGAACCTTTAGGGAACGTCCAGGGAACCTTTAGGGAACGTCTAGGGAACGTCCAGTGAACCTTTAGGGAACCTTTAGGGAACGTCCAGTGAACCTTTAGGGAACGTCCAGGGAGCCTTTAGGGAACGTCTAGGGAATCTTTAGGGAACGTCCAGGGAACCTTTAGGGAACGTCTAGGGAACCTTTAGGGAACGTCCAGGGAACCTTTAGGGAACGTCCAGTGAACCTTTAGGGAATGTCCAGTGAACCTTTAGGGAACGTCCAGGGAACCTTTAGGGAACGTCCAGTGAACCTTTAGGGAACGTCCAGTGAACCTTTAGGGAACGTCCAGGGAACCTTTAGGGAACGTCTAGGGAATGTCCAGTGAACCTTTAGGGAACGTCCAGTGAACCTTTAGGGAACGTCCAGGGAACCTTTAGGGAACGTCTAGGGAACGTACAGGGAACCTTTAGGGAACATCCAGGGAACGTCTAGGGAACGTCCAGGGAACCTTTAGGGAACGTCTAGGGAACGTCCAGGGAACCTTCAGGGAACGTCCGGGGAACCTTTAGGGAACGTCCAGTGAACCTTTAGGGAACATCCAGGGAACCTTTAGGGAACGTCCAGGGAACCTTTAGGGAACATCCAGGGAACCTTTAGGGAACGTCCAGGGAACCTCCAGGGAACCTATAGGGAACGTCTAGGGAATGTCCAGGGAACCTTTAGGGAACGTCCAGGGAACAGGCTCCGGTCTGTTCACCACATGCAGGAACTTTAACAGTTCCACTAAAACGAGCGCTCGTCTGTTGATGAAGATGATGAAACCTGGCGGTGTGGGCAGATCCCTAAGAAAGAGGAGAGACATGAGAAGAAGAAGAGCTGACGCAGCAGAAGAAGAGCGGACTCACCTCCTCAGGCGGACATCAGCAGACCTGCGGTCACTGAAGAACAGAAACATGTTCAGCATCAACAGTTCAAGCCTGAGCTCAGCGTTCTTCCTGCGGCGGCGGCTCACCGTCCGGGGCGTCGGGCGGCAGCAGGGCGTCCTGCCGGTTGGCCAGGACGAAGGCCAGCGTGGCCAGGATGGCATAGTCCAAGATCCCCAGCAGCGCCAGGATGTACGCCCAGTGGACAGAGCAGTTACCTGGAGAAAAGCTGCCCACCTGGGGAAGGGGCGGAGCTTAGACCAGGAGCCTAACACCAGCAGTGAACATCGTCAAGGTAACGAGGCTGCTGGTCAGCAGACACAGGAAGTTCTGCTGATGGTAATCCTGACGGATTATCATCAGAACCTTAATGGCAGCTTTGATAAAACGTTTTTACCGAGTCTCCGCACAGAACTCTCATCTCTGGACTTTCCCATGAGTCGGGAAACAGGAGACACGCCAGGCCGAGACAGAAGCCTGCAGACAGAGAGGAGACGTCAGCACACACAGCGCCACCACCAGGCTGGAGGGGAACTGCAGAAACATCGGCCATCTTTTGTTTCACCTCCAACCGTAAAACACCAAGATCACACCAAACAGAGTTTAGAAAAAGCTTTTACTCTGGTAGTCCACTTCCAGTTATCGGAAAGTGAATTTGGATATTAACAAATTAAAGTTAGTAGTTGTATAAAATGAAATACATAACTGGTTTCAAGATAAATGTTTATCTTTTTAAATGCTGTATTGCATTTTTTAACTCCAACGCTAAGCCAAAAGCTGTGTGGTTAATGATTATTACTACTTTAATCCTGAAATTTCAATCTTTGATATTTGTAAGTGAATGACAACACAATAAAATTATGACTTGAAAATTAATCCTCAATTTTTTCTCTTAACAGCTAAATAGACAAAGTTATCGTAACGGTAGCTTGACTATCTGAATTTCATCAGGTTCTAACAATCAGACCCATAATGAGGTTCTGATGCTCAGAAGAGACATTAGGGGCAGGGTTCCATCAAGTCCCATTTTGACAGGTCCCCTTTGACCTAATTCCCTCCCCCCCTCCCTCCCCCCCTCCCTCCCCCCCCCTCCCCCCTCCCTCCCCCCCTCCCTCCCCCCTCCCTCCCCCCCCTCCCTCCCCCCTCCTCCTCCTCCTCCTCCTATTGATTTTTATCTTTTTAAAGAGTAATACCAATACAACAACAGTTATTTAATCAAGAAAAATGTATATAATTATATACTATGTCTACTGAAGTTTTAAATAGATTTGGAATGGAGATGTTGCTTCTGATTCTGCGACTGGCGTACAACTGTGGTCTGAGCTGTGGGGGGTTGATCAAATATAGGGTACGGCCTGTGAAATCCATATGGTCTGTGTGTTAGGTTTTTTTTTCTGTTTTCTCTCTGCTGAATTCAGAAAATGTCGTATATCTGACTTTCTTTTTAAGAGTAATACAGCACCCAACAACAATTATTTAACCAAGTAAAAAAAAATGTATATAATTATGTAGTGAAGTTGAAATAGATTTGGAATGGAGATGTTGCTTCTGATTCTGTGTCTGTATTCAGCCAGGCATAGAACTGGAGGTCCGAGCTGCGATACGCAGAGGCTTGCAAGTAGGTGCGAACTTTGCAGGATGCAGACAGAATGACAAATTAGCCACCTCGGGGGAATTCAGAGCAAGACCCTCACGAACCCCGCTGGTTCATGAGGGGGGCAAACCAGAGCGACATCTGGTTTTTTTTTTTTTTTTTTTCTCAGTTTATCGCTCTTTGTCTAAAGAGTAATTACCTTCAGTTATCTGTGAGCGACACACGCTTTAAACACATTTGAAACTCATAGATTTTTCTGTAACACTCACTAGTGTGATACATTTCAGTAAATGTTTCTCATTTGTACATGTACTTCTTAAGAATATGTGACTGTTTGTAAGCAGGCCAACGGGAGGTTATTCAAATTAGACTTTTAACTTTCCTTGGTTAAAGAATTTGTCCAGAATTTTCCAAAATTTATCCTCGCATCATTGTAAATGCTACTTTGGTTCAATTTTTTTCCTGCTGCTGAATCAACACTGATCTTCCCAGAGCTTCATGCTTTCTCCAAAATAGTAAACGCCGGTATAAACACATTTGAAACTCATACATTTTTCTCTGTAACACTCGCTAGTGTGAAACATGTCAGTAAAAGTTTCTCATTTGTAAATTTATTTCTTAAGAATATGTGACACTTATTAAACAGACCTTACTGAGACTACTCATATTTAAGTTTTAGCTTTCCCTAGAGTTGAAAGTTTTTTTTTCTCTCTTTCTTTTTTATTTTTTTAACACTGCACAACTACGCTCCGACATGGTAAATTATTTTGTTACCTTTATCATTATCCACTACTTTTGTCTCTAACTTATATGCTGTATGTTTCTCAGCCCAAATGATGCTTTTTTCCTCCATCCATCATTTTACACACTTGAGTGTGTTCAGTAACAAAATATAGTTGTTGAATTTTCCATTACTGAAGCTTATAAATGATCAATGTAAACTTTCAGTCTGTATTCAGATACTGAATACAATTCCTATTATTTAGATTGGATGTTTTAATGCATGCACTTGGATTTCTATCGATTTATTGAATAATAGTCTGCGTAAATATTTATCAAACTGAATGGCCATTCAGGTTTCATATAATTTTTTTAGTTTGGTTTTTGTTGCACAACTTCAAATATATGCTGGCTATCAACCAACCATTCAATCAGTGATTTTTTTTCTTTTTTTTTAAATAACCCCTCTCACATCTTCTGACAACTAGCCCCAAGTTATAATAACATTAACTAAGTTTTGCTAATGGTGCACTTTACCTAAAAACAAATATTAAAAAAAATAAAACATACTCACTACACAGCCCCTTCTCCCAGAGCTGGTCACAACATGGTGATTGTTTTTTTTTTACCGTTAAAATTATCTACAGCTTTTGTTCCTTGCTTCTCATGATGCTATCTGTTCACTAATGTTCACTAATGTTCACCTCTTGTAAATGATAAGCTTATTAACGAACAATATGAACCATCAGCATGCGTTAAAGAAGATCATATCTGTCAGATGAAGTAAAAATATCATGATACTCAAAGCAATCAAAAATATATTGATCTGAAAGGTAATTTCTCCTTTTCAGGGAGCTTAGACTGAATGAAAGGAATTATTGAAATATACGACAAAATATTTAATTTGCAGAATTCCGATAATAGAACTTCAACTATGAATTGAAAGATTACATTGTATTTATTAACTGAAGATCACTTAATAAATCAGCTGTTAATTAGTCATCATACTATGTAAATGACTAACAAAATTTGAACAAACAAGAAACTTGACTACCTCAAGGGATTTCTCACATTGGAGAATCAACTGTCTGATTTTCTTTAGCCCATTAAATTTAACCTTACCAAAGCTCTGCAGTAAAGCAAACGGGTACTTAGTTTGAAGCCTGAATCAGATGCCTTCAGACCTTCTGCTGAACCTGGACTTTGGCCGCTCTCGATGTGAAATAAAACATCAGACTTTTTTTTAAAAAAAAAGTCCAAGTGAACATCACTTAATTATCATCAACTAGTTGTTTATACTCATCTTAAACCATTGGCAGGAATCTTTGGATAAAACACACAACAATAAAAAAAAAAGCTTTATCAGTTAATCTATTTAAATTGAGTCCACGCAACAACAAAAATAAAATAAAAAGTGAACTATCTGAAAGTAGTGAGGATGTTGTGTGCTAAATGTTTAACGTTTTAACATGCCCAGCAGACACCACACCATTTCTGCTCAAGCAAACCACAAGGTTTTGAACAGGACAACTATGTCAAAAAAAAAAAAAAATGAGACCGTGTATCTTTATTGTATGTAGCAAATATATTGCTGCTGGTGCTGCTGCTGCTGTAGGTAGAAAATAAAAGAAGTTTTGCAGAGAATAATATTCTGGATGAGTTTAAGAACAATCTTTGCCAAAATTACACAGTGTCACTACACTTGTATTTTATATGTTGCAGTAACTGAATCTTTTGAGGCAATTGGTTTGCATAAATTTAAGTAAATCCAACCTATTTTCCTGTTCTACATACTTAGCTAGCAATTTGCCAGTTAGCTTCCCAGTCTGAATTTCTGTGCAACGTCTTTATTCAGTCAACTCTTCTATCCTGTACTCCAATTCTATTCCTGAACTCTGATATTCTACATCCACTCTGTGAATGTTTTGCTTGCTTGCTTGTTGATCTTCAGCATGCTCTTCAGGCAGTATCGGGTTTCTCTTACTTTAAACCGCCCAACTTGCACCTGATTGGCACTTTAGCCTTTTGATTCCCTCCCAGTGAGGCGGTGCTTCACAAAGCAAATTGATTGTCAATCTGTTGCTCTCTGCCTGGTGGTTGTTTCAGAAGATGAGGAAACATGGTGACTGAGGTTTACAGCCAACTAGCCAGATTATGCAGCTTTTTTTACTAGATAGCGGTCCTAAAAACTACATACCTTTAAAATATGAACAAATACGTACAATTCCTTAATTATTTGATTCATGGGTGATACAAGTTTGGTCATTTGGAATGCAACTCAAGGACTGTGGTTTCTTAATGTAAGTATTTCTGCTACTGGACAAGAAACAAGGTTAAAAGATGACAGTTGTATTTACTGAGAGCAAGACTATGTCTAGTTATCAGGACAGACTGAGACCTGTAAAAAAAAACTGTTGGATCCATATGACACAATTATGATCTTAATATGACAGAGGAGGGAACCGGTTATCTGCTCCAACAATGTATTAGCCTTCAAGGAAATCATTTTGGATGCAAAGAGCAGAAATATCTCAACATCAGATTATTATTATTGTTTTTACTCTTATATCAGTGATTTAAAACATTTTTTAAATTTTTGATACCATGCGGTGCCATGCAGTACCATGTGGTCGACCGCAAAGTTGTGCGTGAATGTAAAAGTCAATTATTTTTGTCACCCAAAGAAAATTGTAATGTGTTTATTATGAGTAGGATTAACCGAGCTGAAGGGAAAACAAAGAAAAAAGGAGAAATAAATTCAGCGATACAGAATTGACTCAGCAAATATGAACCTAGGAAATTATTGAAACCTTCAAGAATTTTATGTGGCGTAAGATATTTAAGAAAAATAATCCTGATTCCATACTCATGAATTTCTTTATCTGGTTGTTATCTCTAAAATACGTTTTTATGTTGAACCCCAGACATCTCACCTCTTTCCCACAGTTTTTTTACACTTTGTTCCACTACTTATAGTCAATGTTTAAAAAAAAAAAAAAAAAAAAAAAACCCAGTACAGAGTTTTGAAGCGATGGAGGAAATTTACGTCAATATGGAACCTGTTGAACAAAGTGCATCTCATCCCACAGGTAAGAACAAAGTTACAGAGAAATATAGTATGTATTTAATTTAATTACATTTTGCTAAGGCTCAGGTTTCTGTTCAGGTTTCTGTTCAGGTTTCTGTTCAGGTTTCTGTTCAGGTAGCAGCAGCTCCAAAGAGAGGCTCTGCCTCGGTGTGGCCGTATCTTTGGGAATCCTGAACGTTTTCCTTTTGACCGAACTCATCGCCCTCAGTGTACACAGTGAGTCTTGTTATAGTCATCTTAAAGATGTAAAAATGAGTACATTTTATGTTTCTGTTATTAAAAAAAAAAATGTCATTGATTCCTTTCTGAAATCGAACTGATGAATTAGCAAGGGTAAAAAAGAATAAAGCTTGGTTACTCAAAGTGATGCAGAGAGCTGAAACATTACGCGATGTTACATGAGTTTGAATTATTTTCAGCAATGCTTGCATTTGCAGCATTTAGGGTAGAATGTCTCCTCTTTCTTTTTTTTCAAACGATTTTCTGTTCAGCGTTACCTCAGTTTAAATTCTACAGCAGATTTTACACCTGATTGGCACTTTTGCCAAAATCATGAAATTATTTTGTAAGTCTTAAGTGAAAATACGATGCAACTTGTTTTTGCAAACACGTTTGTTGATTTTATTTATTTATTTTGTTTCCAGCTCATGACATGACAGCAGATTTTTCTGACATCAGCAACATTCTGACTGAGCAGAACAGCAACAAGTTTCCCTCCGTGAACGCTAACTTCACTGATAACTTCACTGCTAACTTCACTGATAACTTCACTGAAACGGATCCTCCACGAGCTGAAAAGACTTTAAGGTTTGTCAAAACTTTAAAAAACTTTTCCCTTTTGAATTGTAGAGTATAACTACGTAATAACTTTCCTTTCTGGTCTAAACAAATATAATATAATATATCTAAATGAAGACTTTTATTAAAATTTATTAAGTACTCTATCATTTGTGTGCGCTAAAAACAACAATGTAAAAGAAATAAAACTTTGATTTTTTTTTTCTCCTTACAGGGAGATTTTGGTCCTAAGGAACAGCAGAGATCAGTTGTTGCTATTATTCCAGGGGCTGCAGAAGAAGAGAAGAGCAGATCCAGTACTGATCGACGTTTAGATGTTGTGTTCAGAATGATACTATTAACTAACAACAAATAATGTAGCTTATTAGCACGTTGTTGCATAAAAGCCTAAAGATAAAATGTACACTTTCAGCCGTTGTGATTTATAAAGCAACAATTTTACCGGTTGGACTCTGTGTTTTTTTTTCTTTCTTTCTTGTTAAAACTCTGACATGATAAACAAACGTCGGACAGAGGATGGTTTTTGTGCGAAGGATCTGTTTAGCATGATAAGTTCTGATTGTGTCTTAATGTGACTTTTACTGCCTGACTTTATGGAACTCCTGTTGTGTCCAGTAACAGCGGCTCAAGCTCTATCTTGGTAAAATTATATTTCTACATGTCCAATTATTTACTATCATTTGTAATAAAGTGATGCCGACACCATGGAATCAACAGTGAGGAGCTTGTTCTAGTCATCTTAAAGATGGAAAGAGTCAATGTTGTGCTGATTCTGAGTATCTGAATGATTAACCGAATGACTTTTTATTCATTTCAAAAGTTCAGTCGGTGAGGTTATTCATTTTGTGGTGTTCCTACTCTATGAAAGAAACAAAGAAGAAAGGTAGCAATCGTACATGTTGGTTCCACAGGCTTTCCCTGAAAATATGGATAAAATCGGTCATGATAGGATAACAGTAATTTGAAGAGGAAGAAGCACATAAACAAGTCAAGTCAATGACAAGTCAATGACATGATGCAATCTGCAATTTTTTTTAAAACTTAAATTGTTTTTTTCTGACTTAAATAATACATTTAAATTGCTGCGCTGTTTGATAAGTAGAATGGAAAATTATTATTATTTTTTTTTGTAAACTGTCTTTAGATTACCTATTGTAAAATTTGCATTTTAAAATCAACTGAATTAAATTAAGAAAGGTTACAATTTGTACAACTGAAGAGAAATGATGAGCAATGTTTTAGGGGTTGATGAAAGCAGAGATTGATGTTTTTCTCTGTAACATCAAAATTTACACTTTACAAAATTTACTGTGCATTTTCCATATACCATTGCCTGGTGTCTGAGCTGGCAAAGGTCATCCCTTGCAATATTAAGAAGCTGTTGTCAAAAATTACGATCTTATTTTTATTTACGAAGCAAAAGATATGAGTCACACTATCTTGTACAACATAATTTACAGTATACAAAGTCTAAAAAGTCTAAAACAGAAGGATTTTAAGCTAAAAAAAAAAGGAAAAAAAACTATGAAAAATGTATTACATGGCATGCATTTGAAGCTTTAACCCAACACAGGGCAGGCTGTACACTTTGATGGGTATTATCTCTTTAAAGAACCGTTCCAGCATTTTTGACACCTTGACCACTTTAGGTGGTCCAGGCTACAGCCAATTCTGAGGAAAAGGTGCGAGACAAACAGATAACTTAATTATTCCCTACAAATAAGAAGATTATGGTAATTTATCCACAGTAGTTCCTACAGATCGGAGTAATGATATCCTATTGACACCATTTTGCAAGCTGTGACTTTCATGTTTTCCATACTCAAGACTTTGTATACTGTAAATTATGTTGTACAAGATAGTGTGACTCATATCTTTGCTTCGTAAATAAAAATTAAGATCGTAATTTTTGACAACAGCTTCTTAATATTGCAAGGGATGACCTTTGCCAGCTCAGACACCAGGCAATGGTATATGGGAAAATGCACAGTAAATTTTGTAAAGTGTAAATTTTGATGTTACAGAGAAAAACATCAATCTCTGCTTTCATCAACCCCTAAAACATTGCTCATCATTTCTCTTCAGTTGTACAAATTGTAACCTTTCTTAATTTAATTCAGTTGATTTTAAAATGCAAATTTTACAATAGGTAATCTAAAGACAGTTTACAAAAAAAAAAATAATAATAATTTTCCATTCTACTTATCAAACAGCGCAGCAATTTAAATGTATTATTTAAGTCAGAAAAAACAATTTAAGTTTTAAAAAAATTGCAGATTGCATCATGTCATTGACTTGTCATTGACTTGACTTGTTTATGTGCTTCTTCCTCTTCAAATTACTGTTATCCTATCATGACCGATTTTATCCATATTTTCAGGGAAAGCCTGTGGAACCAACATGTACGATTGCTACCTTTCTTCTTTGTTTCTTTCATAGAGTAGGAACACCACAAAATGAATAACCTCACCGACTGAACTTTTGAAATGAATAAAAAGTCATTCGGTTAATCATTCAGATACTCAGAATCAGCACAACATTGACTCTTTCCATCTTTAAGATGACTAGAACAAGCTCCTCACTGTTGAATCCATGGTGTCGGCATCACTTTATTACAAATGATAGTAAATAATTGGACATGTAGAAATATAATTTTACCAAGATAGAGCTTGAGCCGCTGTTACTGGACACAACAGGAGTTCCATAAAGTCAGGCAGTAAAAGTCACATTAAGACACAATCAGAACTTATCATGCTAAACAGATCCTTCGCACAAAAACCATCCTCTGTCCGACGTTTGTTTATCATGTCAGAGTTTTAACAAGAAAGAAAGAAAAAAAAACACAGAGTCCAACCGGTAAAATTGTTGCTTTATAAATCACAACGGCTGAAAGTGTACATTTTATCTTTAGGCTTTTATGCAACAACGTGCTAATAAGCTACATTATTTGTTGTTAGTTAATAGTATCATTCTGAACACAACATCTAAACGTCGATCAGTACTGGATCTGCTCTTCTCTTCTTCTGCAGCCCTGGAATAATAGCAACAACTGATCTCTGCTGTTCCTTAGGACCAAAATCTCCCTGTAAGGACAAAAAAAAATCAAAGTTTTATTTCTTTTACATTGTTGTTTTTAGCGCACACAAATGATAGAGTACTTAATAAATTTTAATAAAAGTCTTCATTTAGATATATTATATTATATTTGTTTAGACCAGAAAGGAAAGTTATTACGTAGTTATACTCTACAATTCAAAAGGGAAAAGTTTTTTAAAGTTTTGACAAACCTTAAAGTCTTTTCAGCTCGTGGAGGATCCGTTTCAGTGAAGTTATCAGTGAAGTTAGCAGTGAAGTTATCAGTGAAGTTAGCGTTCACGGAGGGAAACTTGTTGCTGTTCTGCTCAGTCAGAATGTTGCTGATGTCAGAAAAATCTGCTGTCATGTCATGAGCTGGAAACAAAATAAATAAATAAAATCAACAAACGTGTTTGCAAAAACAAGTTGCATCGTATTTTCACTTAAGACTTACAAAATAATTTCATGATTTTGGCAAAAGTGCCAATCAGGTGTAAAATCTGCTGTAGAATTTAAACTGAGGTAACGCTGAACAGAAAATCGTTTGAAAAAAAAGAAAGAGGAGACATTCTACCCTAAATGCTGCAAATGCAAGCATTGCTGAAAATAATTCAAACTCATGTAACATCGCGTAATGTTCAGCTCTCTGCATCACTTTGAGTAACCAAGCTTTATTCTTTTTTATACCTTGCTAATTCATCAGTTCGATTTCAGAAAGGAATCAATGACATTTTTTTTTTTAATAACAGAAACATAAAATGTACTCATTTTTACATCTTTAAGATGACTATAACAAGACTCACTGTGTACACTGAGGGCGATGAGTTCGGTCAAAAGGAAAACGTTCAGGATTCCCAAAGATACGGCCACACCGAGGCAGAGCCTCTCTTTGGAGCTGCTGCTACCTGAACAGAAACCTGAACAGAAACCTAACAGAAACCTGAGCAGAAACCTGAGCCTTAGCAAAATGTAATTAAATTAAATACATACTATATTTCTCTGTAACTTTGTTCTTACCTGTGGGATGAGATGCACTTTGTTCAACAGGTTCCATATTGACGTAAATTTCCTCCATCGCTTCAAAACTCTGTACTGGGTTTTTTTTTTTTTTTTTTTTTTTAAACATTGACTATAAGTAGTGGAACAAAGTGTAAAAAAACTGTGGGAAAGAGGTGAGATGTCTGGGGTTCAACATAAAAACGTATTTTAGAGATAACAACCAGATAAAGAAATTCATGAGTATGGAATCAGGATTATTTTTCTTAAATATCTTACGCCACATAAAATTCTTGAAGGTTTCAATAATTTCCTAGGTTCATATTTGCTGAGTCAATTCTGTATCGCTGAATATTTATTTCTCCTTTTTTCTTTGTTTTCCCTTCAGCTCGGTTAATCCTACTCATAATAAACACATTACAATTTTCTTTGGGTGACAAAATAATTGACTTTACATTCACGCACAACTTTGCGGTCGACCACATGGTACTGCATGGCACCGCATGGTATCAAAAATTTAAAAAATGTTTTAAATCACTGATATAAGAGTAAAAACAATAATAATAATCTGATGTTGAGATATTTCTGCTCTTTGCATCCAAAATGATTTCCTTGAAGGCTAATACATTGTTGGAGCAGATAACCGGTTCCCTCCTCTGTCATATTAAGATCATAATTGTGTCATATGGATCCAACAGTTTTTTTTACAGGTCTCAGTCTGTCCTGATAACTAGACATAGTCTTGCTCTCAGTAAATACAACTGTCATCTTTTAACCTTGTTTCTTGTCCAGTAGCAGAAATACTTACATTAAGAAACCACAGTCCTTGAGTTGCATTCCAAATGACCAAACTTGTATCACCCATGAATCAAATAATTAAGGAATTGTACGTATTTGTTCATATTTTAAAGGTATGTAGTTTTTAGGACCGCTATCTAGTAAAAAAAGCTGCATAATCTGGCTAGTTGGCTGTAAACCTCAGTCACCATGTTTCCTCATCTTTGAAACAACCACCAGGCAGAGAGCAACAGATTGACAATCAATTTGCTTTGTGAAGCACCGCCTCACTGGGAGGGAATCAAAAGGCTAAAGTGCCAATCAGGTGCAAGTTGGGCGGTTAAAGTAAGAGAAACCCGATACTGCCTTCAGAGCATGCTGAAGATCAACAAGCAAGCAAGCAAAACATTCACAGAGTGGATGTAGAATATCAGAGTTCAGGAATAGAATTGGAGTACAGGATAGAAGAGTTGACTGAATAAAGACGTTGCACAGAAATTCAGACTGGGAAGCTAACTGGCAAATTGCTAGCTAAGTATGTAGAACAGGAAAATAGGTTGGATTTACTTAAATTTATGCAAACCAATTGCCTCAAAAGATTCAGTTACTGCAACATATAAAATACAAGTGTAGTGACACTGTGTAATTTTGGCAAAGATTGTTCTTAAAACTCATCCAGAATATTATTCTCTGCAAAACTTCTTTTATTTTCTACCTACAGCAGCAGCAGCACCAGCAGCAATATATTTGCTACATACAATAAAGATACACGGTCTCATTTTTTTTTTTTTTTGACATAGTTGTCCTGTTCAAAACCTTGTGGTTTGCTTGAGCAGAAATGGTGTGGTGTCTGCTGGGCATGTTAAAACGTTAAACATTTAGCACACAACATCCTCACTACTTTCAGATAGTTCACTTTTTATTTTATTTTTGTTGTTGCGTGGACTCAATTTAAATAGATTAACTGATAAAGCTTTTTTTTTTATTGTTTGTGTGTTTTATCCAAAGATTCCTGCCAATGGTTTAAGATGAGTATAAACAACTAGTTGATGATAATTAAGTGATGTTCACTTGGACTTTTTTTTTTAAAAAAAAGTCTGATGTTTTATTTCACATCGAGAGCGGCCAAAGTCCAGGTTCAGCAGAAGGTCTGAAGGCATCTGATTCAGGCTTCAAACTAAGTACCTGTTTGCTTTACTGCAGAGCTTTGGTAAGGTTAAATTTAATGGGCTAAAGAAAATCAGACAGTTGATTCTCCAATGTGAGAAATCCCTTGAGGTAGTCAAGTTTCTTGTTTGTTCAAATTTTGTTAGTCATTTACATAGTATGATGACTAATTAACAGCTGATTTATTAAGTGATCTTCAGTTAATAAATACAATGTAATCTTTCAATTCATAGTTGAAGTTCTATTATCGGAATTCTGCAAATTAAATATTTTGTCGTATATTTCAATAATTCCTTTCATTCAGTCTAAGCTCCCTGAAAAGGAGAAATTACCTTTCAGATCAATATATTTTTGATTGCTTTGAGTATCATGATATTTTTACTTCATCTGACAGATATGATCTTCTTTAACGCATGCTGATGGTTCATATTGTTCGTTAATAAGCTTATCATTTACAAGAGGTGAACATTAGTGAACATTAGTGAACAGATAGCATCATGAGAAGCAAGGAACAAAAGCTGTAGATAATTTTAACGGTTAAAAAAAAAACAATCACCATGTTGTGACCAGCTCTGGGAGAAGGGGCTGTGTAGTGAGTATGTTTTATTTTTTTTAATATTTTTTTTAGGTAAAGTGCACCATTAGCAAAACTTAGTTAATGTTATTATAACTTGGGGCTAGTTGTCAGAAGATGTGAGAGGGGTTATTTAAAAAAAAAGAAAAAAAAATCACTGATTGAATGGTTGGTTGATAGCCAGCATATATTTGAAGTTGTGCAACAAAAACCAAACTAAAAAAATTATATGAAACCTGAATGGCCATTCAGTTTGATAAATATTTACGCAGACTATTATCAATAAATCGATAGAAATCCAAGTGCATGCATTAAAACATCCAATCTAAATAATAGGAATTGTATTCAGTATCTGAATACAGACTGAAAGTTTACATTGATCATTTATAAGCTTCAGTAATGGAAAATTCAACAACTATATTTTGTTACTGAACACACTCAAGTGTGTAAAATGATGGATGGAGGAAAAAAGCATCATTTGGGCTGAGAAAACATACAGCATATAAGTTAGAGACAAAGTAGTGGATAATGATAAAGGTAACAAAATAATTTACCATGTCGGAGCGTAGTTGTGCAGTGTTAAAAAAATAAAGAAAGAAGAGAGAAAAAAAAACTTTCAACTCTAGGGAAAGCTAAAACTTAAATATGAGTAGTCTCAGTAAGGTCTGTTTTTAATAAGTGTCACATATTCTTAAGAAATAAATTTACAAATGAGAAACTTTTACTGACATGTTTCACACTAGCGAGTGTTACAGAGAAAATGTATGAGTTTCAAATGTGTTTATACGGCGTTTACTATTTTGGAGAAGCATGAAGCTCTGGGAAGATCAGTGTTGATTCAGGCAGGAAAAAATTGAACCAAAGTAGCATTTACAATGATGCGAGGATAAATTTTGGAAAATTCTGGACAAATTCTTTAACCAAGGAAAGTTAAAAGTCTAATTTGAATAACCTCCCGTTGGCCTGCTTACAAACAGTCACATATTCTTAAGAAGTACATGTACAAATGAGAAACATTTACTGAAATGTATCACACTAGTGAGTGTTACAGAAAAATCTATGAGTTTCAAATGTGTTTAAAGCGTGTGTCGCTCACAGATAACTGAAGGTAATTACTCTTTAGACAAAGAGCGATAAACTGAGAAAAAAAAAAAAAAAAAAAAAAAAAACCAGATGTCGCTCTGGTTTGCCCCCCTCATGAACCAGCGGGGT
Organism: Poeciliopsis prolifica; assembly: GCF_027474105.1. Lineage (NCBI taxonomy): Eukaryota > Metazoa > Chordata > Actinopteri > Cyprinodontiformes > Poeciliidae > Poeciliopsis > Poeciliopsis prolifica. The sequence goes on along the minus strand of NW_026562457.1, from coordinate 1,228,748 downwards.
TCGTGAGGGTCTTGCTCTGAATTCCCCCGAGGTGGCTAATTTGTCATTCTGTCTGCATCCTGCAAAGTTCGCACCTACTTGCAAGCCTCTGCGTATCGCAGCTCGGACCTCCAGTTCTATGCCTGGCTGAATACAGACACAGAATCAGAAGCAACATCTCCATTCCAAATCTATTTCAACTTCACTACATAATTATATACATTTTTTTTACTTGGTTAAATAATTGTTGTTGGGTGCTGTATTACTCTTAAAAGAAAGTCAGATATACGACATTTTCTGAATTCAGCAGAGAGAAAACAGAAAAAAAAACCTAACACACAGACCATATGGATTTCACAGGCCGTACCCTATATTTGATCAACCCCCCACAGCTCAGACCACAGTTGTACGCCAGTCGCAGAATCAGAAGCAACATCTCCATTCCAAATCTATTTAAAACTTCAGTAGACATAGTATATAATTATATACATTTTTCTTGATTAAATAACTGTTGTTGTATTGGTATTACTCTTTAAAAAGATAAAATCAATAGGAGGAGGAGGAGGAGGAGGGGGGAGGGAGGGGGGGGGGGGGGGGAGGGAGGGGAGGGGGGGGGGAGGAGGGGGGAGGGGGGGGGAGGGAGGGGGGGAGGGAGGGGGGGGGGGGAATTAGGTCAAAGGGACCTGTCAAAATGGGACTTGATGGAACCCTGCCCCTAATGTCTCTCTCTCAGAAAGCGGGTCAGAACCAGAACTGTGATTTTCTGCCATTATTGGACCCGGGAGGACCAGCAGAACCGGGCCTGACCTGCTGTCAGCTGCAGCCAGGCACAGATCTTGTAGACGGTGGCAGCGCTGCAGAATCGGAAGAGACAGAGACAGAGGACGCTGGTCCACACTGCCCACAGAGACACGCCCACCAACACGGCCACTGACTGGAAGGACGGCAGCGGAGACAGGCTGGACAGGCCGCCGCGGCAGTCCGGGACCGGCCAGTCCGACTCCAGGCAGACCTGGACCCAGACGGCAGACAAACTGAAGCAACAGCCTTCACACAATGAAACGTTCAGATTGATAAATGATGTCAGCAGTTTAGTGACGCTGCTGATTGGTGTTTATTTGTTCACACGACTTTTACTGATTGTGGAGGAATTGGTTGTGGAAGCAGTTTTGTTTCTGGCGTCCAGGACAAATTCCTCCTTCAATTCATCCATCCAGCTGAAGATGGAGGAAGATAACTAGCTTCAAACTAGTTAGCTCGTCTCGCTTCATGTAAATGTTTGGCAAACTAAATACTAAATATTCATTTAGGAAACTCAGCAGCTGCAAAGTGAACAGCACTTTATTTGACAGTCTGTTGACACTTTTAATACAAGTTGACTTTATTCTAAATGTCTCGATATTAACCAAGAAATCATGATCTGTCATAAATTTGTTGTGAAAATATTTCTGATTAAACTTCAAAAATTATGTAGGTGAGAAACAAGATTAATGACACTCAATGACATCATCATACCTGGTGCTTCGTGTTCTGCTTTATTTCAGGTAGGAAGAAATAATTACTGTTTTGTTAATGTTTTGACAGTGCAATAACTTAGTGACATTACTATTATGACATATTTATGACATGATGATTTCTGGTTAATGTCAAGTTGTCATAAAGACATTTAGAATAATGTCAACTTTGTATTAAAAGTGTAAAGATTTACTGAATGATACTTTGACAACAGTCATAACTATTCATGAAGACCCATGTTCATGCTGTTTATGTTTATGACGGTGTTATGTCAGTCTTATTCACAACCTGTCAAAGTGTTACCCCTAAACATTTATCCATCTATCCATTAGCTGACCCCACAGTGGGGTCATCAGTGGGGTCACCAGTGATGCTGGTGTGTGTCGCTAAATATTGAGCTGAAGCTAAATAGTTAGCTTTGACTGTATCAGCGGTGGTTAGCCACTCCAACCCGAATCAGCAGACGGACTGTTGAAGCATTGCCGGGTTTCAGACACGTGACCCTGATGACGCGCGACATTCAGATGGCGGTGAGGAAGTGGATTTCTCTGGATCAAATCAGAGCAAAATTGATCACAACAGAAGCTAACAAGGCTGGACCAGACAGGCAATGCTACCGCTAACGAGAAGCTAACAGGTTGTTTCTCTGAGCCTGGATCTCCTGGTCAATCATTTGTTCAGCTTCTGTGAACCCAGTTCCCAGTAAACCCAGTTCCCAGTAAACCCAGTTCCCAGTGAACCCAGTTCATGCTGGAGTTGTAGTTGGTGTTGAGTCGTTGGAGGATTCAGGTCCAATGTGGGTCAACTACTAGCAGCGCCATGTTCATGTCTGGACACCAACAGCTCACTGTCTCTCGCTTATATTGAATTTATTCAGCTTTTTTCTACCATGAAAGAATAAATACATTTTCTGTTCGTGACTCGGCACTGAGCTAGCTGCTAACAACATTAGCACTCTGGGGGCCGCCACGCTGGGGCGTAAAAATAAAATCTTCCATCATTAACTGTACAATAAAATATCTGAACATACAATGGAAACAGTGAACCACTGCCTGACAGAAAGCGGCGCTGTTGTTTCTGCACCTCCTGTTTTTTAGCTGCAGACTGTTGATCCACTTTTCTCAGAAGTTTTTTAAAATTAGCTCCGTGTGACCGACGACCTTCGACACGCAGGAATAACGTTTATCTTTCTGTCCATTAGAACGGCAGGAACAACCGTACAGGACAGACTTTAGACATCTTGATGCTGGATCAACAGAAGAAATAGGCTGCGTTGACTTCCTGCCCTCCACCTGATTGGGTGACTCGGTGCTACGTCATATGAAACCCAGCAGTTCCACTTTCACATTATGTCACTTCGTTCAGGTAAAGTCAGATCTCCACTGAACTGACATCATCTCCTCCTTCATGAGAAAAGTTACAAAAAGTTGCACCTCAGCATCACAAGTTCTTACTCGCTGCAGGATTACAACAGAAAGAGGCGCCCCCTTGTGGTGACACCTACCAACAGGAACCAAGCAGCAAAATGACGTTCAGGCTGCAGGACGCTGCCGTCTGATTGGCTGATCACCTCACCGTTAAATCAGGTTCTGATTGTTCAGCCTCCTCACCTCAAACAGGCCCATGGTCCCGCTGGGCCGCGGCGGCCCGGAGGCCGTGGTTCCGACCCAGGACGGCTGGACCAGGATGACCACCTGGATGATGGCGAAGCAGAGCGTGCACACGGCCCACAGCACGCCCACGGCGCGCGCGCTGCGCACGAACTCGGTCTGGTAGAGGCGGGAAAGGTCGGCGAGGCCCGGAGACACCGACATCCTTCTGGAGGTTCTGGAGAACCCGACCGGAACCAGCAAACAGCAGCCTCTGGAGCCGCACCGGATCAGAACCGGTTCCTCTGCTGATATTCCCAACTTGCTGCAGTTGGTTCTGATTCTTCAGCTCCCCAGATCCAGAACCAGAACCAGGTCCGAACAGTTTCCAGTACAGATCCGAGCTCAACCAGAACCGGTTCTGAAGGACTCACCGATTAATGTTCTGCTTCCTGACTGAAAGAATGAGCCAATCAGAGAAGCGCATCCATCCACCTGCTGAACATCAATGATCAATAATCGCAACGTGACTGATGAGTCAGCAGCCAATCAGAGCGCAGCAAAATCCCGCAACATGAAAGAGGAAACAAACAAAAGATCAAAGGTTCCGGAGCCACAGACATCAAAGCGCCGACAGCCTGTCAGATTTACCGACACATGCACGAGCCGAGGCGCGTTCACGCTTCAAAGGTCAGCCGACTGGAAACACGAAGAGAACCGAACCGAACCGAACCTTAGCTGGAGCCGCGGCGGACTGCGGTCTGACGAAGAGGAGGAAAATGGTGATGAAGGAGGAGGCAAAGTTCCCGGATGCTCCAGACTGTCACTATGGAAACAGGCTCTGGGTTCATCACCATGGTAACAGAAGATAATCTGCCCCAATCTGGCAGATTTTCATCCAGAAACAGAAATCTGATTAAATATGTCCCAGATTTACAGAGCATTTAGGAATTTCTATTAAAAATAAATAAAAATAGTTTTTATCTTGTTTTATTTTACAGCAAAACATTTTGTTCAATGAACATAAAATTCTCCTCGTCTCTTTTCTTCATCCAGGTAAATAAAGTCAGAAAAACATTATGAACAAATGATTCTGTATTTATGGAAGAGAAGCTGCAGCAGCCGAATCCAGACGCCATTTTGATCAGTAATAATCAATCAGGATGATCAAAATGAAGGATTTTTAACATAAAACTGATTTTATGTTAAAACCGCTTGCCATACCCTGAAGCAGACAGCAAAAAATTTAAAAACTGAAAATCAGAAAAAAATATTTTTTTATTGTCAATAAAACAAATGGAATTTTTTTTTACCTCAAATATTGATTATTAACGAGTCGGTTCTGACCCAGTTCTGAACCAGATCAGAACTGGATCAGAACCGGGTTGTGTTTAGAGAGTGACATCATCTCCCAATCCAACCAATCACATCACAGCAAGATTATTGACGTTACAGGAAGTCAGAATTCTTACAGGAAGTGTTCCTTCGAAAATCAACTGTTGGCAGGAGTTTCAGAATAAAAGCGTGTTTTGATCAGGAAGTGATTTGCACTAAAACGATAAAAGTGGAGCCGTTTCCATGGCGACCAGCCAGCTCAGCTCCAGGGAGGAACTTCCTCTCCAAACTTGGCGAAGTGAGCAGCGTTCTTGGCCTCGAACAGAACCTGAGCAGAGCAAGGAGAACATGAGCGGTACCGCCAACCCGTCGGAACCGGACCGCACCCGACCTTGAGCCGCCTCACCTGGTGGTGGACGTAGGACTCACACAGGTAGCACCAAACGGACAAATCAGAGAAGCTGAGCACCACGGGGTGCTCTGACACGGCGCCGTGCGTCACCATGTGCTCGTTAACGTAGCGACCGCAGCACACCTGGAGGAGGGGAGGGGACAGGTGAGACAGGGACCACATCCTGGAGATGGGGAGTGGGGCAGAGCCTCACCTGATAGCAGGTGAGGCAGATCCAGTTCTCGGCGTCAGAACCGCAGTCGCCGCAAGGCTGGAAGACATCAACTCCCGAGGGAGGGAGGGGCTTAACAGCATCCAGGTGAGGACACCAGGGCAGAGGGTCCACCACGTACAGAGCGTCCTGGGGAAGGAGGGACAGGTTAGACGTCACACCTGGGCACTCATTAAGGGTGCGGTTAGCAGGTGAGCTAATAGCTACTGACTCCGCCCATCTCAGTGCTGCACGTCAGCTCCAGAGACACCTGAGGCGTCGACCAACCACAGGTTCCTTCTGACGTAAGTTCCGCCCCTTCGCCTGACCCCGCTCCTTCTTTACGGTCTGACTCTGCTGCTGCCGTGGTAACACTCTGACAGGAAACAGGAAGTGGTCAGATTTGAAAGTAGAGGTCAGCGAGTGGCGTATCTAAGAGACTCACCTGAGTCTGCATGCTCTCTGCTGATTGGCTGTTCTCCAACTCAGACTCCACATCACCTTTGACCTCCATTGTGGGCGGTTCCTGTGGGGAGGGCGGGGCTTGAGTGATATCAAGACTGGCCAATCCCTGAGTCAGCTGCTCCACACCCTGCATCTGATTGGACAAAAGAAGTCATGTGACTTTATGCAATTCAGAGGAAAATCCTTTTTCAATCTGGGTGTTACCGTAGCACCCTCCTGTCCAGCAGGGGGCGGCCGTTTGTCTGACTTCCTGCCTAGAGAACTACGTTTCCCACGATGCTTTGGGGCGGGGAGGGCCAACTGCACCGACTCCGGAACTGAAAAGAACCGAGTCAGACAGAACCAGATTAGGATGCGGATACGGAACTGGAACCGGATTCAGAACCGGATTCACAACCGGATACAAAACCGGATACAGAACCGGATACAGAACCGGATACAGAACCGGATTCAGAACCGGATTCAGAACCGGATTCAGAACCGGATACAGAACCGGATTCAGAACCGGATACAGAACCGGATTAAGAACCGGATACAGAATCGGATTCAGAACCGGATTCAGAACCGGATTCAGAACCGGATACAGAACCGGTCCAGGACCCAAACTCACCAGTAATCCTCAAGGAGCGCCAGTAGGGGGCGTGTTGTCGGATGACTTCCCTGATGGTTGCCACGGCGCAGGGATGGGGGGGGAAGGGTGTGGTTAGGGATGGGGGAGCGTCTCCTAGCAACACGCTGGTGCACATCGCCATGGAGTCAGAGATGGACGTCAGGTTGTAACCGCCCTGCAAAGAAAGCCGGCCAATCAGGAGCAGAGGAGCATCAGCCAATCAGGAGCAGAGGAGCATCAGCCCATACCTCTAGGATGATGAGGACACGCCCCCCAGCCAGTGACATCAGCAGGTGCGTGAGGTGGGCGTATCCCTCAGGAGTCACCTGGTATCCGCCCAGCGGATCTCCCCGGGCCGCGTCGAACCCGGCCGACACCAGAACCAGTCCGGGGTTAAACTGCAGAGGAGAAACGGCCCAATGAGAACGCCGCAAGAAGGCGGCCAATCAGAGGTCTTCAAATAGTTTCTGTTATATGTAACAGTAAAAGTTATTGATCAACCAATAACCAATGGTTCTGTGATTGATTACCTCGGCCGCGATCGGCATGACAACATGATGAAATGCTGCCAGGTAATCGGAGTCACCCATTCGCCCGCCGCTCCAAGCTACGTTCACGTTAAAGCCCGCCCCCTTGGCCACGCCCACCCTGTCGGCGGCGGCGTCCTCCGAGAATGGGAAGAATGTCCCGCTGTCATAGCGATGGAGAGAGACGTACAGAACGCTGCAGAGGGAGACAGAACGTCAGAGACAGAACGTCAGAGACAGAACGTCAGAGACAGAACGTCAGAGACAGAACGTCAGAGACAGAACGTCAGAGACAGAAAGTCAGAGACAGAACGTCAGAGTCAGAACGTCAGAGACAGAGACAGAACGTCAGAGACAGAGACAGAACGTCAGAGACAGAACGTCAGAGACAGAACGTCAGAGACAGAGACAGAACGTCAGAGACAGAACGTCAGAGACAGAACGTCAGAGACAGAGACAGAACGTCAGAGACAGAGACAGAACGTCAGAGACAGAACGTCAGAGACAGAACGTCAGAGACAGAGACAGAACGTCAGAGACAGAACGTCAGAGACAGAACGTCAGAGACGAGACAGAACGTCAGAGTCAGAGACAGAACGTCAGAGACAGAACGTCAGAGACAGAACGTCAGAGACAGAGACAGAACGTCAGAGACAGAACGTCAGAGACAGAACGTCAGAGACAGAGACAGAACGTCAGAGACAGAGCGTCAGAGACAGAACGTCAGAGACAGAGACAGAACGTCAGAGACAGAACGTCAGAGACAGAGCGTCAGAGACAGAGACAGAACGTCAGAGACAGAACGTCAGAGACAGAACGTCAGAGACAGAGACAGAACGTCAGAGACAGAGACAGGACGTCAGAGACAGAGCGTCAGAGACAGAACGTCAGAGACAGAGACAGGACGTCAGAGACAGAACGTCAGAGATCAGAGACAGAGCGTCAGAGACAGAGACAGAACGTCAGAGACAGAACGTCAGAGATCAGAGACAGAGCGTCAGAGACAGAGACAGGACGTCAGAGACAGAACGTCAGAGATCAGAGACAGAACGTCAGAGACAGAACGTCAGAGACAGAGCGTCAGAGACAGAGACAGAACGTCAGAGACAGAGCGTCAGAGACAGAGACAGAACGTCAAAGATCAGAGACAGAACGTCAGAGACAGAGACAGAACGTCAGAGACAGAGCCTCAGAGATCAGAGACAGAGCGTCAGAGATCAGAGACAGAACGTCAGAGATCAGAGACAGAACGTCAGAGACAGAACGTCAGAGATCAGAGACAGAACGTCAGAGACAGAGCGTCAGAGACAGAGACAGAACGTCAGAGACAGAACGTCAGAGACAGAACGTCAGAGACAGAGCGTCAGAGACAGAGACAGAACGTCAGAGACAGAGCGTCAGAGATCAGAGACAGAACGTCAGAGACAGAGCGTCAGAGACAGAGACAGAACGTCAGAGACAGAACGTCAGAGACAGAACGTCAGAGACAGAACGTCAGAGATCAGAGATTAGAGACAGAACGTCAGAGACAGAACGTCAGAGACAGAACGTCAGAGACAGAGACAGAACGTCAGAGACAGAACGTCAGAGACAGAACGTCAGAGACAGAACGTCAGAGACAGAGACAGAACGTCAGAGACAGAGCGTCAGAGACAGAACGTCAGAGACAGAGCGTCAGAGACAGAGACAGAACGTCAGAGACAGAACGTCAGAGACAGAACGTCAGAGACAGAGACAGAACGTCAGAGACAGTGACAGGACGTCAGAGACAGAGCGTCAGAGACAGAACGTCAGAGACAGAGACAGGACGTCAGAGACAGAACGTCAGAGATCAGAGACAGAACGTCAGAGACAGAACGTCAGAGACAGAGCGTCAGAGACAGAGACAGAACGTCAAAGATCAGAGACAGAACGTCAGAGACAGAGACAGAACGTCAGAGACAGAACGTCAGAGATCAGAGACAGAACGTCAGAGACAGAACGTCAGAGATCAGAGACAGAACGTCAGAGACAGAGCGTCAGAGACAGAACGTCAGAGACAGAGACAGAACGTCAGAGACAGAACGTCAGAGACAGAGCGTCAGAGACAGAGACAGGACGTCAGAGACAGAACGTCAGAGACAGAGACAGAACGTCAGAGACAGAGCGTCAGAGACAGAACGTCAGAGACAGAACGTCAGAGATCAGAGACAGGACGTCAGAGACAGAACGTCAGAGATCAGAGACAGAACGTCAGAGACAGAACGTCAGAGACAGAAGGTCAGAGACAGAGCGTCAGAGACAGAGACAGAACGTCAGAGACAGAACGTCAGAGACAGAGACAGAACGTCAGAGACAGAGCGTCAGAGACAGAGACAGAACGTCAGAGACAGAACGTCAGAGACAGAACGTCAGAGACAGAGACAGGACGTCAGAGACAGAACGTCAGAGACAGAGACAGAACGTCAGAGACAGAACGTCAGAGACAGAGCGTCAGAGATCAGAGACAGAACGTCAGAGACAGAGACAGGACGTCAGAGACAGAGCGTCAGAGATCAGAGACAGAACGTCAGAGATCAGAGACAGAACGTCAGAGACAGAGCGTCAAAGATCAGAGACAGAACGTCAGAGACAGAACGTCAGAGACAGAACGTCAGAGACAGAGACAGGACGTCAGAGACAGAACGTCAGAGACAGAGACAGAACGTCAGAGACAGAACGTCAGAGATCAGAGACAGAACGTCAGAGACAGAGACAGAACGTCAGAGACAGAGCGTCAGAGACAGAACGTCAGAGACAGAACGTCAGAGACAGAGACAGGACGTCAGAGACAGAACGTCAGAGACAGAGACAGAACGTCAGAGACAGAACGTCAGAGACAGAAGGACGTCAGAGACAGAGCGTCAGAGACAGAACGTCAGAGACAGAGACAGAACGTCAGAGACAGAGCGTCAGAGACAGAGACAGAACGTCAGAGACAGAACGTCAGAGACAGAGCGTCAGAGACAGAACGTCAGAGACAGAGACAGGACGTCAGAGACAGAACGTCAGACAGAACGTCAGAGACAGAGACAGAACGTCAGAGACAGAGCGTCAGAGACAGAGACAGAACGTCAGAGACAGAACGTCAGAGACAGAACGTCAGAGACAGAGACAGGACGTCAGAGACAGAACGTCAGAGACAGAGACAGAACGTCAGAGACAGAACGTCAGAGACAGAGACAGAACGTCAGAGACAGAACGTCAGAGACAGAGCGTCAGAGATCAGAGACAGAACGTCAGAGACAGAGACAGGACGTCAGAGACAGAGCGTCAGAGATCAGAGACAGAACGTCAGAGATCAGAGACAGAACGTCAGAGACAGAGCGTCAGAGATCAGAGACAGAACGTCAGAGACAGAGACAGAACGTCAGAGACAGAGCGTCAGAGACAGAACGTCAGAGACAGAACGTCAGAGACAGAGACAGGACGTCAGAGACAGAACGTCAGAGACAGAGACAGAACGTCAGAGACAGAACGTCAGAGACAGAGACAGGACGTCAGAGACAGAGCGTCAGAGACAGAACGTCAGAGACAGGACGTCAGAGACAGAACGTCAGAGACAGAACGTCAGAGACAGAGCGTCAGAGACAGAGACAGAACGTCAGAGACAGAGCGTCAGAGACAGAGACAGAACGTCAAAGATCAGAGACAGAACGTCAGAGACAGAGACAGAACGTCAGAGACAGAGCCTCAGAGATCAGAGACAGAACGTCAGAGACAGAAAGTCAGAGATCAGAGACAGAACGTCAGAGACAGAAAGTCAGAGATCAGAGACAGAACGTCAGAGATCAGAGACAGAACGTCAGAGACAGAACGTCAGAGACAGAAGGTCAGAGACAGAGCGTCAGAGACAGAGACAGAACGTCAGAGACAGAACGTCAGAGACAGAGACAGAACGTCAGAGACAGAGCGTCAGAGACAGAGACAGAACGTCAGAGACAGAACGTCAGAGACAGAACGTCAGAGACAGAGACAGGACGTCAGAGACAGAACGTCAGAGACAGAGACAGAACGTCAGAGACAGAACGTCAGAGACAGAGACAGAACGTCAGAGACAGAACGTCAGAGACAGAGCGTCAGAGATCAGAGACAGAACGTCAGAGACAGAGACAGGACGTCAGAGACAGAGCGTCAGAGATCAGAGACAGAACGTCAGAGATCAGAGACAGAACGTCAGAGACAGAGCGTCAAAGATCAGAGACAGAACGTCAGAGACAGAACGTCAGAGACAGAACGTCAGAGACAGAGACAGACGTCAGAGACAGAACGTCAGAGACAGAGACAGAACGTCAGAGACAGAACGTCAGAGATCAGAGACAGAACGTCAGAGACAGAGACAGAACGTCAGAGACAGAGCGTCAGAGACAGAACGTCAGAGACAGAACGTCAGAGACAGAGACAGGACGTCAGAGACAGAACGTCAGAGACAGAGACAGAACGTCAGAGACAGAACGTCAGAGACAGAGACAGGACGTCAGAGACAGAGCGTCAGAGACAGAACGTCAGAGACAGAGACAGAACGTCAGAGACAGAGCGTCAGAGACAGAGACAGAACGTCAGAGACAGAACGTCAGAGACAGAGCGTCAGAGACAGAACGTCAGAGACAGAGACAGGACGTCAGAGACAGAACGTCAGAGACAGAGCGTCAGAGACAGAGACAGAACGTCAGAGACAGAGCGTCAGAGACAGAGACAGAACGTCAAAGATCAGAGACAGAACGTCAGAGACAGAGACAGAACGTCAGAGACAGAGCCTCAGAGATCAGAGACAGAACGTCAGAGACAGAAAGTCAGAGATCAGAGACAGAACGTCAGAGACAGAAAGTCAGAGATCAGAGACAGAACGTCAGAGATCAGAGACAGAACGTCAGAGACAGAACGTCAGAGACAGAAGGTCAGAGACAGAGCGTCAGAGACAGAGACAGAACGTCAGAGACAGAACGTCAGAGACAGAGACAGAACGTCAGAGACAGAGCGTCAGAGACAGAGACAGAACGTCAGAGACAGAACGTCAGAGACAGAACGTCAGAGACAGAGACAGGACGTCAGAGACAGAACGTCAGAGACAGAGACAGAACGTCAGAGACAGAACGTCAGAGACAGAGACAGAACGTCAGAGACAGAACGTCAGAGACAGAGCGTCAGAGATCAGAGACAGAACGTCAGAGACAGAGACAGGACGTCAGAGACAGAGCGTCAGAGATCAGAGACAGAACGTCAGAGATCAGAGACAGAACGTCAGAGACAGAGCGTCAAAGATCAGAGACAGAACGTCAGAGACAGAACGTCAGAGACAGAACGTCAGAGACAGAGACAGGACGTCAGAGACAGAACGTCAGAGACAGAGACAGAACGTCAGAGACAGAACGTCAGAGATCAGAGACAGAACGTCAGAGACAGAGACAGAACGTCAGAGACAGAGCGTCAGAGACAGAACGTCAGAGACAGAACGTCAGAGACAGAGACAGGACGTCAGAGACAGAACGTCAGAGACAGAGACAGAACGTCAGAGACAGAACGTCAGAGACAGAGACAGGACGTCAGAGACAGAGCGTCAGAGACAGAACGTCAGAGACAGAGACAGAACGTCAGAGACAGAGCGTCAGAGACAGAGACAGAACGTCAGAGACAGAACGTCAGAGACAGAGCGTCAGAGACAGAACGTCAGAGACAGAGACAGGACGTCAGAGACAGAACGTCAGAGACAGAACGTCAGAGACAGAGACAGAACGTCAGAGACAGAGCGTCAGAGACAGAGACAGAACGTCAGAGACAGAACGTCAGAGACAGAACGTCAGAGACAGAGACAGGACGTCAGAGACAGAACGTCAGAGACAGAGACAGAACGTCAGAGACAGAACGTCAGAGACAGAGACAGAACGTCAGAGACAGAACGTCAGAGACAGAGCGTCAGAGATCAGAGACAGAACGTCAGAGACAGAGACAGGACGTCAGAGACAGAGCGTCAGAGATCAGAGACAGAACGTCAGAGATCAGAGACAGAACGTCAGAGACAGAGCGTCAAAGATCAGAGACAGAACGTCAGAGACAGAACGTCAGAGACAGAACGTCAGAGATCAGAGACAGAACGTCAGAGACAGAGACAGAACGTCAGAGACAGAGCGTCAGAGACAGAACGTCAGAGACAGAACGTCAGAGACAGAGACAGACGTCAGAGACAGAACGTCAGAGACAGAGACAGAACGTCAGAGACAGAACGTCAGAGACAGAGACAGGACGTCAGAGACAGAGCGTCAGAGACAGAACGTCAGAGACAGAACGTCAGAGACAGAGCGTCAGAGACAGAGACAGAACGTCAGAGACAGAGCGTCAGAGACAGAGACAGAACGTCAAGATCAGAGACAGAACGTCAGAGACAGAGACAGAACGTCAGAGACAGAACGTCAGAGACAGAGACAGGACGTCAGAGACAGAACGTCAGAGACAGAGACAGAACGTCAGAGACAGAACGTCAGAGACAGAGACAGGACGTCAGAGACAGAGCGTCAGAGACAGAACGTCAGAGACAGAACGTCAGAGACAGAGCGTCAGAGACAGAGACAGAACGTCAGAGACAGAGCGTCAGAGACAGAGACAGAACGTCAAAGATCAGAGACAGAACGTCAGAGATCAGAGACAGAACGTCAGAGACAGAAAGTCAGAGATCAGAGACAGAACGTCAGAGACAGAAAGTCAGAGATCAGAGACAGAACGTCAGAGACAGAGACAGAACGTCAGAGACAGAACGTCAGAGACAGAACGTCAGAGACAGAGACAGAACGTCAGAGACAGAACGTCAGAGACAGAGACAGAACGTCAGAGACAGAACGTCAGAGATCAGAGACAGAACGTCAGAGACAGAAAGTCAGAGATCAGAGACAGAACGTCAGAGACAGAGACAGAACGTCAGAGACAGAACGTCAGAGATCAGAGACAGAACGTCAGAGACAGAAGTCAGAGACAGAACGTCAGAGATCAGAGACAGAACGTCAGAGACAGACCAGAACGTCAGAGACAGAGACAGAACGTCAGAGACAGAGCGTCAGAGACAGAGACAGAACGTCAGAGACAGAACGTCAGAGACAGAACGTCAGAGACAGAGACAGAACGTCAGAGACAGAGCGTCAAGATCAGAGACAGAACGTCAGAGACAGAACGTCAGAGACAGAACGTCAGAGATCAGAGACAGAACGTCAGAGACAGAACGTCAGAGACAGAGACAGAACGTCAGAGACAGAGCGTCAGAGACAGAGACAGAACGTCAGAGACAGAACGTCAGAGACAGAACGTCAGAGACAGAGACAGGACGTCAGAGACAGAACGTCAGAGACAGAGACAGAACGTCAGAGACAGAACGTCAGAGACAGAGACAGAACGTCAGAGACAGAACGTCAGAGACAGAGCGTCAGAGATCAGAGACAGAACGTCAGAGACAGAGACAGGACGTCAGAGACAGAGCGTCAGAGATCAGAGACAGAACGTCAGAGATCAGAGACAGAACGTCAGAGACAGAACGTCAGAGACAGAACGTCAGAGACAGAGACAGGACGTCAGAGACAGAACGTCAGAGACAGAGACAGAACGTCAGAGACAGAACGTCAGAGATCAGAGACAGAACGTCAGAGACAGAACGTCAGAGACAGAGCGTCAGAGACAGAACGTCAGAGACAGAACGTCAGAGACAGAGACAGGACGTCAGAGACAGAACGTCAGAGACAGAGACAGAACGTCAGAGACAGAACGTCAGAGACAGAGACAGGACGTCAGAGACAGAGCGTCAGAGACAGAACGTCAGAGACAGAGACAGAACGTCAGAGACAGAGCGTCAGAGACAGAGACAGAACGTCAGAGACAGAACGTCAGAGACAGAACGTCAGAGACAGAGACAGAACGTCAGAGACAGAGCGTCAGAGACAGAGACAGAACGTCAGAGACAGAACGTCAGAGACAGAACGTCAGAGACAGAGACAGGACGTCAGAGACAGAACGTCAGAGACAGAGACAGAACGTCAGAGACAGAACGTCAGAGACAGAGACAGAACGTCAGAGACAGAACGTCAGAGACAGAGCGTCAGAGATCAGAGACAGAACGTCAGAGACAGAGACAGGACGTCAGAGACAGAGCGTCAGAGATCAGAGACAGAACGTCAGAGATCAGAGACAGAACGTCAGAGACAGAGCGTCAAAGATCAGAGACAGAACGTCAGAGACAGAACGTCAGAGACAGAACGTCAGAGATCAGAGACAGAACGTCAGAGACAGAGACAGAACGTCAGAGACAGAGCGTCAGAGACAGAACGTCAGAGACAGAACGTCAGAGACAGAGACAGGACGTCAGAGACAGAACGTCAGAGACAGAGACAGAACGTCAGAGACAGAACGTCAGAGACAGAGACAGGACGTCAGAGACAGAGCGTCAGAGACAGAACGTCAGAGACAGGACGTCAGAGACAGAGACAGGACGTCAGAGACAGAACGTCAGAGACAGAGACAGAACGTCAGAGTCAGAGACAGAGACAGGACGTCAGAGACAGAGCGTCAGAGACAGAACGTCAGAGACAGAGACAGAACGTCAGAGACAGAGCGTCAGAGACAGAGACAGAACGTCAGAGACAGAACGTCAGAGACAGAACGTCAGAGACAGAGACAGAACGTCAGAGACAGAGCGTCAGAGACAGAGACAGAACGTCAGAGACAGAACGTCAGAGACAGAACGTCAGAGACAGAGACAGGACGTCAGAGACAGAACGTCAGAGACAGAGACAGAACGTCAGAGACAGAACGTCAGAGACAGAGACAGAACGTCAGAGACAGAACGTCAGAGACAGAGCGTCAGAGATCAGAGACAGAACGTCAGAGACAGAGACAGGACGTCAGAGACAGAGCGTCAGAGATCAGAGACAGAACGTCAGAGATCAGAGACAGAACGTCAGAGACAGAGCGTCAAAGATCAGAGACAGAACGTCAGAGACAGAACGTCAGAGACAGAACGTCAGAGATCAGAGACAGAACGTCAGAGACAGAGACAGAACGTCAGAGACAGAGCGTCAGAGACAGAACGTCAGAGACAGAACGTCAGAGACAGAGACAGGACGTCAGAGACAGAACGTCAGAGACAGAGACAGAACGTCAGAGACAGAACGTCAGAGACAGAGACAGGACGTCAGAGACAGAGCGTCAGAGACAGAACGTCAGAGACAGGACGTCAGAGACAGAACGTCAGAGACAGAACGTCAGAGACAGAGCGTCAGAGACAGAGACAGAACGTCAGAGACAGAGCGTCAGAGACAGAGACAGAACGTCAAAGATCAGAGACAGAACGTCAGAGACAGAGACAGAACGTCAGAGACAGAGCCTCAGAGATCAGAGACAGAACGTCAGAGACAGAAAGTCAGAGATCAGAGACAGAACGTCAGAGACAGAAAGTCAGAGATCAGAGACAGAACGTCAGAGACAGAGACAGAACGTCAGAGACAGAACGTCAGAGATCAGAGACAGAACGTCAGAGACAGAAAGTCAGAGATCAGAGACAGAACGTCAGAGACAGAGACAGAACGTCAGAGACAGAACGTCAGAGACAGAACGTCAGAGACAGAGACAGAACGTCAGAGACAGAACGTCAGAGACAGAGACAGAACGTCAGAGACAGAACGTCAGAGATCAGAGACAGAACGTCAGAGACAGAAAGTCAGAGATCAGAGACACGTCAGAGACAGAGACAGAACGTCAGAGACAGAGCGTCAGAGACAGAGACAGAACGTCAAAGATCAGAGACAGAACGTCAGAGACAGAGACAGAACGTCAGAGACAGAGCCTCAGAGATCAGAGACAGAACGTCAGAGACAGAAAGTCAGAGATCAGAGACAGAACGTCAGAGACAGAAAGTCAGAGATCAGAGACAGAACGTCAGAGACAGAGACAGAACGTCAGAGACAGAACGTCAGAGATCAGAGACAGAACGTCAGAGACAGAAAGTCAGAGATCAGAGACAGAACGTCAGAGACAGAGACAGAACGTCAGAGACAGAACGTCAGAGACAGAACGTCAGAGACAGAGACAGAACGTCAGAGACAGAACGTCAGAGACAGAGACAGAACGTCAGAGACAGAACGTCAGAGATCAGAGACAGAACGTCAGAGACAGAAAGTCAGAGATCAGAGACAGAACGTCAGAGACAGAGACAGAACGTCAGAGACAGAACGTCAGAGTCAGAGACAGAACGTCAGAGACAGAGACAGAACGTCAGAGACAGAACGTCAGAGACAGAACGTCAGAGACAGAGACAGAACGTCAGAGACAGAACGTCAGAGACAGAGACAGAACGTCAGAGACAGAGCGTCAGAGACAGAGACAGAACGTCAGAGACAGAGCGTCAGAGACAGAACGTCAGAGATCAGAGACAGAACGTCAGAGACAGAGACAGAACGTCAGAGACAGAGACAGAACGTCAGAGATCAGAGACAGAACGTCAGAGACAGAACGTCAGAGACAGAGACAGAACGTCAGAGACAGAGACAGAACGTCAGAGACAGAACGTCAGAGACAGAACGTCAGAGACAGAGACAGAACGTCAGAGACAGAACGTCAGAGACAGAACGTCAGAGACAGAGACAGAACGTCAGAGACAGAGAGTCAGAGACAGAACGTCAGAGACAGAGACAGAACGTCAGAGACAGAACGTCAGAGACAGAGCGTCAGAGACAGAGACAGAACGTCAGAGACAGAACGTCAGAGACAGAGACAGAACGTCAGAGACAGAACGTCAGAGACAGAGACAGACGTCAGAGACAGAGCGTCAGAGACAGAACGTCAGAGACAGAGACAGGACGTCAGAGACAGAACGTCAGAGATCAGAGACAGAACGTCAGAGACAGAGACAGAACGTCAGAGACAGAGCGTCAGAGACAGAACGTCAGAGACAGAACGTCAGAGACAGAGCGTCAGAGACAGAGACAGAGCGTCAGAGACAGAGACAGAACGTCAAAGATCAGAGACAGAACGTCAGAGACAGTGCCTCAGAGATCAGAGACAGAGCGTCAGAGATCAGAGACAGAACGTCATAGACAGAAAGTCAGAGATCAGAGATTAGAGACAGAACGTCAGAGACAGAACGTCAGAGACAGAGCGTCAGAGACAGAGACAGACGTCAGAGACAGAGCGTCAGAGACAGAACGTCAGAGACAGAGACAGACGTCAGAGACAGAACGTCAGAGATCAGAGACAGAACGTCAGAGACAGAGCGTCAGAGATCAGAGACAGAACATCAGAGACAGAACGTCAGAGACAGAGACAGAACGTCAGAGACAGAGCGTCAGAGACAGAGACAGAACATCAGAGACAGAGACAGAGCGTCAAAGATCAGAGACAGAGCGTCAAGATCAGAGACAGAACGTCAGAGACAGAACGTCAGAGACAGAGACAGAACGTCAGAGACAGAGCGTCAGAGACAGAGACAGAACGTCAGAGACAGAACGTCAGAGACAGAACGTCAGAGACAGAGACAGGACGTCAGAGACAGAACGTCAGAGACAGAGACAGAACGTCAGAGACAGAACGTCAGAGACAGAGACAGGACGTCAGAGACAGAGCGTCAGAGACAGAACGTCAGAGACAGAGACAGGACGTCAGAGACAGAACGTCAGAGATCAGAGACAGAACTTCAGAGATCAGAGACAGAACGTCAGAGACAGAACGTCAGAGACAGAACGTCAGAGATCAGAGACAGAACATCAGAGACAGAACGTCAGAGACAGAACGTCAGAGACAGAGACAGAACGTCAGAGACAGAGCGTCAGAGACAGAGACAGACGTCAGAGACAGAACGTCAGAGACAGAGCGTCAGAGACAGAGACAGGACGTCAGAGACAGAATGTCAGAGACAGAGACAGAACGTCAGAGACAGAGCGTCAGAGACAGAACATCAGACAGAACGTCAGAGATCAGAGACAGAACGTCAGAGATCAGAGACAGAACGTCAGAGACAGAGCGTCAGAGACAGAACGTCAGAGATCAGAGACAGAACGTCAGAGACAGAGCGTCAGAGATCAGAGACAGAACATCAGAGACAGAGACAGAGCGTCAAAGATCAGAGACAGAACGTCAGAGATCAGAGACAGAACGTCAGAGACAGAGCGTCAGAGACAGAGACAGAACGTCAGAGACAGAACGTCAGAGACAGAACGTCAGAGACAGAGACAGGACGTCAGAGACAGAGCGTCAGAGACAGAGACAGAACATCAGAGACAGAGACAGAGCGTCAAAGATCAGAGACAGAGCGTCAAGATCAGAGACAGAACGTCAGAGACAGAACGTCAGAGACAGAGACAGAACGTCAGAGACAGAGCGTCAGAGACAGAGACAGAACGTCAGAGACAGAACGTCAGAGACAGAGAGGACGTCAGAGACAGAACGTCAGAGACAGAGACAGAACGTCAGAGACAGAACGTCAGAGACAGAGACAGACGTCAGAGACAGAGCGTCAGAGACAGAGACAGAACGTCAGAGACAGAGCGTCAGAGACAGAGACAGAACATCAGAGACAGAGACAGAGCGTCAAAGATCAAGACAGAGCGTCAAAGATCAGAGACAGAACGTCAGAGACAGAACGTCAGAGACAGAAACGTCAGAGACAGAGCGTCAGAGACAGAGACAGAACGTCAGAGACAGAACGTCAGAGACAGAACGTCAGAGACAGAGACAGGACGTCAGAGACAGAACGTCAGAGACAGAGACAGAACGTCAGAGACAGAACGTCAGAGACAGAGACAGGACGTCAGAGACAGAGCGTCAGAGACAGAACGTCAGAGACAGAGACAGGACGTCAGAGACAGAACGTCAGAGATCAGAGACAGAACTTCAGAGATCAGAGACAGAACGTCAGAGACAGAGCCTCAGAGATCAGAGACAGAACGTCAGAGACAGAACGTCAGAGACAGAACGTCAGAGATCAGAGACAGAACATCAGAGACAGAACGTCAGAGACAGAACGTCAGAGACAGAGACAGAACGTCAGAGACAGAGCGTCAGAGACAGAGACAGGACGTCAGAGACAGAACGTCAGAGACAGAGCGTCAGAGACAGAGACAGGTCAGAGACAGAATGTCAGAGACAGAGACAGAACGTCAGAGACAGAGCGTCAGAGACAGAACATCAGAGACAGAACGTCAGAGATCAGAGACAGAACGTCAGAGATCAGAGACAGAACGTCAGAGACAGAGCGTCAGAGACAGAACGTCAGAGATCAGAGACAGAACGTCAGAGACAGAAGCGTCAGAGATCAGAGACAGAACATCAGAGACAGAGACAGAGCGTCAGATCAGAGACAGAACGTCAGAGATCAGAGACAGAACGTCAGAGACAGAGCGTCAGAGACAGAGACAGAACGTCAGAGACAGAACGTCAGAGACAGAACGTCAGAGACAGAGACAGGACGTCAGAGACAGAACGTCAGAGACAGAGACAGAACGTCAGAGACAGAACGTCAGAGACAGAGACAGACGTCAGAGACAGAGCGTCAGAGACAGAACGTCAGAGATCAGAGACAGAACTTCAGAGATCAGAGACAGAACGTCAGAGACAGAGCTTCAGAGATCAGAGACAGAACGTCAGAGACAGAACGTCAGAGACAGAACGTCAGAGATCAGAGACAGAACATCAGAGACAGAACGTCAGAGACAGAACGTCAGAGACAGAGACAGAACGTCAGAGATCAGAGACAGAACGTCAGAGACAGAGCGTCAAAGATCAGAGACAGAACGTCAGAGACAGAACGTCAGAGACAGAGACAGAACGTCAGAGACAGAGCATCAGAGACAGAGACAGAACGTCAGAGACAGAACGTCAGAGACAGAACGTCAGAGACAGAGACAGACGTCAGAGACAGAACGTCAGAGACAGAGACAGAACGTCAGAGACAGAACGTCAGAGACAGAGACAGGACGTCAGAGACAGAGCGTCAGAGACAGAACGTCAGAGATCAGAGACAGAACGTCAGAGATCAGAGACAGAACGTCAGAGATCAGAGACAGAACGTCAGACAGAACGTCAGAGACAGAACGTCAGAGATCAGAGACAGAACATCAGAGACAGAACGTCAGAGACAGACATCAGAGACAGAGACAGCGTCAGAGATCAGAGACAGAACGTCAGAGACAGAACGTCAGAGACAGAGACAGAACGTCAGAGACAGAGCGTCAGAGACAGAACGTCAGAGACAGAGACAGAACGTCAGAGACAGAACGTCAGAGACAGAGACAGGACGTCAGAGACAGAGACAGAACGTCAGAGACAGAACGTCAGAGACAGAGACAGAACGTCAGAGACAGAGACAGGACGTCAGAGACAGAACGTCAGAGACAGAACGTCAGAGACAGAGCGTCAGAGACAGAGACAGAACGTCAAAGATCAGAGACAGAACGTCAGAGACAGAGACAGAACGTCAGAGACAGAGCCTCAGAGATCAGAGACAGAACGTCAGAGACAGAAAGTCAGAGATCAGAGACAGAACATCAGAGACAGAGACAGAACGTCAGAGACGAACGTCAGAGATCAGAGACAGAACGTCAGAGACAGAGACAGAACGTCAGAGACAGAAAGTCAGAGATCAGAACGTCAGAGACAGAGACAGAACGTCAGAGACAGAACGTCAGAGATCAGAGACAGAACGTCAGAGACAGAAAGTCAGAGATCAGAACGTCAGAGACAGAGACAGAACGTCAGAGACAGAACGTCAGAGACAGAACAGAGACAGAGACAGAACGTCAGAGACAGAACGTCAGAGACAGAGACAGAACGTCAGAGACAGAACGTCAGAGATCAGAGACAGAACGTCAGAGACAGAAAGTCAGAGATCAGAACGTCAGAGACAGAGACAGAACGTCAGAGACAGAACGTCAGAGACAGAACGTCAGAGACAGAGACAGAACGTCAGAGACAGAACGTCAGAGACAGAACGTCAGAGACAGAGCGTCAGAGACAGAGACAGACGTCAGAGACAGAGCGTCAGAGACAGAACGTCAGAGACAGAAACAGAACGTCAGAGACAGAACGTCAGAGACAGAGACAGAACGTCAGAGACAGAGCGTCAGAGACAGAACGTCAGAGACAGAGACAGAACGTCAGAGATCAGAGACAGAACGTCAGAGATCAGAGACAGAACGTCAGAGACAGAACGTCAGAGACAGAACATCAGAGACAGAGACAGAACGTCAGAGACAGAGCGTCAGAGACAGAACGTCAGAGACAGAATGTCAGAGATCAGAGACAGAGCGTCAGAGACAGAGACAGAACGTCAGAGACAGAGCGTCAGAGACAGAGACAGAGCGTCAGAGACAGAGACAGAACGTCAAAGATCAGAGACAGAACGTCAGAGACAGAACGTCAGAGACAGAACGTCAGAGACAGAGACAGAACGTCAGAGACAGAGCGTCAGAGACAGAGACAGAACGTCAGAGACAGAACGTCAGAGACAGAACGTCAGAGACAGAGACAGGACGTCAGAGACAGAACGTCAGAGACAGAGACAGAACGTCAGAGACAGAACGTCAGAGACAGAGACAGAACGTCAAAGATCAGAGACAGAACGTCAGAGACAGAGACAGAACGTCAGAGACAGAACGTCAGAGACAGAGACAGAACGTCAGAGACAGAGCATCAGAGACAGAGACAGAACGTCAGAGACAGAACGTCAGAGACAGAGACAGGACGTCAGAGACAGAACGTCAGAGACAGAGACAGAACGTCAGACACAGAACGTCAGAGACAGAGACAGGACGTCAGAGACAGAGCGTCAGAGACAGAACGTCAGAGATCAGAGACAGAACGTCAGAGATCAGAGACAGAACGTCAGAGACAGAACGTCAGAGACAGAACGTCAGAGATCAGAGACAGAACATCAGAGACAGAACGTCAGAGACAGAACATCAGAGACAGAGCAGAGCGTCAGAGATCAGAGACAGAACGTCAGAGACAGAACGTCAGAGACAGAACGTCAGAGACAGAACGTCAGAGACAGAGACAGGACGTCAGAGACAGAACGTCAGAGACAGAGACAGAACGTCAGAGACAGAACGTCAGAGACAGAGACAGGACGTCAGAGACAGAGACAGAACGTCAGAGACAGAACGTCAGAGACAGAGACAGAACGTCAGAGACAGAGACAGGACGTCAGAGACAGAACGTCAGAGACAGAACGTCAGAGACAGAACGTCAGAGACAGAGCGTCAGAGACAGAGACAGAACGTCAAAGATCAGACAGAACGTCAGAGACAGAGACAGAACGTCAGAGACAGAGCCTCAGAGATCAGAGACAGAGCGTCAGAGATCAGAGACAGAACGTCAGAGACAGAAAGTCAGAGATCAGAGACAGAACATCAGAGACAGAGACAGAACGTCAGAGACGAACGTCAGAGATCAGAGACAGAACGTCAGAGACAGAGACAGAACGTCAGAGACAGAACGTCAGAGATCAGAGACAGAACGTCAGAGACAGAAAGTCAGAGATCAGAACGTCAGAGACAGAACGTCAGAGACAGAACGTCAGAGACAGAGACAGAACGTCAGAGACAGAACGTCAGAGACAGAACGTCAGAGACAGAGCGTCAGAGACAGAGACAGGACGTCAGAGACAGAGCGTCAGAGACAGAACGTCAGAGACAGAAACAGAACGTCAGAGACAGAACGTCAGAGACAGAGACAGAACGTCAGAGACAGAGCGTCAGAGACAGAACGTCAGAGACAGAGACAGAACGTCAGAGATCAGAGACAGAACGTCAGAGATCAGAGACAGAACGTCAGAGATCAGAGACAGAACGTCAGAGACAGAACGTCAGAGACAGAACGTCAGAGACAGAGACAGAGCGTCAGAGATCAGAGACAGAACGTCAGAGACAGAACGTCAGAGACAGAACGTCAGAGACAGAAAGTCAGAGATCAGAACGTCAGAGACAGAGACAGAACGTCAGAGACAGAACGTCAGAGATCAGAGACAGAACGTCAGAGACAGAAAGTCAGAGATCAGAACGTCAGAGACAGAGACAGAACGTCAGAGACAGAACGTCAGAGACAGAACGTCAGAGACAGAGACAGAACGTCAGAGACAGAACGTCAGAGACAGAGACAGAACGTCAGAGACAGAACGTCAGAGTCAGAGACAGAACGTCAGAGACAGAACGTCAGAGATCAGAACGTCAGAGACAGAGACAGAACGTCAGAGACAGAACGTCAGAGACAGAGACAGAACGTCAGAGACAGAACGTCAGAACAGAACGTCAGAGACAGAGCGTCAGAGACAGAGACAGGACGTCAGAGACAGAGCGTCAGAGACAGAACGTCAGAGACAGAAACAGAACGTCAGAGACAGAACGTCAGAGACAGAGACAGAACGTCAGAGACAGAGCGTCAGAGACAGAACGTCAGAGACAGAGACAGAACGTCAGAGATCAGAGACAGAACGTCAGAGATCAGAGACAGAACGTCAGAGACAGAACGTCAGAGACAGAACGTCAGAGACAGAGACAGAACGTCAGAGACAGAGCGTCAGAGACAGAACGTCAGAGACAGAATGTCAGAGATCAGAGACAGAGCGTCAGAGACAGAGACAGAACGTCAGAGACAGAGCGTCAGACAGAGACAGAGCGTCAGAGACAGAGACAGAACGTCAAAGATCAGAGACAGAACGTCAGAGACAGAACGTCAGAGACAGAACGTCAGAGACAGAGACAGAACGTCAGAGACAGAGCGTCAGAGACAGAGACAGAACGTCAGAGACAGAACGTCAGAGACAGAACGTCAGAGACAGAGACAGGACGTCAGAGACAGAACGTCAGAGACAGAGACAGAACGTCAGAGACAGAACGTCAGAGACAGAGACAGAACGTCAAAGATCAGAGACAGAACGTCAGAGACAGAGACAGAACGTCAGAGACAGAACGTCAGAGACAGAGACAGAACTCAGAGACAGAGCATCAGAGACAGAGACAGAACGTCAGAGACAGAACGTCAGAGACAGAGACAGGACGTCAGAGACAGAACGTCAGAGACAGAGACAGAACGTCAGACACAGAACGTCAGAGACAGAGACAGGACGTCAGAGACAGAGCGTCAGAGACAGAACGTCAGAGATCAGAGACAGAACGTCAGAGATCAGAGACAGAACGTCAGAGACAGAACGTCAGAGACAGAACGTCAGATCAGAGACAGAAACATCAGAGACAGAACGTCAGAGACAGAGACAGAGCGTCAGAGATCAGAGACAGAACGTCAGAGACAGAACGTCAGAGACAGAACGTCAGAGACAGAACGTCAGAGACAGAGACAGGACGTCAGAGACAGAACGTCAGAGACAGAGACAGAACGTCAGAGACAGAAACGTCAGAGACAGAGACAGGACGTCAGAGACAGAGACAGAATCAGAGACAGAACGTCAGAGACAGAGACAGAACGTCAGAGACAGAGAAGGACGTCAGAGACAGAACGTCAGAGACAGAACGTCAGAGACAGCGTCAGAGACAGAGACAGAACGTCAAGATCAGAGCAGAACGTCAGAGACAGAGACAGAACGTCAGAGACAGAGCCTCAGAGATCAGAGACAGAGCGTCAGAGATCAGAGACAGAACGTCAGACAGCAAAAGTCAGAGATCAGAGACAGAACATCAGAGACAGAGACAGAACGTCAGAGACGAACGTCATAGATCAGAGACAGAAACGTCAGAGACAG
The DNA here is from genome assembly GCF_027474105.1 of Poeciliopsis prolifica. Lineage (NCBI taxonomy): Eukaryota > Metazoa > Chordata > Actinopteri > Cyprinodontiformes > Poeciliidae > Poeciliopsis > Poeciliopsis prolifica. The sequence goes on along the minus strand of NW_026562457.1, from coordinate 1,203,390 downwards.
AACAAACGTCAGAGACAGAACGTCAGAGATCAGAGACAGAACGTCAGACACAGAAAGTCAGATCAGAACGTCAGAGACAGAACGTCAGAGACAGAACGTCAGAGCAGAGACAGAACGTCAGAGACAGAAACGTCAGAGACAGAACGTCAGAGACAGAGCGTCAGAGACAGACAGGCTCAGAGACAGAGCGTCAGAGACAGAACGTCAGAGACAGAAACACGTCAGAGACAGAACGTCAGAGACAGAGACCAGAACGTCAGACAGAGCGTCAGAGACAGAACGTCAGAGACAGAGACAGAACGTCAGAGATCAGAGCAGAACGTCAGAGATCAGAGACAGAACGTCAGAGATCAGAGACAGAACTTCAGAGACAGAACGTCAGACAGAACGTCAGAGACAGAGACAGAGCGTCAGATACAGAGAGAACGTCAGAGACAGAACGTCAGAGACAGAACGTCAGAGACAGAGACAGGACGTCAGAGACAGAACGTCAGAGACAGAGACAGAACGTCAGAGACAGAACGTCAGAGACAGAGACAGGAACGTCAGAGACAGAGACAGAACGTCAGAGACAGAACGTCAGAGACAGACAGAACGTCAGACAGAGACAGGACGTCAGAGACAGAACGTCAGAGACAGAACGTCAGAGACGAACGTCAGAGACAGCGTCAGAGACAGAGACAGAACGTCAAAGATCAGAGACAGAACGTCAGAGACAGAGCCTCAGAGATCAGAGACAGAGCGTCAGAGACAGAGAGCAGAACGTCAGAGCCAGAACGTCCAGATCAACGAACGTTCAGAGACAGAAAGTCAGAGATCAGAGACAGAACATCAGAGAAGACAGAACGTCAGAGACGAACGTCAGAGATCAGAGACAGACGTCAAGACAGAGACAGAGACAGAGACAGAACGCAGAGATCAGAGACAGAACGTCAGACAGAAAGTCAGAGATCAGAACGTTCAGAGACAGAAAGTCAGAGATCAGAACGTCAGAGACAGAACGTCAGAGAGAACGTCAGAGACAGAACGTCAGAGACAGAGACAGAACGTCAGAGACAACGTCAGAGACGAACGTCAGACAGACGTCAGAGACAGAGACAGGACGTCAGAGACAGAAACAGAACGTCAGACAGAACGTCAGAGACAGAGACAGACGTCAGACAGAGCGTCAGAGACAGAACGTCATGACAGAGACAGAACTCAGAGATCAGAGACAGAACGTCAGAGATCAGAGACAGAACGTCAGAGGACAGAACGTCAGAGACAGAACGTCAGAATCAGAGACAGAATCAGAGACAGAACGTCAGAGACAGAACGTCAGAGACAGAGACAGAGCGTCAGAGATCAGAGAGACAGAACGTCAGAGACAGAACGTCAGAGACAGAACTTCAGAGACAGAGACAGGACGTCAGAGACAGAAACGTCAGAGACAGAGAAGAACGTCAGACAGAACTTCAGAGACAGACAAGGACGTCAAGAGACAGAGACAGAACGTCAGAGACAGAACGTCAGAGACAGAGACAGAACGTCAGAGACAGAGACAGGACGTCAGAGACAGAACGTCAGAGACAGAACGTCAGAGACAGAACGTCAGAGACAGAGCGTCAGAGACAGACAGAACGTCAAAGATCAGAGACAGAACGTCAGAGACAGAGACAGAACGTCAGAGACAGAGCCTCAGAGATCAGAGACAGAGCGTCAGAGATCAGAGACAGAACGTCAGAGACAGAAAGTCAGAGATCAGAGACAGAACATCAGAGACAGAGACAGAACGTCAGACGAACGTCAGAGATCAGCAGAACGTCAGAGACAGAGACAGAACGTCAGAGACAAACGTCAGAGATCAGAGACAGAACGTCAGAGACAGAAAGTCAGAGATCAGAACGTCAGAGACAGAACGTCAGAGACAGAATACGTCAGAGACAGACGTCAGAGACAGAGACAGAACGTCAGAGACAGAACGTCAGAGACAGAACGTCAGAGACAGAGCGTCAGAGACAGAGACAGGAACGTCAGAGACAGAGCGTCAGAGACAGAACGTCAGAGACAGAAACAGAACGTCAGAGACAGAACGTCAGAGATCAGAGACAGAACGTCAGAGACAGAACGCAGAGACAGAACGTCAGACAGAACGTCAGAGACAGAGACAGAGCGTCAGAGATCAGAGACAGAACGTCAGAGACAGAACGTCAGAGACAGAACGTCAGAGACAGAACGTCAGAGACAGAGACAGGACGTCAGAGACAGAACGTCAGAGACAGAGACAGAACGTCAGAGACAGAACGTCAGAGACAGAGACAGGACGTCAGAGACAGAGACAGAACTCAGAGACAGAACGTCAGAGACAGAGACAGAACGTCAGAGACAGAGACAGGACGTCAGAGACAGAACGTCAGAGACAGAACGTCAGAGACAGAACGTCAGAGACAGAGCGTCAGAGACAGAGGACAGAACGTCAAAGATAGAGACAGAACGTCAGAGACAGACAGAACTTCAGAGACAGAGCCTCAGAATCAGACAGAGCGTCAGAGATCAGAGACAGAACGTCAGAGACAGAACGTCAGAGATCAGAGACAGAACGTCAGAGACAGAAAGTCAGATCAGAGACAGAACATCAGAGACAGAGACAGAACGTCAGAGACGAACGTCAGAGATCAGAGACAGAACGTCAGAGACAGAGACAGAACGTCAGAGACAGAACGTCAGAGATCAGAGACAGAACGTCAGAGACAGAAAGTCAGAGATCAGAACGTCAGAGACAGAAAGTCAGAGATCAGAACGTCAGAGACAGAACGTCAGAGACAGAACGTCAGAGACAGAACGTCAGAGACAGAGACAGAACGTCAGAGACAGAACGTCAGAGACAGAACGTCAGAGACAGAACGTCAGAGACAGAACGTCAGAGACAGAGCGTCAGAGACAGAGACAGGCGTCAGACACAGAAACAGAACGTCAGAGACAGAACGTCAGAGACAGAGACAGAACGTCAGAGATCAGAGACAGAACGTCAGAGATCAGAGACAAACGTCAGAGATCAGAGACAGAACGTCAGAGACAGAACGTCAGAGATCAGAGACAGAACGTCAGACAGAACGTCAGAGACAGAGCAGACGTCAGAGACAGAGCGTCAGAGACAGAACGCAGAGACAGAATGTCAGAGATCAGAGACAGACGTCAGAGACAGAGACAGAACGTCAGAGACAGAGCGTCAGAGACAGAGCGTCAGAGACAGAGACAGAGCGTCAGAGACAGAACGTCAAAGATCAGAGACAGAACGTCAGAGACAGAACGTCAGAGACAGAGACAGAACGTCAGAGACAGAGCGTCAGAGACAGAGACAGAACGTCAGAGACAACGTCAGAGACAGAACGTCAGAGACAGAGACAGGACGTCAGAGAGACAGAACGTCAGAGACAGAGACAGAACGTCAGAGACAGAACGTCAGAGACAGAGACAGGACGTCAGAGACAGAGCGTCAGAGACAGAACGTCAGAGATCAGAGACAGAACTTCAGAGATCAGAGACAGAACGTCAGAGACAGAACGTCAGAGACAGAGACAGAACGTCAGAGACAGAGCGTCAGAGACAGAACGTCAAGACAGAATGTCAGAGATCAGAGACAGAGCGTCAGAGACAGAGACAGAACGTCAGAGACAGAGCGTCAGAGGACAGAGCGTCAGAGACAGAGACAGAGCGTCAGAGACAGAGACAGAACGTCAAAGATCAGAGACAGAACGTCAGAGACAGAACGTCAGAGACAGAGACAGAACGTCAGAGACAGAGCGTCAGAGACAGAGACAGAACGTCAGAGACAGAACGTCAGAGACAGAACGTCAGAGACAGAGACAGAACGTCAGAGACAGAGCGTCAGAGACAGAACGTCAGAGACAGAATGTCAGAGATCAGAGACAGAACTTCAGAGATCAGAGACAGAACGTCAGAGACAAACGCAGAGACAGAGACAGAACGTCAGAGACAGAGCGTCAGAGACAGAACGTCAGAGGACAGAGACAGGACGTCAGAGACAGAGACAGAACGTCAGAGACAACGTCAGAGACAGAGCTCAGAGACAGAGACAGAGCGTCAGAGACAGGAACGTCAAAGATCAGAGACAGAACGTTCAGAGACAGAACGTCAGAGACAGAGACAGAACGTCAGAGACAGAGCGTCAGAGACAGAGACAGAACGTCAGAGACAGAGACAGAACGTCAGAGACAGAGCGTCAGAGACAGAGACAGAACGTCAGAGACAGAGCGTCAGAGACAGAGCGTCAGAGACAGAGACAGAGCGTCAGAGACAGAACGTCAAAGATCAAGACAGAACGTCAGAGACAGAACGTCAGAGACAGAGACAGAACGTCAGAGACAGAGCGTCAGAGACAGAGACAGAAGTCAGAGACAGAACGTCAGAGACAGAACGTCAGAGACAGAGACAGGACGTCAGAGACAGAATGTCAGAGACAGAACGTCAGAGACAGAACGTCAGAGACAGAGACAGGACGTCAGAGGACAGAGCGTCAGAGACAGAACGTCAGAGATCAGAGACAGAACTCAGAGATCAGAGACAGAACGTCAGAGACAGAACGTCAGAGACAGAACGTCAGAGACAGAGACAGAACGTCAGAGACAGAGCGTCAGAGATCAGAGACAGAACGTCAGAGACAGAGCGTCAAAGATCAGAGACAGAGCGTCAAAGATCAGAGACAGAACGTCAGAGACAGAACGTCAGAGACAGAGACAGAACGTCAGAGACAGAGCATCAGAGACAGAGACAGAACGTCAGGACTGAACGTCAGAGACAGAACGTCAGAGACAGAGACAGGACGTCAGAGACAGAACGTCAGAGACAGAGACAGAACGTCAGAGACAGAACGTCAGAGACAGAGACAGGACGTCAGAGACAGAGCGTCAGAGACAGAACGTCAGAGATCAGAGACAGAACGTCAGAGATCAGAGACAGAACGTCAGAGATCAGAGACAGAACGTCAGAGACAGAACGTCAGAGACAGAACGTCAGAGATCAGAGACAGAACATCAGAGACAGAACGTCAGAGACAGAACGTCAGAGACAGAGACAGAGCGTCAGAGATCAGAGACAGAACGTCAGAGACAGAACGTCAGAGACAGAACGTCAGAGACAGAACGTCAGAGACAGAGACAGAACGTCAGAGACAGAGCGTCAGAGACAGAACGTCAGAGACAGAACGTCAGAGACAGAACGTCAGAGACAGAGACAGGACGTCAGACAGAGCGTCAGAGACAGAGACAGAACGTCAGAGACAGAGACAGAACGTCAGAGACAGAGCGTCAGAGACAGAGACAGAACGTCAGAGACAGACGTCAGAGACAGAGCGTCAGAGACAGAGACAGAGCGTCAGAGACAGAACGTCAAGATCAGAGACAGAACGTCAGAGACAGAACGTCAGAGACAGAGACAGAACGTCAGAGACAGAGCGTCAGAGACAGAGACAGACGTCAGAGACAGAACGTCAGAGACAGAACGTCAGAGACAGAGACAGGACGTCAGAGACAGAACGTCAGAGACAGAGACAGAACGTCAGAGACAGAACGTCAGAGACAGAGACAGGACGTCAGAGACAGAGCGTCAGAGACAGAACGTCAGAGATCAGAGACAGAACTTCAGAGATCAGAGACAGAACGTCAGAGACAGAACGTCAGAGACAGAGACAGAACGTCAGAGACAGAGCGTCAGAGACAGAACGTCAGAGACAGAATGTCAGAGATCAGAGACAGAGCGTCAGAGACAGAGACAGAACGTCAGAGACAGAGCGTCAGAGACAGAGCGTCAGAGACAGAGACAGAGCGTCAGAGACAGAGACAGAACGTCAAAGATCAGAGACAGAACGTCAGAGAAGAACGTCAGAGACAGAGACAGAACGTCAGAGACAGAGCGTCAGAGACAGAGACAGAACGTCAGAGACAGAACGTCAGAGACAGAACGTCAGAGACAGAGACAGAACGTCAGACAGAGCGTCAGAGACAGAACGTCAGAGACAGAATGTCAGAGATCAGAGACAGAACTTCAGAGATCAGAGACAGAACGTCAGAGACAGAACGTCAGAGACAGAGACAGAACGTCAGAGACAGAGCGTCAGAGACAGAACGTCAGAGACAGAGACAGGACGTCAGAGACAGAGACAGAACGTCAGAGACAGAACGTCAGAGACAGAGCGTCAGAGACAGAGACAGAGCGTCAGAGACAGAACGTCAAAGATCAGAGACAGAACGTCAGAGACAGAACGTCAGAGACAGAGACAGAACGTCAGAGACAGAGCGTCAGAGACAGAGACAGAACGTCAGAGACAGAGACAGAACGTCAGAGACAGAGCGTCAGAGACAGAGACAGAACGTCAGAGACAGAGCGTCAGAGACAGAGCGTCAGAGACAGAGACAGAGCGTCAGAGACAGAACGTCAAAGATCAGAGACAGAACGTCAGAGACAGAACGTCAGAGACAGAGACAGAACGTCAGAGACAGAGCGTCAGAGACAGAGACAGAACGTCAGAGACAGAACGTCAGAGACAGAACGTCAGAGACAGAGACAGGACGTCAGAGACAGAATGTCAGAGACAGAGACAGAACGTCAGAGACAGAACGTCAGAGACAGAGACAGGACGTCAGAGACAGAGCGTCAGAGACAGAACGTCAGAGATCAGAGACAGAACTTCAGAGATCAGAGACAGAACGTCAGAGACAGAACGTCAGAGACAGAACGTCAGAGACAGAGACAGAACGTCAGAGACAGAGCGTCAGAGATCAGAGACAGAACGTCAGAGACAGAGCGTCAAAGATCAGAGACAGAGCGTCAAAGATCAGAGACAGAACGTCAGAGACAGAACGTCAGAGACAGAGACAGAACGTCAGAGACAGAGCATCAGAGACAGAGACAGAACGTCAGAGACTGACGTCAGAGACAGAACGTCAGAGACAGAGACAGGACGTCAGAGACAGAACGTCAGAGACAGAGACAGAACGTCAGAGACAGAACGTCAGAGACAGAGAAGGACGTCAGAGACAGAGCGTCAGAGACAGAAACGTCAGAGATCAGAGACAGAACGTCAGAGATCAGAGACAGAACGTCAGAGATCAGAGACAGAACGTCAGAGACAGAACGTCAGAGACAGAACGTCAGAGACAGAACGTCAGAGACAGAGACAGAGCGTCAGAGATCAGAGACAGAACGTCAGAGACAGAACGTCAGAGACAGAACGTCAGAGACAGAACGTCAGAGACAGAGACAGAACGTCAGAGACAGAGCGTCAGAGACAGAACGTCAGAGACAGAACGTCAGAGAGAACGTCAGAGACAGAGACAGGACGTCAGAGACAGAACGTCAGAGACAGAGACAGAACGTCAGAGACAGAACGTCAGAGACAGAGACAGGACGTCAGAGACAGAGACAGAACGTCAGAGACAGAACGTCAGAGACAGAGACAGAACGTCAGAGACAGAGACAGGACGTCAGAGACAGAACGTCAGAGACAGAACGTCAGAGACAGAACATCAGAGACAGAGCGTCAGAGACAGAGACAGAACGTCAAAGATCAGAGACAGAACGTCAGAGACAGAGACAGAACGTCAGAGACAGAACGTCAGAGACAGAGACAGGACGTCAGAGACAGAGCGTCAGAGACAGAACGTCAGAGATCAGAGACAGAACTTCAGAGATCAGAGACAGAACGTCAGAGATCAGAGACAGAACGTCAGAGATCAGAGACAGAACGTCAGAGACAGAACGTCAGAGACAGAACTTCAGAGATCAGAGACAGAACATCAGAGACAGAACGTCAGAGACAGAACGTCAGAGACAGAGACAGAACGTCAGAGACAGAACGTCAGAGACAGAATGTCAGAGACAGAACGTCAGAGACAGAGCGTCAGAGACAGAGACAGAGCGTCAAAGATCAGAGAGACAGAACGTCAGAGACAGAACGTCAGAGACAGAGACAGAACGTCAGAGACAGAGCATCAGAGACAGAGACAGAACGTCAGAGACAGAACGTCAGAGACAGAACGTCAGAGACAGAGACAGGACGTCAGAGACAGAACGTCAGAGACAGAGACAGAACGTCAGAGACAGAACGTCAGAGACAGAGACAGGACGTCAGAGACAGAGCGTCAGAGACAGAACGTCAGAGATCAGAGACAGAACGTCAGAGATCAGAGACAGAAGTCAGAGACAGAACGTCAGAGATCAGAGACAGAACATCAGAGACAGAACGTCAGAGACAGAACGTCAGAGACAGAGACAGAGCGTCAGAGATCAGAGACAGAACGTCAGAGACAGAACGTCAGAGACAGAACGTCAGAGACAGAGACAGAACGTCAGAGACAGAGCGTCAGAGACAGAACGTCAGAGACAGAACGTCAGAGACAGAGACAGGACGTCAGAGACAGAACGTCAGAGACAGAGACAGAACGTCAGAGACAGAACGTCAGAGACAGAGACAGGACGTCAGAGACAGAGACAGAACGTCAGAGACAGAACGTCAGAGACAGAGACAGAACGTCAGAGACAGAGACAGGACGTCAGAGACAGAACGTCAGAGACAGAACGTCAGAGACAGAACGTCAGAGACAGAGCGTCAGAGACAGAGACAGAACGTCAAAGATCAGAGACAGAACGTCAGAGACAGAGACAGAACGTCAGAGACAGAGCCTCAGAGATCAGAGACAGAGCGTCAGAGATCAGAGACAGAACGTCAGAGACAGAACGTCAGAGATCAGAGACAGAACGTCAGAGACAGAAAGTCAGAGATCAGAGACAGAACATCAGAGACAGAGACAGAACGTCAGAGACGAACGTCAGAGACAGAGACAGAACGTCAGAGACGAACGTCAGAGATCAGAGACAGAACGTCAGAGACAGAGACAGAACGTCAGAGACAGAACATCAGAGACAGAGACAGAACGTCAGAGACAGAACGTCAGAGATCAGAGATTAGAGACAGAACGTCAGAGACAGAACGTCAGAGACAGAGACAGAACGTCAGAGACAGAACGTCAGAGACAGAGACAGAACGTCAGAGACAGAACGTCAGAGACAGAACGTCAGAGACAGAGCGTCAGAGACAGAGACAGGACGTCAGAGACAGAGCGTCAGAGACAGAACGTCAGAGATCAGAGACAAACGTCAGAGACAGAACGTCAGAGACAGAACGTCAGAGACAGAGCGTCAGAGACAGAACGTCAGAGACAGAGACAGGACGTCAGAGACAGAATGTCAGAGATCAGAGACAGAGCGTCAGAGACAGAGACAGAACGTCAGAGACAGAGCGTCAGAGACAGAGCGTCAGAGACAGAGACAGAGCGTCAGAGACAGAGACAGAACGTCAGAGATCAGAGACAGAGCGTCAGAGATAGAGACAGAACGTCAGAGACAGAACGTCAGAGATCAGAGACAGAACGTCAGAGACAGAGACAGAACGTCAGAGACAGAGCGTCAGAGATCAGAGACAGAACGTCAGAGATCAGAGACAGAGCGTCAGAGACAGAGCGTCAGAGACAGAACGTCAGAGACAGAGACAGAACTTCAGAGACAGAACGTCAGAGATCAGAGACAGAACGTCAGAGACAGAACGTCAGAGATCAGAGACAGAACGTCAGAGATCAGAGACAGAACGTCAGAGACAGAACGTCAGAGACAGAACGTCAGAGACAGAGCGTCAGAGACAGAACGTCAGAGACAGAGACAGGACGTCAGAGACAGAATGTCAGAGATCAGAGACAGAGCGTCAGAGACAGAGACAGAACGTCAGAGACAGAACGTCAGAGATCAGAGACAGAACGTCAGAGACAGAGACAGAACGTCAGAGACAGAGCGTCAGAGATCAGAGACAGAACGTCAGAGATCAGAGACAGAGCGTCAGAGACAGAGCGTCAGAGACAGAACGTCAGAGACAGAGACAGAACGTCAGAGACAGAACTCAGAGATCAGGACAGAACGTCAGAGACAGAACGTCAGAGATCAGAGACAGAACGTCAGAGATCAGAGCAGAACGTCAGACAGAACGTCAGAGACAGAACGTCAGAGACAGAGCGTCAGAGACAGAACGTCAGAGACAGAGACAGGACGTCAGAGACAGAATGTCAGAGATCAGAGACAGAGCGTCAGAGACAGAGACAGAACGTCAGAGACAGAGCGTCAGAGACAGAGCGTCAGAGAGACTGAGCGTCAGAGACAGAGACAGAACGTCAGAGATCAGAGACAGAGCGTCAGAGATAGAGACAGAGCGTCAGAGACAGAGCGTCAGAGACAGAACGTCAGAGACAGAACGTCAGAGACAGAGCGTCAGAGATCAGAGACAGAACGTCAGAGACAGAACGTCAGAGTCACGTCGCTGCGTCTCACTCTCACTGCTTCCTCACCTGTTGTCGTCTTCAAACATGTGCTGTGTCCCGTTGCCATGGTGAACGTCCCAGTCGAGGATCAGCACTCGCAGCTGAGGATCATGGGAGTTTTTCTGGGCGTAGCGAGCGGCGAGAGCGGTGGTGTTGAAGAGACAGAAACCGCAGGGAGCGTCTCTCTCGGCGTGGTGACCCGGAGGGCGGACGATGGCCACGCCGTTACTCAGCTGCAGTGGAGACAGGCAGCCACCAGGGGGCACAGCCTCTTTTATTTACTTACTTGAATCAGAGTAGGATGTTTTTTACCTGTAAAATCACCTGACATTTATTTTTACCTTCGTGTGAATCTAACAGTTCCTATAAAGAAAATGAATTTTAAGGCAGGACTCCATGATCAATACTTCAGAATAAAAATGAGGAATGATAAACTTTATAAATAAAAAAAATGACTTTAAATCTGTTTGGCCTCATTGAAACTATTTTTCTAATAATTTGAAGTCTTCTGGTGACATTAGAACTTTATTCTGGAGATTTAAAACTCTAGTTTGGCTGTGATGATGATGATGATGATGATCATGATGATGATGATGATGATGCTCTGTCTGTCTGGTGCGTTGCTGTGCGTCCCGCCCTGCTGACGCCTCCTCGGGGCTCCGGGGTTCCTGTGTTCCTACCTGGCCGCTCAGGATGGCGTCCACTGCGTTGAAGCAGCTCCCAGCAGCTAACTGGGCGCACTGGAAGCTCTGGTTGCTGAAGAAGATGGAGGTGAACTGGTTTCCCAGTCTGTGAAGGTCGCGGGGTTTCATCTCCGCCGTCGCCTTCATCTGCTCGATGTGCTGCAGGCTGCAACACACACAGGTAAACCCTCCCGGTGGAGACGGCGGGGCACACGACCTTTCACCTCTCACCTGTGACACAAGGCCAGCTCCTCCTCTGTCGCCAGGCGGGCTGGTATCCGATGGCAACGGGCGACCAATCCCTGCTTCTGATGTTTGGAGAAGATCTTAGAAATCCTCTGAGGCTGTTCGGGGTGATGCCTGCAACGATTCACACGTTCACCACGACGTTCACACGTTCACCACGACGTTCACACGTTCACCACGACATTCACACGTTCACCATGACAGGCTGACGATTCACACGTTCACCACGACATTCACACGTTCACCACGACATTCACACGTTCACCACGACATTCACACGTTCACCATGACAGGCTGACGATTCACACGTTCACCACGACATTCACACGTTCACCACGACATTCACACGTTCACCACGACGTTCACACACGTTCACCACGACATTCACAGGTTCACCACGACATTCACACGTTCACCATGACAGGCTGACGATTCACACGTTCACCACGACATTCACACGTTCACCACGACATTCACACGTTCACCACGACATTCACACGTTCACCACGACATTCACACGTTCACCATGACATTCACACGTTCACCATGACAGGCTGACGATTCACACGTTCACCACGACATTCACACGTTCACCACGACATTCACACGTTCACCACGACATTCACAGGTTCACCACGACATTCACACGTTCACCACGACATTCACACGTTCACCACGACATTCACACGTTCACCACGACATTCACACGTTCACCACGACATTCACACGTTCACCATGACATTCACACGTTCACCACGACATTCACACATTCACCACGACATTCACACGTTCACCATGACAGGCTGACGATTCACACGTTCACCACAACATTCACACGTTCACCACGACATTCACACGTTCACCACGACATTCACACGTTCACCATGACAGGCTGACGATTCACACGTTCACCATGACATTCACACGTTCACCACAACATTCACACGTTCACCACGACATTCACACGTTCACCATGACATTCACACGTTCACCATGACATTCACACGTTCACCACGACATTCACATGTTCACCATGACATTCACACACGTTCACCATGACATTCACACGTTCACCATGACAGGCTGACGATTCACACGTTCACCATGACATTCACACGTTCACCACAACATTCACACATTCACCACGACATTCACACATTCACCATGACAGGCTGACGATTCATACGTTCACCATGACATTCACACGTTCACCACGACATTCACACGTTCACCACGACATTCACACGTTCACCATGACAGGCTGACGATTCACACGTTCACCACGACATTCACACGTTCACCACGACATTCACACGTTCACCACGACATTCACACGTTCACCACAACATTCACACGTTCACCATGACATTCACACGTTCACCACGACATTCACACGTTCACCACGACATTCACACATTCACCACTACATTCACACATTCACCATGACAGGCTGACGATTCATACGTTCACCACGACATTCACACATTCACCATGACATTCACACGTTCACCACGACATTCACACGTTCACCACGACATTCACACATTCACCACGACATTCACACGTTCACCATGACAGGCTGACGATTCACACGTTCACCACGACATTCACACGTTCACCACAACATTCACACGTTCACCACAACATTCACACGTTCACCATGACATTCACCACGACATTCACACGTTCACCATGACATTCACACGTTCACCATGACATTCACACGTTCACCATGACAGGCTGACGATTCACACGTTCACCATGACATTCACACGTTCACCACAACATTCACACGTTCACCACGACATTCACACATTCACCACGACATTCACACATTCACCATGACAGGCTGACGATTCATACGTTCACCATGACATTCACACGTTCACCACGACATTCACACGTTCACCACGACATTCACACATTCACCACGACATTCACACGTTCACCATGACAGGCTGACGATTCACACGTTCACCACGACATTCACACGTTCACCACAACATTCACACGTTCACCATGACATTCACACGTTCACCACGACATTCACACGTTCACCACGACATTCACACATTCACCACTACATTCACACATTCACCATGACAGGCTGACGATTCATACGTTCACCACGACATTCACACATTCACCATGACATTCACACGTTCACCACGACATTCACACGTTCACCACGACATTCACACATTCACCACGACATTCACACGTTCACCATGACAGACTGACGATTCACACGTTCACCACGACATTCACACGTTCACCACAACATTCACACGTTCACCACAACATTCACACGTTCACCACAACATTCACACGTTCACCATGACATTCACACATTCACCACGACATTCACACATTCACCATGACATTCACACGTTCACCACGACATTCACACGTTCACCACGACATTCACACATTCACCACGACATTCACACATTCACCATGACAGGCTGACGATTCATACGTTAACCACGACATTCACACGTTCACCACGACATTCACACGTTCACCACGACATTCACACGTTCACCATGACAGACTGACGATTCACACGTTCACCACGACATTCACACATTCACCATGACATTCACACGTCCACCATGACATTCACACGTTCACCATGACATTCACACATTCACCATGACATTCACACGTTCACCACGACATTCACACGTTCACCATGACATTCACACATTCACCATGACAGGCTGATGATTCACACGTTCACCATGACAGGCTGATGATTCACACGTTCACCATGACAGGCTGATGATTCACACGTTCACCACGACATTCACACATTCACCATGACAGGCTGATGATTCACACGTTCACCATGACAGGCTGATGATTCACACGTTCACCATGACATTCACACATTCACCATGACAGGCTGATGATTCACACGTTCACCATGACAGGCTGATGATTCACACGTTCACCACGACAGACTGATGATTCACATGTTCACCACGACATTCACACATTCACCACGACAGGCTGACGATTCACACGTTCACCACGACATTCACACATTCACCACGACAGGCTGATGATTCACACGTTCACCACGACAGGCTGATGATTCACACGTCCACCACCACATTCACACATTCACCACGACAGGCTGATGATTCACACGTTCACCATGACAGGCTGATGATTCACACGTTCACCATGACAGGCTGATGATTCACACGTTCACCACGACATACACACGTTCACCACGACAGGCTGATGATTCACACGTTCACCACGACAGGCTGATGATTCACACGTTCACCATGACATTCACACATTCACCATGACAGGCTGATGATTCACACGTTCACCATGACAGGCTGATGATTCACACGTTCACCACGACAGGCTGATGATTCACACGTTCACCACGACATTCACACGTTCACCACGACAGGCTGATGATTCACACGTTCACCACGACAGGCTGATGATTCACACGTTCACCATGACATTCACACATTCACCACGACATTCACACATTCACCACGACAGGCTGACGATTCACACGTTCACCACGACATTCACACATTCACCACGACAGGTTGATGATTCACACGTTCACCACGACAGGCTGACGATTCACACGTTCACCATGACATTCACACATTCACCATGACAGGCTGATGATTCACACGTTCACCATGACAGGCTGATGATTCACACGTTCACCACGACATTCACACATTCACCATGACAGGCTGATGATTCACACGTTCACCATGACATTCACACATTCACACATTCACCATGACAGGCTGATGATTCACACGTTCACCATGACAGGCTGATGATTCACACGTTCACCACGACAGGCTGATGATTCACATGTTCACCACGACATTCACACATTCACCACGACAGGCTGACGATTCAAACGTTCACCACGACATTCACACATTCACCACGACAGGCTGATGATTCACACGTTCACCACGACAGGCTGATGATTCACACGTCACCACAACATTCACACATTCACCACGACAGGCTGATGATTCACACGTTCACCATGACAGGCTGATGATTCACACGTTCACCATGACAGGCTGATGATTCACACGTTCACCACGACATTCACACGTTCACCACGACAGGCTGATGATTCACACGTTCACCATGACAGGCTGATGATTCACACGTTCACCACGACATTCACACGTTCACCACGACAGGCTGATGATTCACACGTTCACCACGACAGGCTGATGATTCACACGTTCACCATGACATTCACACATTCACCATGACAGGCTGATGATTCACACGTTCACCATGACAGGCTGATGATTCACACGTTCACCATGACAGGCTGATGATTCACACGTTCACCACGACATTCACACGTTCACCACGACAGGCTGATGATTCACACGTTCACCATGACATTCACACATTCACCACGACATTCACACATTCACCACGACAGGCTGACGATTCACACGTTCACCACGACATTCACACATTCACCACGACAGGCTGATGATTCACACGTTCACCACGACAGGCTGACGATTCACACGTTCACCACAACATTCACACATTCACCACGACAGGCTGATGATTCACACGTTCACCACGACAGGCTGACGATTCACACGTTCACCATGACATTCACACATTCACCATGACAGGCTGATGATTCACACGTTCACCATGACAGGCTGATGATTCACACGTTCACCATGACAGGCTGATGATTCACACGTTTCACCACGACAGGCTGACGATTCACACGTTCACCATGACATTCACACATTCACCATGACAGGCTGACGATTCACACGTTCACCATGACATTCACACATTCACCATGACAGGCTGATGATTCACACGTTCACCATGACAGGCTGATGATTCACACGTTCACCATGACAGGCTGATGATTCACACGTTCACCATGACAGGCTGATGATTCACACGTTCACCACGACATTCACACGTTCACCACGACAGGCTGATGATTCACACGTTCACCACGACAGGCTGATGATTCACACGTTCACCATGACATTCACACATTCACCACGACATTCACACATTCACCACGACAGGCTGACGATTCACACGTTCACCACGACATTCACACATTCACCACGACAGGCTGATGATTCACACGTTCACCACGACAGGCTGACGATTCACACGTTCACCATGACATTCACACATTCACCATGACAGGCTGATGATTCACACGTTCACCATGACAGGCTGATGATTCACACGTTCACCACGACATTCACACATTCACCATGACAGGCTGATGATTCACACGTTCACCATGACATTCACACATTCACACATTCACCATGACAGGCTGATGATTCACACGTTCACCATGACAGGCTGATGATTCACACGTTCACCACGACAGGCTGATGATTCACATGTTCACCACGACATTCACACATTCACCACGACAGGCTGACGATTCACACGTTCACCACGACATTCACACATTCACCACGACAGGCTGATGATTCACACGTTCACCACGACAGGCTGATGATTCACACATTCACCACGACAGGCTGATGATTCACACGTTCACCATGACAGGCTGATGATTCACACGTTCACCATGACAGGCTGATGATTCACACGTTCACCACGACATTCACACGTTCACCACGACAGGCTGATGATTCACACGTTCACCATGACAGGCTGATGATTCACACGTTCACCACGACATTCACACGTTCACCACGACAGGCTGATGATTCACACGTTCACCACGACAGGCTGATGATTCACACGTTCACCATGACATTCACACATTCACCATGACAGGCTGATGATTCACACGTTCACCATGACAGGCTGATGATTCACACGTTCACCATGACAGGCTGATGATTCACACGTTCACCACGACATTCACACGTTCACCACGACAGGCTGATGATTCACACGTTCACCATGACATTCACACATTCACCACGACATTCACACATTCACCACGACAGGCTGACGATTCACACGTTCACCACGACATTCACACATTCACCACGACAGGCTGATGATTCACACGTTCACCACGACAGGCTGACGATTCACACGTTCACCACAACATTCACACATTCACCACGACAGGCTGATGATTCACACGTTCACCACGACAGGCTGACGATTCACACGTTCACCATGACATTCACACATTCACCATGACAGGCTGATGATTCACACGTTCACCATGACAGGCTGATGATTCACACGTTCACCACGACATTCACACATTCACCATGACAGGCTGATGATTCACACGTTCACCATGACATTCACACATTCACACATTCACCATGACAGGCTGATGATTCACACGTTCACCATGACAGGCTGATGATTCACACGTTCACCACGACAGGCTGATGATTCACATGTTCACCACGACATTCACACATTCACCACGACAGGCTGACGATTCACACGTTCACCACGACATTCACACATTCACCACGACAGGCTGATGATTCACACGTTCACCACGACAGGCTGATGATTCACACGTCCACCACCACATTCACACATTCACCACGACAGGCTGATGATTCACACGTTCACCATGACAGGCTGATGATTCACACGTTCACCATGACAGGCTGATGATTCACACGTTCACCACGACATTCACACGTTCACCACGACAGGCTGATGATTCACACGTTCACCATGACAGGCTGATGATTCACACGTTCACCACGACATTCACACGTTCACCACGACAGGCTGATGATTCACACGTTCACCACGACAGGCTGATGATTCACACGTTCACCATGACATTCACACATTCACCATGACAGGCTGATGATTCACACGTTCACCATGACAGGCTGATGATTCACACGTTCACCATGACAGGCTGATGATTCACACGTTCACCACGACATTCACACGTTCACCACGACAGGCTGATGATTCACACGTTCACCATGACATTCACACATTCACCACGACATTCACACATTCACCACGACAGGCTGACGATTCACACGTTCACCACGACATTCACACATTCACCACGACAGGCTGATGATTCACACGTTCACCACGACAGGCTGACGATTCACACGTTCACCACAATCACACATTCACCACGACAGGCTGATGATTCACACGTTCACCACGACAGGCTGACGATTCACACGTTCACCATGACATTCACACATTCACCATGACAGGCTGATGATTCACACGTTCACCATGACAGGCTGATGATTCACACGTTCACCATGACAGGCTGATGATTCACGTTCACCACGACAGGCTGACGATTCACACGTTCACCATGACATTCACACATTCACCATGACAGGCTGACGATTCACACGTTCACCATGACATTCACACATTCACCATGACAGGCTGATGATTCACACGTTCACCATGACAGGCTGATGATTCACACGTTCACCATGACAGGCTGATGATTCACACGTTCACCACGACAGGCTGACGATTCACACGTTCACCCATGACATTCACACATTCACCATGACAGGCTGACGATTCACACGTTCACCATGACATTCACACATTCACCATGACAGGCTGATGATTCACACGTTCACCATGACAGGCTGATGATTCAAACGTTCACCACGACATTCACACATTCACCACGACAGGCTGATGATTCACACGTTCACCACGACAGGCTGATGATTCACACGTTCACCATGACATTCACACATTCACCACGACATTCAGACATTCACACGACAGGCTGACGATTCACACGTTCACCACGACATTCACACATTCACCACGACAGGCTGATGATTCACACGTTCACGACAGGCTGACGATTCACACGTTCACCAAACATTCACACATTCACCACGACAGGCTGATGATTCACACGTTCACCACGCAGGCTGACGATTCACACGTTCACCATGACATTCACACATTCATCATGACAGGCTGATGATTCACACGTTCACCATGACAGGCTGATGATTCCCACGTTCACCATGACAGGCTGATGATTCACACGTTCACCACGACAGGCTGACGATTCACAGTTCACCATGACATTCACACATTCACCATGACAGGCTGACGATTCACACGTTCACCATGACATTCACACATTCACCATGACAGGCTGATGATTCACACGTTCACCATGACAGGCTGATGATTCACACGTTCACCATGACAGGCTGAAGATTCACACGTTCACCACGACAGGCTGACGATTCACACGTTCACCATGACATTCACACATTCACCATGACAGGCTGACGATTCACACGTTCACCATGACATTCACACATTCACCATGACAGGCTGATGATTCACACGTTCACCACGACAGGCTGACGATTCACACGTTCACCATGATTCACACATTCACCATGACAGGCTGATGATTCACACGTTCACCATGACAGGCTGATGATTCACACGTTCACCATGACAGGCTGATGATTCACACGTTCACCACGACAGGCTGATGATTCACACGATCACCACGACAGGCTGATGATTCACACGTTCACCCATGACAGGCTGATGATTCATACGTTCACCATGACAGGCTGATGATTCACACGTTCCACACGACAGGCTGATCATTCACACGTTCACCATGACAGGCTGATGATTCACACGTTCACCACGACAGGCTGACGATTCACACGTTCACCATGACATTCACACATTCACCATGACAGGCTGACGATTCACACGTTCACCATGACATTCACACATTCACCATGACAGGCTGATGATTCACACGTTCACCACGACAGGCTGACGATTCACACGTTCACCATGACATTCACACATTCACCATGACAGGCTGATGATTCACACGTTCACCATGACAGGCTGATGATTCACACGTTCACCATGACAGGCTGATGATTCACACGTTCACCACGACAGGTTGATGATTCACACGTTCACCATGACAGGCTGATGATTCACACGTTCACCATGACAGGCTGATGATTCATACGTTCACCATGACAGGCTGATGATTCACACGTTCACCACGACAGGCTGATCATTCACACGTTCACCATGACAGGCTGATGATTCACACGTTCACCATGACAGGCTGATGATTCACACGTTCACCATGACAGGCTGATGATTCACATGTTCACCATGACAGGCTGATGATTCACACGTTCACCACGACAGGCTGACGATTCACACGTTCACCATGACATTCACACGTTCACCATGACAGGCTGATGATTCACACGTTCACCATGACAGGCTGATCATTCACACGTTCACCATGACAGGCTGATGATTCACACGTTCACCATGACAGGCTGAAGATTCACACGTTCACCCACGACAGGCTGACGATTCACACGTTCACCATGACATTCACACATTCACCATGACAGGCTGACGATTCACACGTTCACCATGACATTCACACATTCACCATGACAGGCTGATGATTCACACGTTCACCACGACAGGCTGACGATTCACACGTTCACCATGACATTCACACATTCACCATGACAGGCTGATGATTCACACGTTCACCACGACAGGCTGATGATTCACACGTTCACCATGACAGGCTGATGATTCACACGTTCACCATGACAGGCTGATGATTCATACGTTCACCATGACAGGCTGATGATTCACACGTTCACCACGACAGGCTGATGATTCACACGTTCACCATGACAGGCTGATGATTCACACGTTCACCATGACAGGCTGATGATTCACACGTTCACCACGACAGGCTGACGATTCACACGTTCACCATGACATTCACACGTTCACCATGACAGGCTGATGATTCACACGTTCACCATGACAGGCTGATGATTCACACGTTCACCATGACAGGCTGATGATTCACACGTTCACCATGACAGGCTGATGATTCACACGTTCACCATGACAGGCTGATGATTCACACGTTCACCACGACAGGCTGACGATTCACACGTTCACCACGACAGGCTGATGATTCACACGTTCACCACGACAGGCTGATGATTCACACGTTCACCACGACAGGCTGATGATTCACACGTTCACCATGACAGGCTGATGATTCACACGTTCACCATGACAGGCTGATGATTCACACGTTCACCATGACATTCACACATTCACCATGACAGGCTGATGATTCACACGTTCACCATGACAGGCTGATGATTCACACGTTCACCATGACAGGCTGATGATTCACACGTTCACCACGACAGGCTGACGATTCACACGTTCACCATGACAGGCTGATGATTCACACGTTCACCACGACATTCACACATTCACCATGATAGGCTGATGATTCACACGTTCCATGACATTCACACATTCACCATGACAGGCTGATGATTCACACGTTCACCCATGACAGGCTGATGATTCACACGTTCACCATGACAGGCTGATGATTCACACGTTCACCACGACAGGCTGATGATTCACACGTTCACCATGACAGGCTGATGATTCACACGTTCACCATGACAGGCTGATGATTCATACGTTCACCATGACAGGCTGATGATTCACACGTTCACCACGACAGGCTGATCATTCACACGTTCACCATGACAGGCTGATGATTCACACGTTCACCATGACAGGCTGATGATTCACACGTTCACCATGACAGGCTGATGATTCACACGTTTCACCATGACAGGCTGATGATTCACACGTTCACCACGACAGGCTGACGATTCACACGTTCACCATGACATTCACACGTTCACCATGACAGGCTGATGATTCACACGTTCACCATGACAGGCTGATCATTCACACGTTCACCATGACAGGCTGATGATTCACACGTTCACCATGACAGGCTGAAGACTCACACGTTCACCACGACAGGCTGACGATTCACACGTTCACCATGACATTCACACATTCACCATGACAGGCTGACGATTCACACGTTCACCATGACATTCACACATTCACCATGACAGGCTGATGATTCACAAGTTCACCACGACAGGCTGACGATTCACACGTTCACCATGACAGGCTGATGATTCACACGTTCACCATGACAGGCTGATGATTCACGTTCACCATGACAGGCTGATGATTCACACGTTCACCACGACAGGCTGACGATTCACACGTTCACCATGACATTCACACGTTCACCATGACAGGCTGATGATTCACACGTTCACCATGACAGGCTGATCATTCACACGTTCACCATTACAGGCTGATGATTCACACGTTCACCATGACAGGCTGAAGATTCACACGTTCACCACGACAGGCTGACGATTCACACGTTCACCATGACATTCACACATTCACCATGACAGGCTGACGATTCACACGTTCACCATGACATTCACACATTCACCATGACAGGCTGATGATTCACACGTTCACCACGACAGGCTGACGATTCACACGTTCACCATGACATTCACACATTCACCATGACAGGCTGATGATTCACACGTTCACCATGACAGGCTGATGATTCACACGTTCACCACGACAGGCTGATGATTCACACGTTCACCACGACAGGCTGATGATTCACACGTTCACCATGACAGGCTGATGATTCATACGTTCACCATGACAGGCTGATGATTCACACGTTCACCACGACAGGCTGATCATTCACACGTTCACCATGACAGGCTGATGATTCACACGTTCACCATGACAGGCTGATGATTCACACGTTCACCACGACAGGCTGACGATTCACACGTTCACCATGACATTCACACGTTCACCATGACAGGCTGATGATTCACACGTTCACCATGACAGGCTGATGATTCACACGTTCACCATGACATGCTGTTGATTCACACGTTCACCATGACAGGCTGATGATTCACACGTTCACCATGACAGGCTGATGATTCACACGTTCACCACGACAGGCTGACGATTCACACGTTCACCACGACAGGCTGATGATTCACACGTTCACCACGACAGGCTGATGATTCACACGTTCACCACGACAGGCTGATGATTCACACGTTCACCACGACAGGCTGATGATTCACACGTTCACCATGACAGGCTGATGATTCACACGTTCAC
Organism: Poeciliopsis prolifica; assembly: GCF_027474105.1. Taxonomy (NCBI): domain Eukaryota; kingdom Metazoa; phylum Chordata; class Actinopteri; order Cyprinodontiformes; family Poeciliidae; genus Poeciliopsis; species Poeciliopsis prolifica. The sequence continues at coordinate 1,180,013 of NW_026562457.1, read as the reverse complement.
CATGACAGGCTGATGATTCACACGTTCACCATGACAGGCTGATGATTCACACGTTCACCATGACAGGCTGATGATTCACACGTTCACCACGACAGGCTGACGATTCACACGTTCACCATGACAGGCTGATGATTCACACGTTCACCACGACATTCACACATTCACCATGACAGGCTGATGATTCACACGTTCACCACGACATTCACACATTCACCATGACAGGCTGATCATTCACACGTTCACCACGACAGGCTGATGATTCACACGTTCCATGACAGGCTGATGATTCACACGTTCACCATGACAGGCTGATGATTCACACGTTCACCATGACAGGCTGATGATTCACACGTTCACCACGACAGGCTGATCATTCACACGTTCACCATGACAGGCTGATGATTCACACGTTCACCATGACAGGCTGATGATCACACGTTCACCATGACAGGCTGATGATTCACACGTTCACCCATGACAGGCTGATGATTCACACGTTCACCACGACAGGCTGACGATTCACACGTTCACCATGACATTCACACGTTCACCATGACAGGCTGATGATTCAAACGTTCACCATGACAGGCTGATCATTCACACGTTCACCATGACAGGCTGATGATTCACACGTTCACCATGACAGGCTGAAGATTCACACGTTCACCACGACAGGCTGACGATTCACACGTTCACCATGACATTCACACATTCACCATGACAGGCTGACGATTCACACGTTCACCATGACATTCACACATTCACCATGACAGGCTGATGATTCACACGTTCACCACGAGAGGCTGACGATTCACACGTTCACCATGACATTCACACATTCACCATGACAGGCTGATGATTCACACATTCACCATGACAGGCTGATGATTCACACGTTCACCATGACAGGCTGATGATTCACACGTTCACCACGACAGGCTGATGATTCACACGTTCACCACAGGCTGATGATTCACACGTTCACCACGACAGGCTGATGATTCATACGTTCACCATGACAGGCTGATGATTCACACGTTCACCACGACAGGCTGGTCATTCACACGTTCACCATGACAGGCTGATGATTCACACGTTCACCATGACAGGCTGATGATTCACACGTTCACCACGACAGGCTGACGATTCACACGTTCACCATGACATTCACACGTTCACCATGACAGGCTGATGATTCACACGTTCACCATGACAGGCTGATGATTCACACGTTCACCATGACATGCTGATGATTCACACGTTCACCATGACAGGCTGATGATTCACACGTTCACCATGACAGGCTGATGATTCACACGTTCACCACGACAGGCTGACGATTCACACATTCACCATGACAGGCTGATGATTCACACGTTTCACCACGACAGGCTGACGATTCACACGTTCACCATGACATTCACACATTCACCATGACAGGCTGATGATTCACACGTTCACCATGACAGGCTGATGATTCACACGTTCACCATGACAGGCTGATGATTCACACGTTCACCATGACAGGCTGATGATTCACACGTTCACCATGACATGCTGATGATTCACACGTTCACCATGACAGGCTGATGATTCACACGTTCACCACGACAGGCTGATGATTCACACGTTCACCACGACAGGCTGATGATTCACACGTTCACCATGACAGGCTGATGATTCACGTTCACCATGACAGGCTGATGATTCACACGTTCACCATGACAGGCTGATGATTCACACGTCACCACGACAGGCTGATCATTCACACGTTCACCATGACAGGCTGATGATTCACACGTTCACCATGACAGGCTGATGATTCACACGTTCACCACGACAGGCTGATCATTCACACGTTCACCATGACAGGCTGATGATTCACACGTTCACCACGACAGGCTGACGATTCACACGTTCACCATGACATTCACACATTCACCATGACAGGCTGACGATTCACACGTTCACCATGACATTCACACATTCACCACGACAGGCTGATGATTCACACGTTCACCACGACAGGCTGACGATTCACACGTTCACCATGACAGGCTGATGATTCACACGTTCACCATGACAGGCTGATGATTCACACGTTCACCATGACAGGCTGATGATTCACACGTTCACCACGACAGGCTGACGATTCACACGTTCACCATGACATTCACACGTTCACCATGACAGGCTGATGATTCACACGTTCACCATGACAGGCTGATCATTCACACGTTCACCATTACAGGCTGATGATTCACACGTTCACCATGACAGGCTGAAGATTCACACGTTCACCACGACAGGCTGACGATTCACACGTTCACCATGACATTCACACTTCACCATGACAGGCTGACGATTCACACGTTCACCATGACATTCACACATTCACCATGACAGGCTGATGATTCACACGTTCACCACGACAGGCTGACGATTCACACGTTCACCATGACATTCACACATTCACCATGACAGGCTGATGATTCACACGTTCACCATGACAGGCTGATGATTCACACGTTCACCATGACAGGCTGATGATTCACACGTTCACCATGACAGGCTGATGATTCACACGTTCACCATGACAGGCGGATGATTCACACGTTCACCACGACAGGCTGACGATTCACACGTTCACCATGACATTCACACGTTCACCATGACAGGCTGATGATTCACACGTTCACCATGACAGGCTGATCATTCACACGTTCACCATGACAGGCTGATGATTCACACGTTCACCATGACAGGCTGAAGATTCACACGTTCACCACGACAGGACGATTCACACGTTCACCATGACATTCACACATTCACCATGACAGGCTGACGATTCACACGTTCACCATGACATTCACACATTCACCATGACAGGCTGATGATTCACACGTTTCACCACGACAGGCTGACGATTCACACGTTCACCATGACATTCACACATTCACCATGACAGGCTGATGATTCACACGTTCACCATGACAGGCTGATGATTCACACGTTCACCATGACAGGCTGATGATTCACACGTTCACCACGACAGGCTGATGATTCACACGTTCACCACGACAGGCTGATGATTCACACGTTCACCATGACAGGCTGATGATTCATACGTTCACCATGACAGGCTGATGATTCACACGTTCACCACGACAGGCTGATCATTCACACGTTCACCATGACAGGCTGATGATTCACACGTTCACCATGACAGGCTGATGATTCACACGTTCACCACGACAGGCTGACGATTCACACGTTCACCATGACATTCACACGTTCACCATGACAGGCTGATGATTCACACGTTCACCATGACAGGCTGATGATTCACACGTTCACCATGACATGCTGTTGATTCACACGTTCACCATGACAGGCTGATGATTCACACGTTCACCATGACAGGCTGATGATTCACACGTTCACCACGACAGGCTGACGATTCACACGTTCACCACGACAGGCTGATGATTCACACGTTCACCACGACAGGCTGATGATTCACACGTTCACCACGACAGGCTGATGATTCACGTTCACCATGACAGGCTGATGATTCACACGTTCACCATGACAGGCTGATGATTCACACGTTCACCATGACAGGCTGATGATTCACACGTTCACCATGACAGGCTGATGATTCACACGTTCACCATGACAGGCTGATGATTCACACGTTCACCACGACAGGCTGACGATTCACACGTTCACCATGACAGGCTGATGATTCACACGTTCACCACGACATTCACATTCACCATGACAGGCTGATGATTCACACGTTCACCACGACATTCACACATTCACCATGACAGGCTGATCATTCACACGTTCACCACGACAGGCTGATGATTCACACGTTCACCATGACAGGCTGATGATTCACACGTTCACCACGACAGGCTGATGATTCACACGTTCACCACGACAGGCTGATGATTCACACGTTCACCATGACAGGCTGATGATTCACACGTTCACCATGACAGGCTGATGATTCACACGTTCACCATGACAGGCTGATGATTCACACGTTCACCATGACAGGCTGATGATTCACACGTTCACCATGACAGGCTGATGATTCACACGTTCACCACGACAGGCTGACGATTCACACGTTCACCATGACAGGCTGATGATTCACACGTTCACCACGACATTCACACATTCACCATGACAGGCTGATGATTCACACGTTCACCACGACATTCACACATTCACCATGACAGGCTGATCATTCACACGTTCACCACGACAGGCTGATGATTCACACGTTCACCATGACAGGCTGATGATTCACACGTTCACCATGACAGGCTGATGATTCACACGTTCACCACGACAGGCTGACGATTCACACGTTCACCATGACAGGCTGATGATTCACACGTTCACCACGACATTCACACATTCACCATGACAGGCTGATGATTCACACGTTCACCATGACATTCACACATTCACCATGACAGGCTGATGATTCACACGTTCACCATGTCAGGCTGATGATTCACACGTTCACCATGACAGGCTGATGATTCACACGTTCACCACGACAGGCTGATGATTCACACGTTCACCATGACAGGCTGATGATTCACACGTTCACCATGACAGGCTGATGATTCATACGTTCACCATGACAGGCTGATGATTCACACGTTCACCATGACAGGCTGATGATTCACACGTTCACCATGACAGGCTGATGATTCACACGTTCACCATGACAGGCTGATGATTCACACGTTCACCATGACAGGCTGATGATTCACACGTTCACCACGACAGGCTGACGATTCACACGTTCACCATGACATTCACACGTTCACCATGACAGGCTGATGATTCAAACGTTCACCATGACAGGCTGATCATTCACACGTTCACCATGACAGGCTGATGATTCACACGTTCACCATGACAGGCTGAAGATTCACACGTTCACCACGACAGGCTGACGATTCACACGTTCACCATGACATTCACACATTCACCATGACAGGCTGACGATTCACACGTTCACCATGACATTCACACATTCACCATGACAGGCTGATGATTCACACGTTCACCACGACAGGCTGACGATTCACACGTTCACCATGACATTCACACATTCACCATGACAGGCTGATGATTCACACATTCACCATGACAGGCTGATGATTCACACGTTCACCATGACAGGCTGATGATTCACACGTTCACCACGACAGGCTGATGATTCACACGTTCACCACGACAGGCTGATGATTCACACGTTCACCATGACAGGCTGATGATTCATACGTTCACCATGACAGGCTGATGATTCACACGTTCACCACGACAGGCTGATCATTCACACGTTCACCATGACAGGCTGATGATTCACACGTTCACCATGACAGGCTGATGATTCACACGTTCACCACGACAGGCTGACGATTCACACGTTCACCATGACATTCACACGTTCACCATGACATGCTGATTCACACGTTCACCATGACAGGCTGATGATTCACACGTTCACCATGACATGCTGATGATTCACACGTTCACCATGACAGGCTGATGATTCACACTTTCACCATGACAGGTGATGATTCACACGTTCACCATGACAGGCTGATGATTCACACGTTCACCATGAGGCGGATGATTCACACGTTCACCACGACAGGCTGACGATTCACACGTTCACCATGACATTCACACATTCACCATGACAGGCTGATGATTCACACGTTCACCATGACAGGCTGATGATTCACACGTTCACCATGACAGGCTGATGATTCACACGTTCACCATGACAGGCTGATGATTCACACGTTCACCATGACAGGCGGATGATTCACACGTTCACCACGACAGGCTGACGATTCACACGTTCACCATGACATTCACACGTTCACCATGACAGGCTGATGATTCACACGTTCACCATGACAGGCTGATCATTCACACGTTCACCATGACAGGCTGATGATTCACACGTTCACCATGACAGGCTGAAAGATTCACACGTTCACACGACAGGCTGACGATTCACACGTTCACCATGACATTCACACATTCACCATGACAGGCGACGATTCACACGTTCACCATGACATTCACACATTCACCATGACAGGCTGATGATTCACACGTTCACACGACAGGCTGACGATTCACACGTTCACCATGACATTCACACATTCACCATGACAGGCTGATTGATTCACACGTTCACCATGACAGGCTGATGATTCACACGTTCACCATGACAGGCTGATGATTCACACGTTCACCACGACAGGCTGATGATTCACACGTTCACCACGACAGGCTGATGATTCACACGTTCACCATGACAGGCTGATGATTCATACGTTCACATGACAGGCTGATGATTCACACGTTCACCACGACAGGCTGATCATTCACACGTTTCACCATGACAGGCTGATGATTCACACGTTCACCATGACAGGCTGATGATTCACACGTTCACCACGACAGGCTGACGATTCACACGTTCACCATGACATTCACACGTTCACCATGACAGGCTGATGATTCACACGTTCACCATGACAGGCTGATGATTCACACGTTCACCATGACATGCTGTTGATTCACACGTTCACCATGACAGGCTGATGATTCACACGTTCACCATGACAGGCTGATGATTCACACGTTCACCACGACAGGCTGACGATTCACACGTTCACCACGACAGGCTGATGATTCACACGTTCACCACGACAGGCTGATGATTCACACGTTCACCACGACAGGCTGATGATTCACACGTTCACCATGACAGGCTGATGATTCACACGTTCACCATGACAGGCTGATGATTCACACGTTCACCATGACAGGCTGATGATTCACACGTTCACCATGACAGGCTGATGATTCACACGTTCACCATGACAGGCTGATGATTCACACGTTCACCACGACAGGCTGACGATTCACACGTTCACCATGACAGGCTGATGATTCACACGTTCACCACGACATTCACACATTCACCATGACAGCTGATGATTCACACGTTCACCACGACATTCACACATTCACCATGACAGGCTGATCATTCACACGTTCACCACGACAGGCTGATGATTCACACGTTCACCATGACAGGCTGATGATTCACACGTCACCACGACAGGCTGATGATTCACACGTTCACCACGACAGGCTGATGATTCACACGTTCACCATGACAGGCTGATGATTCACACGTTCACCATGACAGGCTGATGATTCACACGTTCACCATGACAGGCTGATGATTCACACGTTCACCATGACAGGCTGATGATTCACACGTTCACCATGACAGGCTGATGATTCACACGTTCACCACGACAGGCTGACGATTCACACGTTCACCATGACAGGCTGATGATTCACACGTTCACCACGACATTCACACATTCACCATGACAGGCTGATGATTCACACGTTCACCACGACATTCACACATTCACCATGACAGGCTGATCATTCACACGTTCACCACGACAGGCTGATGATTCACACGTTCACCATGACAGGTGATGATTCACACGTTCACCATGACAGGCTGATGATTCACACGTTCACCACGACAGGCTGACGATTCACACGTTCACCATGACAGGCTGATGATTCACACGTTCACCACGACATTCACACATTCACCACGACAGGCTGATGATTCACACGTTCACCATGACATTCACACATTCACCATGACAGGCTGATGATTCACACGTTCACCATGACAGGCTGATGATTCACACGTTCACCATGACAGGCTGATGATTCACACGTTCACCACGACAGCTGATGATTCACACGTTTCACCATGACAGGCTGATGATTCACACGTTCACCATGACAGGCTGATGATTCATACGTTCACCATGACAGGCTGATGATTCACACGTTCACCATGACAGGCTGATGATTCACACGTTCACCATGACAGGCTGATGATTCACACGTTCACCATGACAGGCTGATGATCACACGTTCACCATGACAGGCTGATGATTCACACGTTCACCACGACAGGCTGACGATTCACACGTTCACCATGACATTCACACGTTCACCATGACAGGCTGATGATTCAAACGTTCACCATGACAGGCTGATCATTCACACGTTCACCATGACAGGCTGATGATTCACACGTTCACCATGACAGGCTGAAGATTCACACGTTCACCACGACAGGCTGACGATTCACACGTTCACCATGACATTCACACATTCACCATGACAGGCTGACGATTCACACGTTCACCATGACATTCACACATTCACCATGACAGGCTGATGATTCACACGTTCACCACGACAGGCTGACGATTCACACGTTCACCATGACATTCACACATTCACCATGACAGGCTGATGATTCACACATTCACCATGACAGGCTGATGATTCACACGTTCACCATGACAGGCTGATGATTCACACGTTCACCACGACAGGCTGATGATTCACACGTTCACCACGACAGGCTGATGATTCACACGTTCACCATGACAGGCTGATGATTCATACGTTCACCATGACAGGCTGATGATTCACACGTTCACCACGACAGGCTGATCATTCACACGTTCACCATGACAGGCTGATGATTCACACGTTCACCATGACAGGCTGATGATTCACACGTTCACCACGACAGGCTGACGATTCACGTTCACCATGACATTCACACGTTCACCATGACAGGCTGATGATTCACACGTTCACCATGACAGCTGATGATTCACACGTTCACCATGACATGCTGATGATTCACACGTTCACCATGACAGGCTGATGATTCACACGTTCACCATGACAGGCTGATGATTCACACGTTCACCACGACAGGCTGACGATTCACACATTCACCATGACAGGCTGATGATTCACACGTTCACCACGACACTGACGATTCACACGTTCACCATGACATTCACACATTCACCATGACAGGCTGATGATTCACACGTTCACCATGACAGGCTGATGATTCACACGTTCACCATGACAGGCTGATGATTCACACGTTCACCATGACAGGCTGATGATTCACACGTTCACCATGACATGCTGATGATTCACACGTTCACCATGACAGGCTGATGATTCACACGTTCACCACGACAGGCTGATGATTCACACGTTCACCATGACAGGCTGATGATTCACACGTTCACCATGACAGGCTGATGATTCACACGTTCACCATGACAGGCTGATGATTCACACGTTCACCATGACAGGCTGATGATTCACACGTTCACCACGACAGGCTGATCATTCACACGTTCACCATGACAGGCTGATGATTCACACGTTCACCATGACAGGCTGATGATTCACACGTTCACCATGACAGATGATGATTCACACGTTCACCATGACAGGCTGATCATTCACACGTTCACCACGACAGGCTGATCATTCACACATTCACCATGACAGGCTGATGATTCACACGTTCACCACGACAGGCTGATGATTCACACGTTCACCACGACAGGCTGATGATTCACACGTTCCCATGACAGGCTGATGATTCACACGTTCACCATGACAGGCTGATGATTCACACGTTCACCACGACAGGCTGATGATTCACACGTTCACCATGACAGGCTGATGATTCACACGTTCACCATGACAGGCTGATGATTCACACGTTCACCACGACAGGCTGACGATTCACACGTTCACCATGACAGGCTGATGATTCACACGTTCACCATGACAGGCTGATCATTCACACGTTCACCATGACGGCTGATGATTCACACGTTCACCACGACAGGCTGATGATTCACACGTTCACCATGACGGCTGATGCTAGTGGCCATGTTTTAGCCACACAGCGGTTGGACTCACCTGTCCCACAGGTTCTCATGCTCCATCATCTTCTCATCATAAACCAGACCTGTTGTCATGGCAACACTGTATTGATGGTAGCCGGTGTTGGGCTGCTGTGATTGGCGCAGCTGTGATGAAACGCTCCTCCGGACCGGGTCCAGCCAGGACCTGGAGCGAGGCCCAGTGTGGGTACAGCGCTGAGATGGTCTCAGAGATGGACTGCAAGGCACTGGGGACAGAGACAGGGGTCAACAGGGGTCAAAACTGGGAGCACTGGGAGCTCCACCTCCCAACAAATACATAGCCAGCAGGGACGCTGTTCACTTCCTGGACCAAGTTCAAGCACTGCTAGCTAAAGCGCTAGTGCAACCAGCTAACCATATAGCACTAAGCTTACAGATTAGTTCCGCGAACGCTAAAGAGCTATGCTAACACATTACTTAGCAGAACCCAGACAGAATACGAAGACGCCTCTTTGAGCGCGATCCTACGTTACATCGCCACCATCTTGCGTGTGGCAGTGGAGCGATCAGAACTCCTCAAGTCCTGTACTGTGGACTTGTTTGGCTTCACCTTTCACAGGTGAGGATGGAGAGCAGCTTCATCATGTCGGTGTTCGGCTGCAGAGATGCAGTCAGAGCCCAACATGACGAGAATATGGGTTCATCTCAATGGGAAGGAAAAATATATGGATATCTGTTAGACTTTTGGATCATTTCTGTCATTCTTGGATTTAGCCTGAGGACCAGGACGACTCACAACTCACTGGACTTCTCCCAGTTTGACCAGCAGACTGGACCTGGGGCCAGTGTTCCCAGTAAAATAAAGAATGTTTTATTCTTTATTATACTTTTCACTTTCTGTGCATTTTTAAATATCTCAATCTGAAGTATTAGTGTACTAAAACAGCTTATTTATTTATTTATTTATTCATTATTTTATTTCATTAAATAAATTATTTCATATTTATTTAATGAAATAAATAAAGCTGTATTTCATGACAAAATGAAATACAGCTTTATTAAATTGTTAAGGTCAACAATTTGCTCTGTTGACCTTAGAGTAAATTTTTACTGTTAGAAAATCTTCACTCTGTCTTTGCTGTCCACAGCAGTTAATATATCAAACTGTAATAATTGTTTGTCCAGAAAAATTAAGAAAAACATGTAGTTTTATGTTTGATAATGACTTTGATGATCCAAAAGTTATTTATCAATAACATATAAAAAAATAAATACAAGAAAATTTTGTTCTAGTCTTGACATGTTGAATGTACATTAAATTATGGAGTCATGTAAGTATGCTCTTTAATGAAACACTGTGTTTGTTCATCAGGGTCACTATTGAAACCATCAGAATCATTTCTATCAAATGAAAACATTTTGCTCTTTATTCAGAAATCTCCCAAAACAATGAAATAATCACAGTAAAAGTTAGAAACTGTCTTTAGTCGTTTCTTTGATCACCAAATATATTAGTGTGAGAGAGAGAGAATGTGTCAATGACAGGAATTCACTTGAAATACTTTGTAGAACGGCACTTTGTGAAGTTCGGTCCAGTTACTTGTGTTGGCTTCCTGTCACATGGGCCAAATTCAATATGGCGGACGCTGCGGTGTATCGCAGCAATGGGCCGTCTGCGTATTCATGCCTATGGCAGAACCAACCTCTAAAGGAAAACCAACCACATATTTAGCGTAAGCTAAACTGATTCATCTATAGGCTAAAGCTATAGAACTATGCTAGCACATATTATTATCGGAATCTAATGCTATGGTGCAGCACCAACCGGCGCTAAACTACTGAGCAAGAAACAAACCCCCCAGTCAGCCTCCAATCAGAAAGCAGGGCTACCTGTCACAGGGAGCAGTGGGCGGGTCCAGCAGAGGACAGGCTCCGCCCAGCAGAGCTGTGACGCAGGCTGCGACGCCCTCTGCTGTTGCCTGAAGGTCATAACCTCCCTGAACAGAAACAGCACCTGACTTAACTTGCAGTTAGCGAGCTTCACGGGCTTTTAGAGTGGAAAATTTACCTCGAGAGCGAGAACGAGCCGACCTTCAGCCAAACTCATCAACATGTGGGTCAGAATGTGGAAACACTGAGGGTGCACACATCTCCCCCTGGACACACCACACACACACACACACACACACACACAGTGACTCAGATGACCCACTGGACGGAGGGACTGATCTCAGGTCAGTTTTACCTTTGGATCTCCGGCTGCAGCATCAAATCCAGCTGAGACCAGAACCAGCTGAGGCTGGAACTGCAAACACACACCAGTTACTGCAGGCTAACACACCCTGTGAGTGTGTGTGTGTGTGTGTTACCTCACAGGCCACCGGCAGCAGCACCTGCTGGAAGGCGATGATATAATCAGCGTTGCTCATCCCGTCTGACACACAAACAGGAAGGAGAATCAGAACCAGCGGTGCAGGAAGGTACAACAAGCGCTCCTTCTGGAGGACTGACCCAGGGTCAGCAGGTCCGGTTTCTGGAGCAGACTCACCTTGTTCCAGGGCAGGTTGATGTTCCTCCCTTCAGCTCGCCCGCTGCCCACAAAGCTGGAGTTTGACTCCTGCAGGTGAGGCCAGAAGGCTCCGCCCTCATACCTGTGGATGCTGAAGTACAACACACTGACATACAAACACACCACACACACACACACACCCCACACCACACACACACACACACGACTTACCTCCATTCAGAGTTATGCATTTTAATTTGAAATGTTCCCCTGTATGTGTTTATGTCTTGATGGCCCCACTGCTCTCAGGTACAGGTGATGAACTGAAGCTGCTCTCACCTTTCTGTCCTTCTTTGTTTTAACTGGCTCTGCTTCCTGCCAACCAGCTGCAGCAGCTTGTTAACACCCCACAGCTCGTTAACAGCTCGTTAACAGCTCGTTAACAACTCGTTAACACCCCACAGCTCGTTAACAGCTCGTTAACACCCACAGCTCGTTAACAGCTCATTAACAGCTCGTTAACACCCCACAGCTCGTTAACAGCTCGTTAACAGCCCACAGCTCGTTAACAACTCGTTAACACCCCACAGCTCGTTAACAACTCGTTAACACCCCACAGCTCGTTAACAGCTCTTTAACATCTCGTTAACGCCTCAGTGACAGATTTAGAAGGGGGAGTAATATCCAGAATCAGAGCTGTGTTGTTTACCTGGGATCCTCCTGGAACAGGTACTGGATGCCCTGACCATGATGAACGTCCCAGTCCACGATCAGAACCCTGACAACACAGGAACACATTCAAAACCCTTTCAGAATAAAAGCATATGCTACTGTTTCATTCACAGAAAGGGCCTGATTCCTTTCGGGTTTTGTTCTGGACTGTAATATGTTTCTGCTGAAGTTCTGGGATCGACCAGCAGGAGGCACCGCTGCAGCTGACCGTCCCTCACCTGTTGACGGCGTGGCGTTTTTGAGCGTACCGAGCCGCGACCGCCATGTTGTTGAACACACAGAAGCCGTTGGGCTGGTCGGCCTGAGCGTGATGACCTGGAGGTCTGACCGCAGCATCAGTAACAGCAGAAGAAGAAGGAGGTCAGGTGTGTCTCCTGAGTCAGGAGACAGGAACAAGTGCTGCTGCGTTTACCTGATGACGGCGAATCCATTCCTGACTTCAGAGGTCAGGACCCGATCCACTAGCTGGAGGACTGAACCAACAGCCGTCACACAAACCTGGAAGGACTCCTGACATGCACACGCATACACACACACATACACATACACACACAGCAGGTAACATGATGAACTTCAGACATCTTCAAAGTGTCTGACCTCAGACAGAACGGCAGCCATGTTTCTGGTTTATTCTAGTGGTTTTCATAGCAACAGAGTAAGTATGGGTTTAAATGTAAAGTGTGTGCAGGTGTGTGTGTGTGTGTGCAGGTGTGTGTGTGTGCAAGTGTGAGCAGTGTGTGTGTGTGTGTAGGTGTGTGTGCAGGTGTGTGTGTGTGTTCAGGTGTGTGCAGGTGTGTGTGTGTGCAGGTGTGTGTGTGTGTGCAGGTGTGTGTGTGTGTGCAGGTGTGTGTGTGTTCAGGTGTGTGTGCAGGTGTGTGAGCAGGTGTGTGTGCAGGTGTGTGTGTGTGTGTGCAGGTGTGTGTGTGGTGCAGGTGTGTGTGTGTGTGTGCAGGTGTGTGAGCAGGTGCGCGTGTGTGTGTGTGCAGGTGTGTGTGTGTGCAGCTGTGTGTGCAGGTGTGTGTGTGCAGGTGTGTGTGTGCAGGTGTGTGTGTGTTCAGGTGTGTGTGCAGGTGTGTGAGCAGGTGTGTGTGCAGGTGTGTGTGTGCAGGTGTGTGTGTGTGTGTGCAGGTGTGTGAGCAGGTGCGCGTGTGTGTGTGTGTGCAGGTGTGTGTGTGTGTGCAGCTGTGTGTGTGCAGGTGTGTGTGTGTGCAGGTATGTGTGTGTGTGTGCATGTGTGTGTGCAGGTGTGTGCAGGTGTGTGTGTGTGTGCAGGTGTGTGTTGTGTGTGCAGGTGTGTGTAGGTGTGTGTGTGCAGGTGTGTGTGTGCAGGTGTGTGTGTGTGCAGGTATGTGCAGGTGTGTGTGTGCAGGTGTGTGTCAGGTGTGTGTGTGTGTGTGTGTGTGTGCGGGTGTGTGTGTGTGTGCAGGTGTGTGCATGCGTGTGTGTGTGCAGGTGTGTGTGTGTGCAGGTGTGTGTGTGTGTGCAGGTGTGTGTGTGTGTGTGTGTGCAGGTGTGTGTTTGTGTGTGCAGGTGTGTGTAGGTGTGTGTGTGTGTGTGTGTGTGCAGGTGTGTGTGTGTGTGCAGGTGTGTGTGTGTGTGCAGGTGTGTGTGTGTGTGTGTGCAGGTGTGTGTGTGCAGGTGTGTGTAGGTGTGTGTGTGTGTGTGCAGGTGTGTGTTTGTGTGTGCAGGTGTGTGTGTGTGTGTGTGTGTTTGTGTGTGCAGGTGTGTGTAGGTGTGTGTGTGTGTGTGTGTGCAGGTGTGTGTGTGTGTGCAGGTGTGTGTTTGTGTGTGTAGGTGTGTGTGTGCAGGTGTGTGTGTGTGTGCAGGTGTGTGTTTGTGTGTGCAGGTGTGTGTAGGTGTGTGTGTGTGTGTGTGCAGGTGTGTGTGTGTGTGCAGGTGTGTGTGTGTGTGTGTGCAGGTGTGTGTGTGTGTGCAGGTGTGTGTGTGTGTGTGCAGGTGTGTGTAGGTGTGGGTGTGTGTGTGCAGGTGTGTGTTTGTGTGTGCAGGTGTGTGTGTGTGTGTGTGTGTTGTGTGTGTGTGTGTGTGTGTGTGTGTGTGTGTGGTGTGTGTGTGTGTGTGTGCTCTCACAGGGTGGAGGTAGACTGAGTCGTATCTGTCAGACAGACTCTGCAGCTCCGTCTGCGTCATCGTCCGAGTCGCCTTCATGGTGTCCACATAAATCTTCCTGCAGCAACATCAGCAAACAGGAAGTCGACATGAACAAACAGGAAGTCAGGCTTTCTATTCTGTGATTGGTTGACTCACGTGTGAGCCAGCAACAGCTCCTCCTCTGTTGCTTCTCTGGGCTAAAAGACAAACACACTGAGATCAGAACCGGTCGGTCAGCAGCCGCTCTAGTCGGATCCAGACTGACCTCCACGGTGAAGCAGCGGCTCAGCAGCTCCTTCCTCTGCAGCTCTGACATGATGGCTGTCACTCTGTCTGGACTCTCCACATGGCTGGAAGACAACAACCAATCAGAGACCTCGATTGAATTAAACCAACGAGTGAAGGGAACCCGGACCAGATCAGTTAAGTGCTACTGAAGGCCCGACCCGGACCAGATCCGTTACCTGGTATCCCAGAGGTTCTGGTGGTGCGTGAAGATCTGGGAGTAAACCAGTCCGGTTCCGCTGGCTGCAGACCTGCTGCACAGATCCTGGACACAGATCAGAACCATTACCGGACCAGAGCCTGCCAGAAACTCCTGAGTGATCAGGATGCTAACAGGATTATTAGACCCGCCCCAGATGTTCAAACCAGCCAATCACAGAGAGTCTCACCAGCGTTTTCAGCCGTCCACTCAGATCCTCTTCCTCTCTGCTCCTCTCCATCCGTCCTCGCCTCTTCACCTCCTGGAGGCTGACTCCTCCGCCAGCCTGCAACCACAGCAGCAGCTAACGCACCTGAAATGCAGCTGACACCCTGAAATGCAGCTAAACGCCTAAAATGCAGCTAACGCACCTGAAATGCAGCTAACGCACCTGAAATACAGCTACGCACCTGAAATGCAGCTAACGCACCTGAAATGCAGCAGAAAGCTCCACCTGCAGCTCTCCAGCTCAGGTGAATCATTAACAAAGGTTTGATGAGATCAGGATAATTTCTGACCCACTGGGTCAAACTTTAACACACAGAGTCTAAATCCTTCAGTGATTCAAAGAGACTCTGGAACAAACTGAGAAACTCAGTCAGAACCAGAACCAGGGTTTAAAAACTGTATGTCTCTGTATATGTGTGTCCCTGGGGGTGTGTATGTGTGTGTATGAGTGTGTGTGTGTGAGTGTAGGTGTGTGTGTGTGTGTGCGTGTGTGTCTGTGTGTGTGAGTGTAGGTGTGTGTGTGTGTGTGTCTGTCTGTGTGTGTGCGTGTGGTGTGTGTGGTGTGTGTGTGTGTGAGTGTGTGTGTCTGTCTGTGTGTGTCTGTCTGTCTGTGTGTGTGTGTGAGTGTAGGTGTGTGTGTGTGTGTGTGTGTGTGTGTGTGTGTGTGTGTGTGTGTGTGTGTGTGTGTGTGTGGTGTGTGTGTCTGTCTGTGTGTGTCTGTCTGTCTGTGTTGTGTGTGTGTGGGTGGGTTGTGTGTGTGAGTGTGTGTGTGTGCGTGTGTGTGTGTGTGTGTCTGTGTGTGTGTGTCTGTCTTGTGTGTGTGAGTGTGTGTGTCTGTGTGTGTGTGTCTGTCTGTCTGTGTGTGTGTGTGAGTGTGTGTGTGTGAGTGTGTGTGTGTCTCTCTGTCTGTGTGTGTGTGTCTGTCTGTGTGTGTGTGTGTCTCTCTGTCTGTGTGTGAGTGTGTGTGTGTCTGTGTGTGTGTCTGTCTGTCTGTGTGTGAGTGTGTGTGTCTGTGTGTGTGTGTGTGAGTGTGTGTGTGTGAGGGTGTGTGTGTCTCTCTGTCTGTGTGTGTGTCTCTCTGTCTGTGTGTGTGTGTCTCTCTGTCTGTGTGTGTGTGTGTCTCTCTGTCTGTGTGTGAGTGTGTGTCTCTCTGTCTGTGTGTGTGTGTGTGAGTGTGTGTGTGTCTCTCTGTCTGTGTGTGTGTGTGTCTCTCTGTCTGTGTGTGTGTGTGTCTCTCTGTCTGTGTGTGAGTGTAGGTGTGTGTGACCTGAGGTGACAGGCGTGGAGACCTCCTGACTGATTTCACTCCGGATCCTGGAGGATCCGATCCGGACGCCATACCTGACCCGTCCACCTGCAGCGGAACAAAACCAGACATTTTAGGACTGAAGGGTTCTGGTTCCGGACCAGGTTCTGATCTCGAGAGCAGATTTAAGCCTGAATGGATCATCTTCGTGTCAGAAGCTTAGCAGTACACGAAACCACCAAGCCGGACTGAACCAGAACCAGAACCAGCTGCTCAGAGGCAGGAAAGGTTTCCGAACCCGACCCCCTCCAGATGAAACCGTAACCGATGATTCTGTCACTGAGGTCCAGAACCGTCAGACATTTACTCAGACTGATAGTTCTGGTTCAATGAGCAGGATGCATTCTGACTGCGGTTCGGTTCAGAACCGGTCCAAACATCTTTATATTCATAATGCTAGCAGAACTCCTTCAACTTCATCTGGACCCTGCAGGTCCAACTCTATCCGAACCTGTTTTCAACTCATGAATCAGAACCGGAACTAATCTGTTTACCAGCTTTCTCTCCTTCTGGGAGTCAAACTCAGACTTCCGGCGGACTTCCGGTTCCTCAGGGGATCAAAGAACGAAGAATCCGAGCCGAACTCCCCGCCTGGTTCTGCTGGTTCCGTACGGTTCTGTTTGTTTGAGCGCGAACTGAATGCAACATCGACTGGCGCTTTGAGATGAGTCACACAGCAAGGCGTAAATATAAATACTCAGGACGCCCTGAGCTGAACGATGCGTCGAATCAACTGCCATTTTGGTCCGGGCACGGATCCGCCAAGTGACTGAGTCCTGCGTCTTTCAGGCTGAATACTAATGAAATGAAACCAGAAGCCCTGCTAAGATTAATTTGTGTACACTTTCTCCAGTAGATTAAACTGTTTCATTAAGATTTTCTTTGCCACAAAATATTAATTTACAGCTGATGCTGTAAACAGTACAAAACGCTTCAGATTTTTAAAGAATAATAATAGAAACGTACACTTTATTGTAAATTACTTTGACAGCTGGTATACAGACGGAAACGAGTATTTTATTACCTGATGTAATAATATGATGTTTGTAATGTCCTGGATTATATCCAGAACATTCTAACAAATGTTTTCCTGAAGAAATTTTGGCTGATCTTATCTCTGAAACAGTTTATGAAAGAAAATATGACACTTTGGTCTTTTATTTACGTAAAAGTACATCAAATTGTAGCTTAATGGTGCAGTAACATACGTTTGTTTTACGTGGAAATACATATTTACATACTTTTTTAAATCTGGGAATACAGGAAGGACCATGGAACTGAGGAAAACGGTAGCAACAGATTTGAAACATGATCAGGTTTATTTGAGCCAATAAAACACAAATCTGGTCACACATCACTTCCTGTGAGGCGGGAGGAAGCAGCAGGGGAAGCTGGACCACGACTAATAGACAAACATCACAAAAAGTAAAAATCAGAAGTAAAACAATGGAGCTCTCTGATTGGCTGCTGGCTTGTTTCCATTGAATGTATCAGTCAGGGTCAGCATAGCTGTCAGTCTTGTTGTGGTCCCAGTGAAAATCCGGATTGGTTCTGATGGGTTCGTGTCTTTATCAGTTTGCAGTGTTTGCAGATGTGTGTTACCATGGCAACAGCACCAACCTGTCCTCGGGGAGCTGAGGATTATGGGTAATGTGGTCCCCTATGGTTTAGGCAGCAGCACATAGAAGTTTCAGCACCAACAGAACCAGCTGACCCAGAACCAACAGCCAAGCAAACCGGCCATATAAATAGGTACAGCTGGATGTTTTCAATTTTATGACGTTTTATTCGTCCTAATATGTCTGTTGTCATGGTTACAAACCGGCTGAGACGGGAAAAACACGGACAGCCTGCAGGTTCTGGATTCTGACCCGATCCATTCAGACTGTAACCCAATAGCGCTGATCGCCCCTGCTGATTGTGGAAACGACCTTTACTGTCCCACAGAGGGAAATTCTGCTGCGGACCGGTTCTAATGAGTCGCTGCGGGTCGATACCGACCCAAAACATTCAGTGTCACATCAGCTGGATCCAAGAAATTAAACTTTATGTGAAAATCTTTCTGTCAGCACCAGAACCGGTTCTGTGCAAGCTGCAGTTTGTGGGCTGGGATAGTTTGTATCTCCAGAACCAGTTAGACCCGCTTCCTGCAGCGCGAAGCGGGTCTAACTGGAACCGTTCATCCAGACAGTTCTGGGTTAACTCATGGTTCTGTGAGTTTATCCAGAACCGCCTGCCTGCTGGTTCTGGATTGATCATGTATTTGGGTCAGTTCTGTTTGTCTGGTTTTTGAAGTGACTGCTGGCAGCCTTCCTGTGTCCAACCTAGAACCACTAAAACTGCTCCAGGACACAGGCCATCGGTCCAGATGTCCAACGGTCCAGATGTCCATCGGTCCAGATGTCCAACGGTCCAGATGTCCATCGGTCCAGATGTCCAACGGTCCAGATGTCCATCCGTCCAGATGTCCAACGTCCAGATGTCCATCGGTCCAGATGTCCATCGGTCCAGATGGCCATCGGTCCAGATGGCCATCGGTCCAGATGGCCATCGGTCAGGTAGACCGTCCTGCCTTCTACCTCTCCTTGGCAGAGCGCAGGTCGGTGGTGATTGGGTCATGCTGGATGGTCTGGTGCAGCATCAGCGCCAGCAGCCCAGCCCGGTTGGTCATCGCCGTCCTCAGGTTCCTCTCCTGCTCAAACAGTTCGTCCAGCTTGTACCACTGGTGGACAGACAGAGGACAGCGGGACGATAAGTGTTAAGAGGAGTTCAGCCTGTGAGATCAGTCCCCCTACTGATCTCAGCAGAACCGAACATCCCCTGGTGGAAGTGCGTCCAGATCTTTTCCAGTGCGTTCAGACTTGCTTACCACTCGGACTCGCTCCAGGTCCACCTCGGCCCGCCGCAGCTTCTCCCAGCAGTAGTGCTTGTTGCACTTCCTCTTGGAGACCCGGCAGAACTCTCCAGTGGGCTCGAAGACGTCTTTGACCAGTGGACATCCACACACCTCATCTGCCGGGACCTGAAACATCAGAAACCATCTGAACAAGGACTCAACCATTGTAAGATCCACTCCTGGTTCTGACCCGTTTCCTGCTCAGAAAGAACAACAGAGACAGGTGAAAGTCATCCAGGTCTGTCTCATCAACGCTCGCTCAGCGCAGTCTCAAAGCAAAGCATGGCAGAGTGAAGGGCTCCACACACAGCCAAACACTTTCAGGTCACAGTTTGGCTCCCAGAAAACAGTTCAGGAAAACTGGACCGAAACAAGAAGACAGACACGGCATGTTGTCGATGCTGGTTGTGTTGCCAATCGTGTTCTCGAATGCTTGTCTCCTAGAAATGTGAGTGTTTGTGAAACTGGATGGAACTTTTAAAGTTTCAAAGCAGTTTGTGACTTCAAGGGTGAAGAGTCAGAAACAATTGACGGGAATTTTACTGTTGACTCTACAAAACACAACATTGGACACCCAGCTGAGATGATGTGTCCCTCCATGTCTCTAACATTGGACACCCAGCTGAGATGATGTGTCCCTCCATGTCTCTACATTGGACACCCAGCTGAGATGATGTGTCCCTCCATGTCTCTAACATTGGACACCCAGCTGAGATGATGTGTCCCTCCATGTCTCTAACATTGGACACCCAGCTGAGATGATGTGTCCCTCCATGTCTCTAACATTGGACACCCAGCTGAGATGATGTGTCCCTCCATGTCTCTAACATTGGACACCCAGCTGAGATGATGTCCCTCCATGCTGCAACTGGTTACAGACTGAAGAGCCAACGCTCCTCTCATTGGTCAGTCACTGAAACCTTCGCTGGTTGGTCGTAGTGTCATGTGGATGGATGATGGTTGGTCCATCCATCCATGCATCATCCATACATCCGTCTGTCCGTCCGTCTGTCCGTCCGTCCGTCCGTCCGTCCATCCATCCGTCCGTCCGTCCGTCCGTCCGTCCGTCCGTCCATCCGTCCATCCGTCCATCCGTACCTTGGGATCTCTGGAATGTTCTGGACACAGAACCTGCAGCCGCTTGCAGTATGTCTTGCTCTGAGGGTTGTAGACATCACAGAACAGCCGGTGGCCCTGAGACACGAGGACAGCAGAGACACAGGGACAGGTGGGAGACAGACATGAGCAACAGTCATTGAATGAGACTGGAGGAAGTGCAGTGGTCTTACCCTTCGATTCGAGTCGGATACATGGAGCCAATGAGGTCTGGCTCTCGTACTGTTGGACAGACAGAGACACAGTGAGACAGGAGGACGACCGTTGATGTCCTGATGGAGCAGTTCCGCTCCCCGGACATGTCCTGATGGTATGAATACTTCTGAACCATGTGTAAAACTTCAGACAGGCACATGTCTGTCTCTGGAGTCTAACCTTAGCATAGCACCTCTCCATGTGCCGCAGCGCCACCTTGGGGTTCACAGGGTGGCTGCAGGACACACAAAAGATCTGCAGGTCTGTGTCGTCCCCGTCTCCCTCAGCTACCTGGAGACAGACAGAGCCGGGTTAGAGCCGGGTCGGGTCGAGTCGGGCCAATAAGAGTCGAGTCGGGTCGGGTTGGGTTGAGTCGAGTCGGGTCGGGTCGGGCGAATAAGAGCCGGGTCGAGTCGAGTCGGGCCAATCAGAGCCGGGTCGGGTCGGGTCGGGTCGAGTCGAGTGGGGTCGGGTCGGGTCGGGTTGAGTCGAGTCGGGTCGGGTCGAGTCGAGTCGGGTCGGGTCGGGTCGAGTCGAGTCGAGTCGGGTCGGGTCGAGTCGAGTGGGGTCGGGTCGGGTCGGGTTGAGTCGAGTCGGGTCGGGTCGAGTCGAGTCGGGTCGGGTCGGGTCGAGTCGAGTCGAGTCGGGTCGGGTCGAGTGGGGTCGGGTCGGGTCGAGTCGAGTCGGGTCGGGTTGAGTCGGGTCGGGTCGAGTCGAGTCGAGTCGGGTCGGGTCGAGTCGAGTGGGGTCGGGTCGGGTCGAGTCGAGTCGGGTCGGGTTGAGTCGGGTCGGGTCGAGTCGAGTCGAGTCGGGTCGGTCGAGTCGAGTCCAGTCGGGTCGGGTCGAGTCGAGTGGGGTCGGGTCGGGTCGGGTTGAGTCGAGTCCAGTCGGGTCGGGTCGAGTCGAGTGGGGTCGGGTCGGGTCGAGTCGAGTCGAGTCCAGTCGGGTCGAGTCGAGTCGGGTCGGGTCGAGTCGAGTCCAGTCGGGTCGGGTTGAGTCGAGTCGGGTCGGGTCGAGTCGAGTGGGGTCGGGTCGGGTTGAGTTGAGTCGGGTCGGGTTGAGTTGAGTCGGGTCGGGTCGAGTCGAGTCGGGTCGGGTCGGGTCGGGTTGAGTCGGGTCGGGTCGGGCCAATCAGAGCCGGGTCGAGTCGAGTCGAGTCGGGTCGGGTCGGGTCGGGTCGGGTTGAGTCGGGTCGGGCCAATCAGAGCCGGGTCGGGTTGAGTCGAGTCGGGTCGGGTCGGGTCGGGTTGAGTCGGGTCGGGTCGGGCCAATCAGAGCCGGGTCGAGTCGAGTCGAGTCGGGTCGAGTCGAGTCGGGTCGGGTCGGGTCGGGTTGAGTCGGGTCGGGTCGGGCCAATCAGAGCCGGGTCGGGTTGAGTCGAGTCGGGTCGAGTCGAGTCGGGTCGGGTCGGGTCGGGAGGACACCCTGGTGTATCTCACCTCCTCGTCTTGCTGGACCTGCTGCTGCTTGGCGTTGGCGATGATGGTTTCCAGTTCATGGAAACGTTTCTCCATCAGGGTGAGGCGGAGCCTGGCGGCCTGCTGCTCCTTCCTGATTCGCTCCAGCTGTCTCCGCCCCATCTCCTCGGCGACGCAGGGACTCTGCTGCCACTGCTGGATCCTCTGGGGAGGATCTCATAGATCCGGCTGCCGATCACAGACAGACTCAGCTGCACATCAGGGCGCCGGCGCTCGCGCTCGGCTCTCACTCACTTGGCCGCCAGTTTCATGCCGCAGTCCTCTGAGCAGTACTTGGATCCACTTCTTGCCGGTTCGACGCAGCCCGGTCCCAGACACTGCCTCAAAGCCCCGCCCGCCTCTTTAGCCCCGCCCTCGCCTGCGCTCTCACTGTGCCGCACGCGCTCCCTGTGGCGCTGCTTCACCTTGTGGCGCCGAGGTTTCACCTCCTCTTTTGGAACAGAAACGGATTTCTGCAGGTGCACAGCCGCATTAGTGACATCATTGCTGACATAATGAATCATGTGATCAAACAGCTGCACCTTTTTCTCCGGTTTCTTGTCTCGCCTCTTCACGTGTTTCACCTTCACCGCCTTCTTCCTCAGAGAGTCTGACTGAGCATCATCTTCCTCCTCGCTGTGCCACACCTGCAACAGGAAGAAGCATCATGGAACAGAAAGTCGCTGCCTGACGTCTGATTGGTCAGTAGGTGAATCCCTGACGTCTGATTGGTCACTCACCAGGTCTCTGTATCCAGCTGCTTGGTACTGATGGTAGAGCTCCAGCTC
The DNA here is from genome assembly GCF_027474105.1 of Poeciliopsis prolifica. Lineage (NCBI taxonomy): Eukaryota > Metazoa > Chordata > Actinopteri > Cyprinodontiformes > Poeciliidae > Poeciliopsis > Poeciliopsis prolifica. The sequence continues at coordinate 1,156,336 of NW_026562457.1, read as the reverse complement.
GCTCTCACTGAAACCTTCCTCAACTTCATCCTCTTCTTCCTCATCTTCTGAAAGATGCCCCGCCCCTTTGTGGACAGGCCCCGCCCCCTGCTGCCACTCCGACTCATCTCCTCGTCTCGAACTCGAAGCATCTTCTGCTCAACGACAAAAATCATCACAGCATCATGTTGAGCGAGGACGTGGCTCCGCCCACGCTGACACGTCACGCTGTGATTGGTTGTTGAACTAAGGGGGACAACATGAAGATCTGGGAGGCAGAGCTCTGGTTTCCATGCGAACCACGTACCCGAGCTCGGACCTCGCACTGCCGGAGGCGGCATTTCTGCCGGATCTTGTTCGGACCGCCGAACTTCTTCATGTCTTTGCAGAAGTCGCACTGAGCGCAGTCCTCCGTCCTCAGGCAGGCGTCACATTCGCCACACATCCGGGCCGAACGCTTGATCTGTGGGCGACAGCGGCGACGGTGAGGCTACAACACCAGGGGGAGCCAGAGAGCAGCGGGGGCCTACCTGAGAACCCCGCCGCCGGTCGATCCTGGCCTGGAGGGCGGAGCTTCGCTCTCCATCCGTTCTGTCATCCCTCTCAGGCTCCGCCTCCTTGCTCCTTTTCTGGCGGTATTTGATCTCCAGAGACGAGTCTCTGTCTGCAAACACACGGCGCTCAGCTGTAAGTGCTGCTCCTGCCAGCAGGGGGCAGCGCTGCGCCACACTGACCTCTGCAGGCCGGGCAGAACCAAACTCGGATGGCTTTGGCTGCTTTTTCCGACACGCCGACGCACTGACCATGGAACCACTCCGTGCAGCTGTCACAGCCTCTGAGGCACACACACACACACACACACACACACACACACACACCCCCACACAGACACACACACACACACAGACACACACACACACACACACACACAGACACACACACACACAGACACACACACAGACACAGACACAGACACACACACACACACACACACACAGACACACACACACACACACACAGACACACACACACACACACACACACACACACACCCCCACACAGACACACACACACACACACAGACACACACACACACACACACACAGACACACACACACACACAGACACACACACAGACACAGACACAGACACACACACACACACAGACACAGACACAGACACACACACACACACACACACACACAGACACACACACACACACACACACAGACACACACACACACACACACACACACACAGACACACACACACAGACACACACACACAGACACACACACAGACACACACACAGACACACACACACACACACACACACACAGACACACACACACATGGGACAACCAGAACCATCTTAACTTCGTGGTTGTGCACAACTGAGATAAACATTTGTGTTCAGACCTGTTTGATTCTGTGATCCATCAGAACCAGAACAATGTGAGCAGTACCAGTAGAAGACTTTCAGAACCACCAAAAAGTATTCACACCCTGGACTCGGTGATGAAGACCAGAAATTTTAGGGAAATCCAGAGACGGAAAGAGTTTCTGATTTCTCTGAAGACCAGGATCCATTCTGCTGCTAGCGCTAGGCTAGCATGTTAGCTTTGGCTGTATTTACCCAGAATGCCCTGCACTGTAGTCCACTTCCTGCTTTTGGAGCGGTCTCCGATCCACTTGGTGTTCACATACAAACTGAGCCCAGACTGAGGTTTGGAGGACCAGAGGTCAGAGGTCGATTAGCGTTCACACCTCACCAAAAGGACTGGATTTGACTACTGGTTCTGGAGGGAGCTCCAGTAGAGGTCCAGAACCAGTTCCGAACCTCTACTGGAGGTTCTGGACCCGGTTGGAGAACATTTCTTATTACTGTAATATTATTTTGATTAGAATAAAGTTTTTTCTTGTCATTGATCTACAAGTTCCTCCTGGTCCAGAAACCTTTCCTGGTCCAGAAAGGTTCTGATCCTCTGGTTCTGGGACAGTGGAGTTCTACAGACTCCTCTGGTGCCGGTCCCACAGGGAACCCGTCCTGTTTAACCGGATCAGGGACCTGCAGGGGGCTGAATACTTTCTCAGGGTTCTGATCGGTCCAGTTGGACCTGCAGCTGGTGGTTCCGGTTCTCACATCATGAAGCAGTTGATATCTGGTTTCCGACACACGCAGTAAACTGGAGCGCTGGGCGTTTCCATGGCTACCTCCGAGCCCCGCTCCTCCTCCTCCGGACCCGGTTCGGCTCCTGCTGCCTCCTCAGACTGAAACACAGCAAAACCTTCAAAATAAAAGCCCGAGGGGGGGGCTCCAGAACCGGAACCATAGGGTTCTGAAGGTTCTAAAGCCGTAAGCATATCCAGCTCTCAACATTCGAGTTCTGATTCTGTCTGGTTCTGCTGGTTAGGTCACGGTACCCATTCAGGTCCAGATCTGCCTCAGAACCAGAACCGAGTCTGCTCCAGCCAGGCTCGGTTCATTTCTCTGACTGCAGCTCGGTTCGGTTCGGCTGGATATGTCCGGGTCAGTCCAGGGACTTACCATGAGAAGGTTCGGCGGTCCAGCTGCTCCGCTCCAGCTGCAACGTGTTCTGATCCGCCGGTTCCGAACCACAGCGAACCTGCAGGGTTCTCTTTGTTTTCACCGCATCTTCATCCTCCTCTTCCTCTGCAGGGAGCACAAAGAAGGGCGGCCAAGGCGCCCCCTGGCGGTGGAGCTCGTCACTGCGGAGGTACAGTAACAGCAGAATAATAATAATAATAATAATAATAATAACACTAATAATAATAATTAATAATGATAATAATATTAGTAAATATTTATCATCACCATCCAAGTGTCTTCACAGTATTAACAATATAAATGATAATTAATATATTTACAATAATAATAATAATAATAAATAATAATAACACTAATAATAATAATTAATAATGATAATAATATTAGTAAATATTTATCATCACCATCCAAGTGTCTTCACAGTATTAACAATATAAATGATAATTAATATATTTACAATAATAATAATAATAATAATAATAATTATTATTATTATTATTATTATTATTATAATTATGATCGTAACCGGGACCAACCAGCTGCAGTTCTCAGTGTGTCCAGCAGGGGGCAGCAGAGGCTGAGGAACTTCTGAAACAGAACTCTGGCTTTTACCGGATCCAACCGAGAAACATCTGGAGCAGCAGAAGAAGAGCTGGAAGCCCCTGGACAGCTCTGAGTGACGCTCAGAAGACTTAGGCCCGCAGAACCAAAACTCAGCAGAATAAAAATATTTCAGTCCTGAAGCTGTTATGGCCTCCTCTGTTCCTGCTGCACTTTTCACACTTCTTTCTTCACCTAACTTTCCGCCTGCTCAGATAAAGCACCCTCCTTCCTGAACCTTGACCTCCACACAGCTGCTCTGTCCAGTGATGGAGTCTGCTGAGTGAATGTGGCTTCAAAACACAATCTCTTTTATTGGTGTGATGTTTTAATTTCCTGACATTTGACCTTTCATTCTCTGTGTTGATCCAGAATATTTTCTGTTGGTTTATTGTGTCATGTTCAATGCTCTGACCCAGAATCTGAAAATCAATTGCTGAGTTTCATTTATCACAGTTTCACCTTCTGAATGAAATCTGTGAAATAAATTATTATTATTATTATCATTGAGAGGCAGCTGAACGTTTTAACTGAGCCAGAACCCTGCGTTTCTGTGTGTGTGTGTGTGGTGTGTGTGTGTGTGTGTGTGTGTGTGTGTGTGTGTGTGTGTGTGTGTGTGTGTGTGTGTGTGTGTCAGGCAGCGCGGACTCGCAGCGTCTCTCAGACCCACAGCGTCTCTCGGACCCGCAGCGTCTCTCAGGTGAGTCTCAGTTTTCTGGATTCTTAAGTTTTTCTGAATCGTGACTTTGGAACTTCCGGTTGTTTTCCTGCTGAAGGCAGAAAGTTCTGCTGGCCCGGTCCGGAACCAGAACCGGTCCGGAACCGCGCGGTGTTTGTTTCGTTCTCAGAAGAGCCTGAGCGAACCCAACAGAACCGGGCTGAGATCCGGACCGGATTCATCCGATGAAGTGAAACATTCAGAGAAACGATTCGGGTCCTTTCTGGGATCCGTTAGTCATAAAATGAACGTTCAGCGTGAAGCCAGAAATATTTATTAGCAACTCAAATCAATATCGCCTATATTTACTTTAATGAAAAATATTTACCTTGCTAACTGAACATTAGCTTCTAAATATTTGTAGATAAAAGTTTATTTGGTTTCTAAAATCAGTTTGAAGCTCATAACGAGTCAATAAACCAAATTACTGCTTCAGCTTCACTGTGTAACTTTACCACCAGATCAGTTTACGGTTTGTTACTTTTCTGAAATACCCTCCTACCTCGAATCCCTGGCGGGGTCACGGGGTTACGGGGTCATGGGGTTACTGGGTCACGGGGTCAGCAGCCCAGACTCCCTGCAGGTCCTGGTTGCTCAGCAGGGTCGCTCACCATGAAGCCTGAGCTTCTCTCAGGAGACTCTAGTCAGAGGAAACTCACTGCAGTCGACCTTTGGGTCGGTTGTGACCCAAAGGTCAGATCCACTAGATCGACCAGTATATCTCCACGAGGACGGACCGGGCCAGCGCCGCGGGCGCTACAGGCGCAGCTCCGATCTGCCTGCCGATGTCCTGCTCGTTTTCCCTCATTCATGAACCCAGAAGCCAACCCGCAGAACGACCTCTGCCCTGTGGAGACTCTGACCCTCGACCCGGTAACTCCGTAGATCACGACCCGATGGGCCCAGCAGGACAAAGCACCCGCAAAGAGACCTGAGGTCACAGAACAGATCGGTTGGTCTGCAGACCATCCAACGCTGTGAGCAGAATCTGAGACAGCGGGCAACTCTGAGCAACCAGTGCAACTCTGAGCAACCGGGGCAACTCTGAGCAATCGGTGCAACTCTGAGCAACCGGGCAACTCTGAGCAATCAGTGCAACTCTGAGCAACCGGGGCAACTCTGAGCAACCAGTGCAACTCTGAGCAACCGGGGCAACTCTGAGCAACCAGTGCAACTCTGAGCAACCGGGGCAACTCTGAGCAACCAGTGCAACTCTGAGCAACCAGTGCAACTCTGAGCAACCAGTGCAACTCTGAGCAACCAGTGCAACTCTGAGCAATCAGTGCAACTCTGAGCAATCAGTGCAACTCTGAGCAATCAGTGCAAGTCTGAGCAACCAGTGCAACTCTGAGCAACCAGTGCAACTCTGAGCAATCAGTGCAACTCTGAGCAACCAGTGCAACTCTGAGCAACCAGTGCAACTCTGAGCAACCAGTGCAACTCTGAGCAACCGGGGCAACTCTGAGCAACCAGTGCAACTCTGAGCAACCGGGGCAACTCTGAGCAACCGGTGCAACTGTGACTGGAAATGATTCCGACTTACTGCCAGCAATAGGAACCACATATTTCTGAAATATTTGTTTTAGAAAAGATTTGTTTTAGAAAAGACATAATAATAATTATTATTGAATAATAATAATAAATATACTAATCAAGGTGTGTTTTGTTTCTGACAGGATGGATGGGTCGTCTCTCCACAGCGTCTCTGGCAGCACCGAGGGCGGAGCTTCCAAGAAACCCAACCAATCAGAATGCGTCTCACAGCAGCCAGTGACCAATGGGAGGCTTCTGCATCACTGCACAGGTAAGAGAACTGAACACAACCTGATTGGTTGAAAGTGGAAACCAGGATGAGGTCTGAGGTCAGACCAGATCAGAACTAAGAAAACACAACTGGGTCAAACCAGGTTGATTCTCATTTCCCGTCAGAGCGTTGTCTGGGATTTCTCCCGTTGACTGAAATTCCTCTGTTTGAATTTCAACCAGCTAATCAGAGACCAACAGGAGGCATTGTGAATAACCATGTTGAGTTTGCCCCTGCTTGTACTTTGGAGGTGGAGGAAGTAACGAAGCCATTCGGTCTTGATATGGAACAGCTGCAGCCGCAGCAACAGGAGGTTTAAAGGGCCAGAATCCCGTAAATTCTTATAACAAAAAGGCAACACAATCACTGGATTTTACCATAAAATGCTTTTATTTGCCTGGAAACACATTTTGTTTCTGCCTGAGATGGAAAGTTTTTACACAACGCTTAGCTTCATACATTATTATGTAATCAATCATCAATCAATCAAATTTTATTTGTATAGCCATTTCAGCAAGGCATTTCAAAGTGCTTTACATCATAAACACAAGAATACAAACTCATGTAACATATAATAGACAACACATTGTTGCATATTACATTTCAAATGAAACTCTAATCAGCTGGTTTTTAGTTGCGATTTGAAGGAAGTCAGGGTTTCTGCTGTTTTACAGTTGTCTGGAAGATTGTTCCAAAGTTTTGGTGCATAGATGCTGAAAGCTGCTTCTCCTCTCTTGGTTCTGGTTCTGGGGATGCAGAGCAGAACCAGAACCAGAAGACCTGAGAGGTCATATACTTAGATACAACTAATAAGAAAACAAACAATTTATTTCTCACTGTCTGAAGTGAAATCAAACCAAACTTTTCTTGTTTTATCTTAGTTAGAATTATCAAAATTAATTCTACTTGGTAAGAGGCAGAAACTTGGAGAGAACATGGAGAACGTAGCGAAGCGTAGAACTGGATCCATGTTTCACTGGATCCAAGTTTCACTGGATCAATGTTTCACTGGAGCGGCTCCTTCCTGATCTCTGACTGAATGACGCTTCCTGTTTCCGCACAGGTCGGGCTCCGCTCCCCACCTCTCATAGGCTGCAGGAAGCTGACAGCAGCGATGAATCTTTGACCGACAGCTTCTCCACCAAGGACGTCTCTCGCCTTCTCCCCGCCCCCTACAGACAGAAAGGTGAGCAGCTCCGCCCCCTCTCTGAGGCTGAAGGTCACCTGTGAGGTCATGTGAGGTCATCTGTTCTGTCCCAGGTGTGGTCAGCTCATCGGAGCCTCCCATTGGCTGTGCCCTGCCCCCCACCGGCAGCCCAGGCACCAATGAGACGTGCCTGTTGGCGACCAAGAGCCACGCCTCCTTGAAGTCGGACGCCGCCCACATCAAGGAAGTGGCTGGAAATGGTGAGCCAATCAGAATGAAGCTTATGAGCTGAGGTGGCAGAGCCTGGTTCTGGTCCAAATAGGTGACATCATGACCACCGACCAATCAGAGGTTGAAGCTCATCATGGAGAGTTGAGCAGAAAGTTGAGTGGAAGGACAAAAGCTCAGTGAGATCCTGAACATTGGTGCTCTCCAACCACACTACAGCAGGGTCAGCTAAACAGTAATCTGGAGCGTTCCAATAGCGTTTCGCAGCGTTTCGGAACATTTTGGAACGTTTTGGAACGTTTTGGAGTGTTTCGGAACGTTTCGGAACGTTTGGAACGTTTCGGAACGTTTTGGAACGTTTCGGAACGTTTTGGAACATTTTGGAACGTTTTGGAACGTTTTGGAACATTTTGGAACGTTTTGGAACGTTTCGGAACGTTTCGGAACGTTTCGGAACATTTTGGAACGTTTTGGAACGTTTCGGAACATTTGGAACGTTTCGGAGCGTTTCGGAACGTTTCGGAGCATTTCGGAACGTTTTGGAACGTTTATCAATCAATCAATCAATCAAATTTTATTTGTATAGCACATTTCAGCTACAAGGCATTTCAAAGTGCTTTACATCATAAACACAAAACACAAAGGCATGCAACATAGAATAAAATACCAAGGTTTTTTTTGTGTGTTTTTTTTCCTCCCTCTTTTTTCCCTTTCTTCCCCCTTCCCTTTGACACGGAATTTAAGCGCCTGTTACCGCCGGACTCTGCCGTCCGTTTAACCACGGGTATTCGCCGGGCCCCGTTGCCCACAACAGGAAAAAAAAAAAAATTACATACATACCACAAAATCAAATCCATACATATTACATTTCAAATAAAACTCTAATCAGCTGGTTTTTACTTGAGATTTAAAGGAAGTCAGGGTTTCCGCTGTTTTACAGTTTTCTGGAAGTTTGTTCCAAAGTTTTGGTGCATAGATGCTGAAAGCTGCTTCTCCTCTCTTGGTTCTGGTTCTGGGGATGCAGAGCAGAACCAGAACCAGAACCTGAGAGTCTGGAAGGGTTGATACAACAACAGCAGATCTTTGATGTATTGTGGTGCTAAACCGTTCAGTGATTTATAAACTAACAACAGTATTTTAAAGTCTATTCTTTGAGCTACAGGGAGCCAGTGGAGGGACTTTAAAACTGCTGTTATGTCTCTATCTTCCTGGTTCTAGTGAGAACAGGAGCAGCAGCTTCTGGATCAGCTGCAGCTGTTTGATTGATTTGTTGGACAGGCCTGTGAAGATGCTGTTACAATAATCAATGAGACTAAAGATAACGCATGGATGAGTTTCTCTAGATCTGGCTGAGACATTAGTCCTCTAATCCTGGAGATGTTCTTCAGGTGATAGAAGGCCGACTTTGTAATTGTCTTTATGTGGCTCGCAAGGTTCAGGTCAGAGGTCATCACTACTCCCAGGATCACTAGTTTTTAGTTGTAATAACTGAAGCTGTGCATTGACTCTAGATCTATAGCTCTAGATCTATAACTCTAGATCTATAGCTCTAGATCTATAACTCTAGATCTATAGCTCTAGATCTATAACTCTAGATCTATAGCTCTAGATCTATAACTCTAGATCTATAACTCTAGATCTATGGCGCTATAGCTCTCTAGATCTGTAGCTCTAGATCTATAGCTCTAGAGCTAGAGTTATAGCTCTAGAGCTAGAGTTATAGCTCTAGATCTACAGATCTAGATCTATAGCTCTAGATCATTCCTCTTTAGGTCCTAAATAATGACTTCAGTTTTGTTTCTGTTCAGCTGGAGAAAGTTTTGGCACATCCACATATTTATCTGTTCTAAACATTTATTCAGTGATTGGATGGGGTCAAAGGTCACCTGGTGACATCATAATGTAGAGCTGTGTGTCATAGTTATGGTATCTAATATTATTTCCTGTTATAACCTGAGCTAGTGGGAGAATATAAATATTGAATAAGCGGGGTCCTAAGATTGAACCTTGGGGTACCCCACATGTGACCTTTGACCTCTTTGATGAGAAGTTTCCAATTGAAACAAAGAAATCCCTGTTCTTTATGTAGGATTCAAACCAGTCGAGCACCGAACCGGAGAGTCCGACCCAACTCTCCAGTCCATTCAGTAATATGTCAAAAGCTGCACTGAGGTCCAACAGAACCAGAACCAGAACCAGCACTGTGGTTCTCCCACTGTCCATATTTATATGGATATCATTGAATACTTTGACTAGGCCAGTCTCCGTGCTGTGGTGAGCACGAAAACCAGACTGGAAAGAGTCAAAGCAGTTGGTCATTATGAGGAAACTATTTAATTGTTGACACAGTTTTTTCAGTAACTTTGCTGATGAATGGGAGGTCAGAGGTCAGAGGTCGGCCTGTAATTCTGCAGTAGTGATTTGTCCAGGTTGTTCTTTTTTAACAGTGATTTGATGACTGCTGTTTTCAAGGCCTGGGGGAAAACACCTGATGTGAGTGATGAGTTACTATTTGGATCAGATCAGCAGCAATAACAGGCAGGACTTTCTTAAAGAAATGTGTGGGAACGACATCCAGACAGCAGGAGCTTGAACTTAATTGACTTATAATTTCTTCTAGAGTTTTATAATTAAGTAGTTGAAAATGGGTCATTTTTTCTGTATTTGTTTTGTTTTGGTACAGCAATGGTTCTGGCTATGAAGTTGATGTGCAGATTAATCCTCTGATTTTTTGGATTTTCTCTGAAAAGAAGCTGGAAGACTTATTCCAGGCAGCATTAGATTGGAATTCAGGTGGAAACGTCACAGGAGGGTTTGTGAGCCTGTCAACTGTTGCAAATAAAGTTTGAGCATTATTGATGTTTTTCTTTATGACATCTGCAAAGAAAGCCTCCCTTCCATGTTTTAGTGTTAAGTGATAGTTACGTAGTTTTTCTTTGTAGATGTCGTGATGAATGTGAAGTTGAGTTTTAGGAGCGTTTTGGAACGTTTTGGAACGTTTCAGAGCGTTTTGGAACGTTTCGGAGCGTTTTGGAAAGTTTTGGAGCGTTTTGGAACGTTTCGGAACGTTTCAGAGCGTTTTGGAACGTTTCGGAGCGTTTTGGAAAGTTTTTTTGGAGCGTTTTGGAACGTTTCGGAACGTTTCGGAGCGTTTTGGAACGTTTTGGAGCGTTTTGGAATGTTTCGGAGCATTTTGGAACGTTTCGGAGCGTTTCGGAACGGTTTGGAGCGTTTCGGAATGTTTTGGAACGTTTCGGAGCGTTTCGGAACGTTTTGGAACGTTTCGGAGCATTTTGGAACGTTTTGGAGCGTTTTGAACATTTAGGAGCGTTTCAGAACGGTTTGGAGCGTTTCGGAATGTTTTGGAACGTTTCGGAGCGTTTCGGAACGTTTTGGAGCATTTTGGAACGTTTAGGAGCGTTTCGGAACGGTTTGGAGCGTTTCGGAATGTTTTGGAACGTTTCGGAGCGTTTCGGAACGTTTTGGAACGTTTAGGAGCATTTCAGAACGGTTTGGAGCGTTTCGGAATGTTTTGGAACGTTTCGGAGCGTTTCGGAACGTTTTGGAGCATTTTGGATCGTTTTGGAACGTTTTGGAGCGTTTTGGAACATTTGGGAGCGTTTTGGAACGGTTTGGAGCGTTTCGGAACGTTTTGGAACGTTTCGGAACGTTTTGGAACATTTTGGAGCGTTTTGGAACGTTTAGGAGCGTTTTGGAGCGTTTTGGAATGTTTCGCAGCGTTTCGGAACACTTCAGAACATTCTGAAGCGTTTCACAGGGTTTCCACCTGCCAGAGGAAGCCGCTGGCAGCAGGTTTTCATTTCGTCCGCTTGACACTGGAGCATAAACAGACGATCAAGTGGAGGCTTATCAGCTGCAGCCAGACGGCGGCTGAGCCTCCCATCAGCTCCGGGTCACACCCACAGAACCAGAACCAGAACCAGACAAGTCCACTCTGAATTTCTTGACCCACAGCAGGGGTGTCCAAAGTGTGGCTTGGGGGCCATTTGTGGACCCTTGAACTTGTTTTGTTCAACCCCAGACCACGAGTCAAGAAGGTTAAAATTTAAAACTGGAAACAGCTGATGACCCAAAAATGTGGAAATTGTCAGATTTACAGTCCAAAGGCCTTTTTAAGTTTTTATTAATTTAATTTAAAAAAGAAATGTTTTGCATATTTGTTTATAACATTTCCCTGGTAGTTTAAATTTGCCAGCAGAGCAAAAAGTTTTTACACCCTGATGTTGATGTTTCCTTTTTCGTCTCCTGTCCTGTTGGACGCTGTGGGACACGTCCCCTGGTCCACCGGTGAGACAAACCGACACAGACGTCTTTACAGACAATCATTGGGAGGACATGAAAGAAAAACCGCAAATGAGACCAAATGCGAAACATTTTTCCTCCTTAAAGCGTCATGACTAGAAGTGAAATAAGAGAAGGATCATGTCTGATTGTCCTCTGCGCTAATCAAACATCTTTCCAGAAGTTTTCTTCTCAATTGAAATGTTTTCAAACACGGTTCAGTTTTCCTGATTGTCCCTGCAGACTGCTGCGTCCACTGCCTGCTGGCCTGCCTGTTCTGTGAGCTGCTGTCCATGTGCTCGGCGCTGGGGGAGTGTCTGGCCTGCGGCGTGGGCGGAGCCAGTTGCTGCGACGGCGCGGCGTGCTGCTGCTGCGTGGAGGCGGCCGGCGACGCGGCGTGCACGGAGGAGGCGTGCCAGGCGGTGTTGGACTGTGGGATGTTGGAAAACTGTTGCGCGTCGTCTGACTGCCTGGAGGTCTGCTTGGATTGTTGCGCCATCGTCTTCCCTTCATAAGGCGGCCAATCAGGGCAAGACTGGATGATGATGTCATGGCAAAGGACAGAAACCCTTGGATTTTCTTGGTTGGTCTGATCGATCCGTATCCCGAATCAGCACAAAGGTTCTCCAATCTGAACATGAAAGAAGAAGCAAGGGGCCGACTCTAGAGTCAAATATTTATGAAAAATGTGAAAGGATAATTTAATTAAACATCCACTTTTTTATCATCCACTTTCTAACAACCTGGTCCCCAGTGGGGTATGGAGGAGCTGCTGCCTCTCCAGCTGCAGGGTCACCTGGACAGGTCGCCAGACTGTCGCAGCGCATTGTTCTTTATCAGCACTTCTAAATAAAGTCACTCTGGGGTCAGATGGTTAAAGACCCATGTCTCATAAATTAGGATTACGTTAATTTTGTATTATTTGCATGTGATCATGTTAGCATGTTGTTATGTTAGCATGTTGTCATGTTAGAATGTTGTCATGTTAGCATGTTGTTATGTTAGCATGTTGTCATGTTAGCATGTTGTTATGTTAGCATGTTGTCATCTTACAATGTTGTTATTTTAGCATGTTGTTATGTTAGCATGTTGTCATGTTAGCATGTTATGTTAGCATGTTGTCATGTTAGCATGTTATGTTAGCATGTTGTCATGTTAGCATGTTGTCATATTAGCATGTTGTCATGTTACATGTTGTTATGTTAGCATTTTGTCATGTTAGCATGTTGTTATGTTAGCATGTTGTCATGTTAGCATGTTGTCATCTTACATGTTGTTATGTTAGCATGTTGTCATGTTAGCATGTTGTTATGTTAGCATATTGTTATGTTAGGATGTTGTCATGTTAGCATGTTGTTATGTTAGCATGTCATCATTAGTATGTAATTATTCACTGCTATACAGAAATCAGAATCATAAACATTTAGACCTCCAACCAGATGTTGGTTGAGAAGACAGAAAGCAAACAGAAGTAAGAAGAAGTAAGAATTCTGTAATTTATCTGAGCTTTTCCTCTCGACCAATCAGAGCTCTGGATGATGGAGCTGATTATTAGGGGCTTTATATGGGTGAAACTAATTAAGCTAATTCTTGAAGGGTTTATGGTTGGCAATACCTGATATTTTCAGGTGCATAATCAGGATCATAAAAATTTATTCCATCCGTCTTAGCAGAAAAGACTTTTAGGTTAAAAGACAAAATAAAATATTTTAAACTTTTTTTGCTGATGTTCAGATGTTAACATTCTCCAGGATTCTACTTGTATCACAGATTTACACAAAAACTACAAACTGATCACAAACGCTTCTCTTATTTTTACAAAACCGATTACATCGTCATAGAAACTCTAAGGCGAACGATTGGCTGCAGAATATTCTTCAGGCACTTTGTAGCCGTAAACTGACTGCAGCTGCGATGAACTTTTCAGTGACGCGTCTGCGTCAGAGATTGACAGGTCAGCAGGGCCGGGGTGGATGGGTGGGACAGGATGCACAGCCGGTACCAACAGGAACACTGTGTTTGTTGGAACAAAGGCCAGGACATTCAAACAGGAAACAGGAAACCACTGAGAAGACAGTGGTTCCTGACCTCTGACATCAGTGCAGCATCAAAGACAAACCTCCCTCCTGTTTTTGGCTCTGTTTGTTAGGAGAGAAATAATTTATTTCAGTCCACTGATTGAACTGGAATCAGATGAACTAAAACACATATAGAGTCTCAGATGCAGACAGAGACAGACTGCAGGTCAACCAGAACATACACCTCCAGAAACAAGACTGGCTTTCACCAGTTTTTGTCAGTTTCAGTCAACAAGATTTAAAGCGCCCCCTGCTGGACAACAACAGAACACAGATGAATGTAACTGTTGCCTAAGAAACTAGAACAAAATATTACTGTTAATGTATATTTGTTTTTTTGTTTTTTTCACCTTTACAATTAATAGTTGTTGACATACTAAACTCCCACTAAAATGTGTTTTAATAATATATTGACTTTGGAGAGGTTATTAATTTGTGGTTTTCTAATAAAGTTCTAAAAATACTCAAAAGTCGTCAAATAGAGTTGGAATTAAATTGTTTTTGTTAACCATTTAATTTCTATCTTCTTTCTCAGGAGTAGATATGAATGACTACAATAAATATCTATAAAGCCTTATTTGAACTGACGTCACACTTGTGTAATACTTATGGAATCCCACAGATGGCAGTATCTCCATTGTACTCAGAATATCTCTTCTGTTTACATTGAAATGTTTCTGTCTTTTGAATTTCAATTTATGGCACATTATTGGCAGAATTGTAATTTTATGTTAAATTCTCAAATAAAATGTATTTTTTATATTGAAAACAGACTTCATACTGTCTCTGAACATTTGTTTCCTGAATTTTATTCTGTTGTTGAACCTTTTGCTGTTTCTCATTGCATCAGTACAATATTTGAGCAATTTGCTCCAAAGATGGAAAACATAACAGTTTGAAAGCAGAAAGTAAGTCTGTTTGGTTCACATCAGTCTGTATTGTCTGTTTTCCTCATAATGCTGATGCAGAGACAAATTATATATCTGTGACTCTGGAATTGTTTTGAGAAAAAGCCCATCTGTTGTACATGGAGACAAAAACATTCAGGTTTTGTTTGAATATTTATTCTATATGAAAGATAACAGAGTATGAAATGTAATAGTTTTAAAAAATACAATCTTAGCTAACATTATAAACAGACTACATGTAAACATCATTAACATAAATGAAAACAGCATGAAGGACCAGAGAAACAGATTTCCCTTTGTGACTAATTCCAGGTGATCCCGATGACGACAGCTAACAGCAGAAATGATTGCATTTAGCTTCATTTTCAGTGGCTGAGATCAGAAACATGAACAACAGCAGAGGATGTCACAACTTCCATCCATTTCCCTTGGTTGAGTGTGTAACACTAGATAGCACTTTGAGCTAACAGCTAAAGACATGAACAAAATTCTAAGAGTTTGGAAACTTCTCAAATGTTCAGAATATCAAAACATTTTTATTTTTTGCTTGATTAAAAGGTAAGCAAATCATCATGGCACAGCTAAACCAACATACAGCTAGATGTTAGCATATCATGACCATGATAGCATGTCATCATCATGTTAGCATGGTCATGTTAGCATGTTATCATCATGTTAGCATGTCGTGATCATGTTAGCATGTTGAGATTATGATAGCATCTTATCATCATGTTAGCATGTTGTGATCATGTTAGCATGTTGAGATTATGATAGCATCTTATCATCATGTTAGCATGTTGTGATCATGTTAGCATGTTGAGATTATGATAGCATGTCATTATCATGTTAGTGCATCTACTGCCAGATACAATAGACCTCCAGAGGCAAAAACAGTCCAAAATAAATTCATAATAGATGAATTTCTACTTGCATAACACTTGATCAAGTGCAGAAGACTCGGACTCTGTCTGCAGGAGACTAACTGACCTATGAACCAGGAAGAACTCCTGACAAATGGGTCAGGTAACTTTCCCACAATCAGGACTTCAACAAAACTGGCAGCAAAACTGGCACTGATACATGCTCTCTTAAAAGATGCAAGCATCACAGTGAGTCAACTCTAGAGTATCTGCCAGTCCGGAACCACAGGGTCCAGGACCGGTCCTTGGTTTCCCTTCTGTAGGTCCTGGACTTTGTCTCCAGCAGGACATTGAAACACGGACATAAACAGGAAGTAAACAATCCAGACCAGAAAAAATTCTCTTCTTGTTCATAAAATCTCAATAAAATCTTTCCAGCACACTGATTATAGATTTCTGTGAATTTACAGCTTTGTACAATCAGGTAGCAATCTGAAGCCTCACCTGCCGAACCCACCGACCTGCTGAAATCAGCCAAATGAAATGACAGCTTGTTATTTAACCACCAGTCAGCTCTGGTGTTGATCCGTTTTAAGGTGAACGTAAAGGTTTGCATGGCAACACTGTGAGGAAAACGTCACCATGGTGACACAGCGATGACTCGCAGCCGTTAGCAGGAAGTGATTGCCATGGTTATGTTGTCTGTGTTTAATAATCTGAATATGTTGGACATCACAGATTATAAATTGTTCTATTGATTTCTTTGATAAATCTTTGACCCGGTCCCCTCAGCCAATCAGAGACTAGCCTGTGGTGACATCATCAAAGATCCTCGTCCATGCTGAAACTGCTCCGCCGGCTGCTGGTCTTCGAGGCGCCGCAGGACAGCAGCGGGTCGGACATCACAGCCCCGCCCCCGTGTTCCTCCATCAGAAGCCCCGCCCCCAGGCCGCTCAGCCCCGCCCCCAAATCTGCCACCAGGTCCGTGGAGAAGACGGCGGACGCCGGGTGGGACTCATCCAGGTCCATGAAGCTCAGCGATGGGTTGGGCAGCAGCGGGGACAGAAGCGTCTGGGGGTCCACAGAGACGGAGGAAGAGGAGACACTGTGAACGCGAGCCTGCAGCTCCAACTCCTGTCACAAAACACAAATCACTTCAGCAACACAGGACAGGACACGCCCCTTAAGTAACAGGCTGCATCTCCTCACCTGAATACCCCCAGGCTCCGCCCCCTCACCTGAATGCGCAGCAGCAGCGAGCGGTTGGTGCTCTCCAGCCTGCGCTGTCTCTCCTCCATCTCTCTGGCTCTCTGCTGCTCTTTCTGCAGTTTGCGGATGTAATCCACCGACGCCTTCAGGATGGTGCCTTTGTTCCACCTGGTTTCCCTGAACAGCCAATCACACAACATGCCTCGTTAAGCCCATTAGCGGTGCCATTAGCTGTTAGCGTAGCATGGTTAGCATGAATACTGACGGGTCAGAGGACTTGGGGATCAGTGCTCCGAGCTCCTTGATGCGGTCGTTGATGTTTGAAGCGCCGCCTCCTCTCGACTGAAACATGAAGGTCAGTTTAAGTCTGGATAAAGAGTTTTGGTTTTCACATCAAATCAGTCCAGACATGTTCCTCTGATGTGGAATGAGAGTCTGTCTTGACTTCCTATTCCAACAGGAAGTCCTGAGCTGTGATTGGCTGAGTGGTGCAGCCCTACTCACTCAGGTTGTGGTTGTCCTTCTTCTGCCGCTCTTTCATCAGAGCTTTGGTTTCCACATCTACAGCGACAACAAGAAGAAGGAGAGGAGGATCAGTCAGAGGTGAGCAGCAGGAACATAGGAGGGCTCTACCGCAGACCGGACTGGACCGGTCCGAACCGGGTCTGGGTTACATTGTCACATTTACCTGTTAGCTCCTGCTTGACGGCATGCAGGTCGGCCGGGCAGCTGTTGCTAACGGTGATGGTGGGCGTGGACATCCCTCCGTAGACATCCAGCATGTTCCCCGCTGCCGGCAGCTGCAACAGGCCAATCAGAGGATGATGTGAAACACGTCCTGCTGCAGGTAAACCAACACCTGGACAACCAGTTGGTTCCCACTTTATCTCATTCATTTTGACACAGTGGCAACTTTGCAGTTGTTTGTTTCTGGTTCGATTGTAAATGTGACTCACAGCTACATCTGCTCAATGAAACGTCTTCTCTCAGTTCATTCCTGCTTCAAAATAATCTGATTGGAAGCTGGATAAAGCTGTTGCTGTGTTCAACTTGTGCTAAGAGCAGATAGCCTCCAAATGAAGCAATGCTAGCCTAAAATAGCATCTCAATGCTAACATGCAGCAGCTAATGTTAACATCAGCAACCACAGTACACATTTCTAAAGTGTCTCCATCAACGATCAGATGAAATTATTGGAAAACCCTTTGCTCCAATCTAATGGTTGAAGAATCCAAAGATTAAAAATGATTATCTCTGTTGTTGAGATCAGATGTTTATAAATATTATGTAGCCAATAATGTAGCCACAAAAATGGCAGCTGAATCAAAAATGTTGATTTTGTCGACATTTTTTCTTCATTACAGTCCATGAAACCATCTGGATTTTAAGTGAGTCCCAGAACTAGTTTGATCCAAAAGCAGCTAACGGTTCCACATCCGACGCTCCTATTTGGAGAGAATCGGATCAACTGTTTAGCAAACTAATCCCAGTTCCTGTTTCTGTCACCAGGGGGAGCTGTTTCACCTACGGGATCCTCCTGGTTCCATTCAGGACCATCTATCGGTTCTGGCTCAATCCAAAAGGTCTCAGCCTCACTTGTTCTACTGGGATGCTGACCTGTTAACTGATTCCACTGGTTTTACTGGTCACTTTCTAGCTGGATGACAATCACCTGAGTCCTCCTGGTCCGTTTCCTGCCAGAACCAGTTTGTTTTTAAAGGAAACCTCTGACAGACAGAGGTTCTGCTGACTGAAGCATTTTTGAAAACAAGCAGTACAAAACCTCCAAGATCAGCAGGAAAACTCAGAGAGCTGCAGATACCCAGCTTTACATGGCCTGGAAACCTGGAAACCCTCCTGGAAAACCTAGAGAACATTCTGGAGGTTCTGGAAAACTGTCTGGACCTGCAGCATCTGAAACTCTGAAAACAAAACAGACTGCAACTTTTACCTCTGATTTAATCCTCCTCTTCTCATGATCCGGCAGCAACACCAAAATCCTCATGTTCTCAGCTCTCTCACACACACCCTAACACACATACACACATTAACGACACACACAGTGAGCTGCAGCTCTTCCTCTTTCTGTTCAGACAACTGTTGAAAAATGGGGAAACACGTCCTTTAAGAAGAACAGAAAACTCCCACAACTTCATTATCTCCCTGACACACACACACACACACACACACACACACACACACACACACACACACACACACACACACACACACACACACACAGTGAGGCTCCGCCCACTGAGAGGGGGAAGTGTGGAAAGCTGAAGTGAGACTGAGTCAGCGGCTGCAGACTGTTGGTCCTCTGAAAGAAACACCGAGCGTTCAGTCTGCCTCTTACTGGCTGGCTGCAGAACAGGACATAAGCCCCGCCCACTTCACACGGTCAGAGTTAAAACAAATCACTGAGCAGTTGGACTGATCCAGAAGGTTCTGATTAAGCAGAACATCATGTGACAAAAATCAATTGGATAACCTCCGAAAAGGTACGCCCCCTGGCCACGCCCCTGTGATGAGTGGCCACGCCCCTTTGTTGCACTCAGACTGCAGGTGTGATGACTGCATACCGTGGTGGTGAGCTGCAGGCCGGAGTCGATCAGAGTCAGAAGATCCTCGTTTAGACTTGACTCCAGGCTGATGATGTCATCAATAACTGTTTCCTCCATCTAAAGAAGAAGAAGGAAGATCAAGAAGAGAGCTGGAGGTTGGATGGATGGATGGATGATGGATGGATGGATGGATGGATGATGGATGGATGATGGATGGATGGATGATGAACGGATGGATGAATGGATGGATGGACGATGGATGGATGGATGATGAATGAATGGATGGATGGATGATGGATGGATGATGGATGGATGATGGATGGATGGATGATGAACGGATGGATGGATGGATGGATGGATGGATGGATGGATGGATGGATGGATGGATGGATGGACGATGGATGGATGGATGGATGGATGGATGGATGGATGATGATGGATGGATGGATGATGAACGGATGGATGGATGGACGATGGATGATGGATGGATGATGGATGATGGATGGATGATGGATGGATGGACGATGGATGATGGATGATGGATGGATGGACGATGGATGATGGATGATGGATGGATGGACGATGGATGATGGATGGATGGACGATGGATGATGGATGATGGATGGATGATGGATGGATGGATGGATGATGGATGGATGATGGATGGATGGATGATGAACGGATGGATGGATGGACGATGGATGATGGATGGATGATGGATGATGGATGGATGATGGATGATGGATGGATGGACGATGGATGATGGATGATGGATGGATGGACGATGGATGATGGATGATGGATGGATGGACGATGGATGATGGATGGATGGACGATGGATGATGGATGGATGGACGATGGATGATGGATGGATGGACGATGGATGATGGATGATGGATGGATGGATGGATCAGATCAGTTCTGGGAAAAGTGCAGCAGCAGCCTCGTCTCCAACAGGAAGTGGTTTTCCTGGCTTTCTGCTGCCTGACTCAGATTCTCTGGAGGCGCCGACTCAGCAGTTGCAGCCAGACAGGAAGCAGTTAGAGCTGATGCTGCTTCCTGTTGGATCTGATGCTGCTTCCTGTTGGATCTGATGCTGCTTCCTGTTGGATCTGATGCTGCTTCCTGTTGGATCTGATGCTGCTTCCTGTTGGATCTGATGCTGCTTCCTGTTGGAGCTGATGCTGCTTCCTGTTGGATCTGATGCTGCTTCCTGTTGGATCTGATGCTGCTTCCTGTTGGAGCTGATGCTGCTTCCTGTTGGATCTGATGCTGCTTCCTGTTGGAGCTGATGCTGCTTCCTGTCCAACTGTTAGGCATCACAGGACCAACTGCAAACCTGCTGCGGCCGGCCCGGTTTTGGTCGTTACCTCCTGCTTTGGGCTGCTCTCATTGGACAGCGTGGCACCAGAGTCCTGCTGGGGAGGAGCTTGGCTGCTGCCCTGGCTGCTGATTGGCTGTCATGGTGTTGGACAGGTATTGGCGGACCTGCTGCCTCTGGGCCTGTTGGATGTGGTACCTGGTGGGGTTCTCCAGGTGAGTTTGCACCTGTTGGAAACAAGGTCGTCAGCGCCAACCTCAGCAGCTGGAGTTTCCTGCTGGGCCGGACCGTACCTTCAGCACCTCCACGGGAACCTGGGCAGGTGTGCAGGGGGCGGAGTTAGCCAGAGTTATGGGGGAGGAGGAGTCGCTGCAGCGCTGCGCCTCCCTCTGCTGCTGTGCCTCCTTCTGCTGCTCCTCCAGCGCCTGCTGCCGCATCAGCCCCTGACGCATCAGAACCCTGCAGGAGCAGAGCAGCAGGTGACCTGTCAGCGCCCCCTGCAGGGCACTCAGAGAATAACAGGTAACAGAAAAAAAAACAGGTGAGGCTGCTCACCGGGATGACATCACCGACGGAAGAGACGATGAAGATGATGAAGAGGGGGATGCTGCAGAGGAACTGAAAGAAGAGATATTATGAGGTTGACTTTACAGAAAGTAGTCTGAACCTGACCAGGAGGTAGTCGGTACCTGGACGATTTAACCTGTAAGGTCACTCACCTCATGCTGATTGGCTGGCTCTTGAGCTGATAGAATATGTCACTGTCTGTGGGAATCAAACTGTCGACCTCGATGTCGGCCACAATCCCAGACTCCATCCTTAAACACACAAAAAAATCAATCAATCAGAACCAATCGGAATCAGTTGACCAATGAGCTGACAGAGTTAGCTTCATCATCTCATGAGATGTCCTGCAGACGGAGAACTGCAAACACTGGATTACAGAAAAGAAGAGGTACGTCTGGTAGCTGTCTAGCTTCACCATTTCCTGAGTGAAAAGATGTTCTGGTTTTTATGCCTTTGTGGGTCCCCTGGTAACCGGTCAGATTTATGGGGTCATCTATGCTCAATGGGACGTGTTACTTAATATTCACAGGAAAACTGGAATTTATGAATAATTTTGTATTTACAACAGGGGATGCTTTAGGAGAACAGGGACAGTCTGAGAACATGCGGGAACATGTTGGTACAAAAGGACATTTCCGATGTTAGCAGATTTTACAAAAAATTATGTGTTACTGATTAAACATATTTCTAATTGTGTTTTTCTTGCTACATCCACATCTGATTTGAGATGTCGGTCAGTTATTATTGTTACAAAATAGAGACCATGCCCGAAATTTGGCTGTAGTGATGGACTCAGACCTGAACTTCCAGAGCTACATAAAGACAGTTACAAAGTTGGGCTTCTATCACCTGAAGAACATTTCCAGGATTAAAGAACAAATATCCCAGAAAGATTCATGTGTTTATCTTTAGCTGAATAAAGATAAATGCAGCAGTGTCTTCACAGGCTTGACTAACAAATCAATGGTCCAGCTACAGCTGATTCAGAATGCTACTGCTAGAGTTCTGACTAAAACCAGGAAGATAGAGCACATAAACCCAGTTGTACGGTCCTTCACTGAGAGGAAAGACTAAACTATTGATGGTAGTTTATAAATCACTGAACATTACATTAAAGATCTGCTGCTGTTGTTGTAGCCTTCCACACCTCTCAGGTCTTCTGGTTATGGTTATGATTCTGGTCTGCTCTGCATCCCCACAATCAGAACCAAACATGGAGAAGCAGCATTCAGCTTCTATGAACCACAAATCTGGACCAAACCTCCAGAAAACTGCAAAACAGCTGAGTTCCTTTGAATAAAGGCTAAAAACCACGTGATTAGAGTTTATTAACTAACAAACTCTGGAAGACTGATCAACATATTTGATGTTGATTTTGATGGTGGTGTTAGATTTTGTTTCAATATTGGTTACAGCATTATGTTTTGTGATGGAAAGCTCTTTGAACTGCCATGTTGTTGAATTGTTTTATATAAATAAAATTGACTGTCCCGCTCAGGTGTTTCCCAGCTGCAGTTTACCTGTTCATCTAAACCTTCGTCTACTTTTGCTTTCTGTTCCCACGAAGCTTTATGTGTCTGAACAGATCCAGGCCTGCAGAGCAGCTGTGACTCATCGCGACTTCACCTTCTCTCAATAAAATCCAGCTGTACCCAAAACAAGGTGCAGAACAGTTTCCCAGAACTGATCTGATCCGGGTCTGAATCCCAGTGAGAACAACAGATTCATGGATCCAACAGCAGCTGAGGTGGAGTCAAAGCAGCGTGAGCAGAGGAAGGCTGGCTTCCCTCAGCCTGAAGAGGAGGAGGAAGGAGGAGATTCCTGATTGATGAGTCATCACAGAAGGTTCAGGGGTCAAAGGTAAAATAGAACACAACAACAATAACCTACCATCATCATCTTCATCAGAGTGCAGATTCAGCATTCCACTCTGACAAATATTAACTTTACTGCTGCTTCTCTCAAGCTTGATCAGACCAAACTCCATTCAAAAATCACCACATTTAAGCCTCAACTCTAACTGTAGTTTTCCTCCTTTGAGATCCCCGCTCGTTTCACGGATCTATGCCAATAATATTCCAACAGAAATCACGATTATTACTGAGCCTTGGTTCAGACCCGGGGTCTGAACCAAGGTCTCCGTTTGCATAAATAAGGCAGATATTTTATCCATAACTCCGATCACCTCAGAACTTACAGTTTTCTGGCCGGAGTCCGGTAACAGATAACGGAAAACGCTTCCAGACTTACTGGACCAAGTTGAGAGTTTCAGCCGAGTCCAGGATCACGAACACGGTGTGCGGCTGAGGAACCGAGGCCTCCTGATGGTTCGGCTCGGTTCGGCTCCAGTTCTGCTCTCCGTGCGGACCTGATCCGAACCGACGTCTGACATTTCTTCAGAGAGGCGCAAAGGAGCGAGATGTTCCTGCGGGCCCCGGGATGAAATGAGGCGCTGCAGCGGGGAGCCTCACAGCGGGGAGCCTCACAGCGAGGAGCCTCACAGCGAGGAGCCGAGACTAAGACAGAGGAGGAAATCTGGGCCTGACACCGAACCACACAGAGCTCCAACACACAGATCAGACAGGCACCGTCTGCTGATCTAGCATCTCTGTTTCTTTAATTTGTTGGACTTCATTTGTTACATCTACAATATTTCCCCTAAACATTAAGATTTCCCCCTGAATAAATACAACTACCACTGCTGTTATTCTTAAAGTCATATTCAGAAAACTGGAATATGCCTTCTGATGAGCTTGTTTGCCAGAGTATATTTTCAAAATAAGTTTTAAGCAGTTATTAAACATAGTTTTCATTAAGTATCAATTTCTGCATTGAAAATATTTCTATCATCGGTTTAATATTTTAATTAATTTCATTAACTGTACAAATAAATAACATAATTAACAGAAACAAAGGCTTTCAAATAACCACCTGGATCAGAAATAAATGTAAAATAAATGAGCCACACGAAAAACTAAACTGATTAAATAAATTGGTAAATCTGTTTTGATAGCTTTTTTATTCAGTTTATCGTTTTATATGACAAAACGCAAATTTAGCTGTTCTTATTTTTATAATTCAACAAGCTGAGTCTCTATAGGAGAGAAACATCGGAAATTAAATAAATCTTATTTTTAAAATGAGCATTCATCCAAGAACACAATGTGGACTTTCATATTTTATTGTCATTATAAAAATGTGTCCAAAAATTTTTTTATTGCTATTTTGATGAACGCAACATTACCTGAGATTTCATTTGATTTTACAAATGCATCGAATCTGAATCTTTTTTCTAGGTGTTGTGTTTCTATGTTTCAGTGGGCGGGCTCAATGCCCGCCACTGAGCTCCCTTTAACCAATCAGCTGCTTCTTTCTTTTAGGAGTTTCCTGACAGCCAATCAGTTTCTCACAGGCCGCCATGTTGTTTGTTTTTGTCAAAGATGTTAGGAAAAGAGGTGGCGAGGCGGTGGTGCTGCTGGGATGGGGGTGAGGGAGCGTTTGTGACGGGGAATTCCCAGGTAAAGTCATCCTCCTGAGCCCTGATTGGCTCAGCTGAGCCGTCACGTTCTGCCCAATCTGGAGAGTCCAAACGAAGCTGAGGTTGTGACGTAATCACACAGCTGACTCTGAAAATAAGAGCCGCTGATGACAATTTTTGATCTGTAAATCAGAAAAACATAAAAGAGTTCAATGAGAGCAGAACGTTCTGCGTTCAGGAAAAACATCTGGATCATCTGGAGCAATCAATCAATCAATCCCGCGATTGACTCAAACAGTTCCTGCTGTAATTTAGGGTAAACTGGTGGAGAGATGAACACCTGCTGGAGCCGCTTTTAGCTGCAGACGTCATAGGAAAAATGACATGAATAATTAAATCTGTTCCTGAAAACGTCACAGGAACAGATTCCTGCTGACTTCAGTTGTACCTCAGAATAACGCCGCCAGGTGGCGCCGTCGCTTCTCCCAAGAAGAGCAGACAACAGAAATCCGTTAAGCCATTTCATCACTTTTATTTTTTTCATTACAACCTCATTTACTTTATTTTACAGAGGTGCATGATGGGTAATAGACAGCGACAGCATGGAAGGCAGTGGCCGGCCACTAACCAAAAACCGTCCATCAATCAATCAATCAATCAATCAATCAATCAATCAATCAATCAATCAATCAATCAATCAATCAATCAATCAATCAATCAATCAATGTGACAATAACAAGAAATTTTAAATTCAGCAGCTGCATAAGTTTTGGTATAAAGCTTATGCAGCTGTTGTTGTTGTCATGGTAACAGGAATCCAGACAGGTGTGGTTGCCATGGTAACATGGACACGCAAAACTCCCTGGTCCTCTAAGATGTTACCATGGCAACTTGTCAGGAAATGAACAGAACAGACGGGGGGGGGGGGGATTATTGATTATTGACTGAAAATAAAGTTCATTGAGCTTCGACTGAAACCGACTGGAAATACCTTGATGTAACCAGTTAGAACTGGTTTCAACAGGACATACCTGGTTGTAACTGGTTGTAACTGGCTGTAACTGGTTGTAACTGGTTGTAACTGGTTGTAACTGGTTGTAACTGGCTGTAACTGGTTGTAACTGGCTGTAACTGGTTGTAACTGGCTGTAACTGGTTTCACCCTCACCATGACAGTTCTGAATGTCTATAACCAGTTAGTCAAATATAAGTAACTGTCAGGAACTATCCTTTACCAGTTCTGACCAGTTCTAACAGGTTAACCAAAGCCTAGCTAGGGATACTTGACTAGTTGTTCAAATTTGTCAGGATGGTTGGAATTAAACATTGATTAGAACAACGTGTCAAAATAATCTGGGCCAGTCAAACCAGTAGCTATCAGTAAGCAGAAATTGTCAAAACCTTTAGCAATCAAAGCCAAAGAATGAGTGAAAACCTATAAGAACCAGTTACAACTGATATAAACTGGTCCAAACTGATCCAGCTAGAATTTTTACTGCTAAAATTAAAACTGGCAGGAACTGGTGAAATCCTGGAAGAACCAGTTGGAACCAGTTAAAGTTGTAACACCAGTCTGAACCAGATACAACCGGTTTGAATTGGTAACAACCTGCAAGAACTAGTTGAGAAGAGAGAAGAAAATTCTGTAAGAACCAGATACTAGCAGTTAAAACTGGAAAGAACAAGTGAAAATTTATGAGAACTACTTAAAACTGCTAGCACCAGTCAAAACCAATTAGAACCAGTTGAAATTGGTCAAAACCAGTGAGAACCGGTGGACATCAGTCAAACTAAAGAGACTGATTTAGAACCAATAAGATCAATCCCAAACCAGTGGGATCCATTGAGAACCAGTTAGAACTCTGCTAACAGGAAGGCTTCAGTCACACTGACAGAAACAGAACAAAACAGATCAACTGAAACAAAGACGCTAACAGGCGCCGAAAGACCCGGTGGCCATTTCCTTCCATCCTCACCGCTCCACATGCTAAACACACGCTAACAACAAATGGTGACTGCCAAACAACCAATCAGAGAGCCAGAAATCCAGAACCTAAAGCAAGAACCTGTCCTGTTCTGATGTGTTAGCATAGCTTAGCACAGTCACTGGAAGCAGAGGGAAACTGCTAACATCAAAGACCAGGAACGTTCAGTCAGCAGGTGGCACTGTGACAACCACAACCACAAGAACATGGGGAACCTTGGCAATTCTTCTTGTTCATCATAGCAGCGGCCATGTTTATCTCTACAGACCGAAGCCTCAAACATGTCAGGGGTTCAGATGGACTCTGAAGAGTCAAAGGACATAAAAATCTACTCAACTTTGATGGTTCCAGGAACCGGCCTTCAGAAACCAGAGAAGAGGAGGTTCAGGTGTGGCAGTGAAAACAGAAAGGATTCAGGATTCAGACATTTAGAATACAGAAGTTAAGGCAAATCATGAACCTGGATGTTTCAAACATGTTTTTTTTCTGTTTCAGAATGTAAACTGGAGCCTGGCACACCTGGTGCACCTGGTGCACCTGGTACTCCAGGTGCACCAGGTGATCGAACAGGTTCCCTCAGCTTCCACTGCAGCGCCCAGCGTCTCTAACACGTCAGATCTCTCTTTAAACTTTGCCAGTCTGAACTTCCTGTGTAACTCTGATTGGAGGAACAACTAAGAGTTGACCTTTAACCTTTACATAGTCACATGAGCATTAGGTCAAAATAATAAATTATATTTACAAAAGTTTCTCCATTAAGCAGAATGAACACTGCCAGACTTATGGACACAGAGAACCCAAAGCAGGAATTCACTGGGAACCAACTGGGAACCAACTGGGAACCCAGAGAGCATCTGTGGTTCAAAGCTTGAGAACAACAAGAATGTTTAGAATTTTTTAGATGTAAAATTTCAAAAAACTTTCTGGAAAACAAGTGAAAAAGAGACAGATAAATTGAGAAAGAGAGAGAGAGATGGAGCCAGAACCAGTCCAAACAGAGTCGGCTCCATCTAAACACTGGAAGCATCTTAAACCAGTCAAAGACTCCATCCAGTCTGTATAGAACTTCCAGAGATTAGACATCACAAGCCCGTCATCGTGATCATCATCATCATCATGATAATCATCATTACCATCATCATCATCATCCTCGTCATCATCATCATCATCATGATAATCATCATTACCATCATCATCATCATCATCCTCGTCATCATCATCATCATCATGATAATCATTACCATCATCATCATCATCCTCGTCATCATCATCATCCTCCTTATCATCACCATCATCATCCTCGTCATCATCATCATCATCGTTCCTCCATCAGGTTCTTCTGTCAGGAAACGGCCAAAGACTGAATCCTGCCAGTGAATAACCAATCTCTGCTCTGATTGGTCAGTGTTCCTGCCAATCAGCTGCTCCAAAAGACTGGAGATGACATCATGTCTTACATCATTACTCTGATCATTAAAAACCAAATAAAACAAAGTTTTTATAAAATCACATAAAAAGTTGATATTTCCTTAATTTCTAAAGATTTTCTCCAACTCATAAAACTCAGTTTATAAATTACCTTTCATCTCCAACATTAAATATTAAACAGTTCCACGTTTCATTTTGTCATTTTTTGAAGAAAAAGAAGTAAATCAGAGATCTGCTGTAAACAAAAAGAAATAAATTCAGAGAACAGGAACCCTGCTGTGCCCAACCTCACCAGCAGGGGGAGAGGATGCTGGGAAATGTAGTTCTCCATGGTTCCGGTTCTGAAGAACCTCCTGCCAGTCCAGTGGGATGGATCGGTTCTAGCCTGTGAGGTGGAGGAATCTGTGGTTCTGGTCAGGTTCTGGTTCCCTGCTGTTTGTTGGACCAGACCTTCAGATCTTCGGATCCTCAGGAATGTGAGACAGAAGCTGCTTAGCAGAACTCTGGGCCCGTTTTGTGCTTTTTAGGTTGGTACTGCAGGAAGTTCTGTGAAGGTGTGAAAACTTTCTGGGATGAGACCGGACCAGCGCGGTCTCACCAGCCTGACCTTCGGTGACCCAGTTCTCCCAGGATCCGATCCGATCCAGTCTGGATCTGGACCTCCAGCAGAAAGTCATACAGAACATAGAGGAAGAGGAGCAGCTTCCTCTAAAGAGGACGATCTGGGTCGGATCCGGAGACTCTGGAGCGGACTCTTCTGTGTGCTTTGGGGTTCCGGTTCTTGGGGTCGGGTCCAAAGAAGCGCAGAACTTCACCGGGTCGTCTGGGACTGTTTCTGATCTTGATGTGTTGCTTTTCTGGACTATGCTGGCCAGAACCAGAACAAGATGTGGTCCGGATCAGAACCAGAACCGGTCCGGATGAGTTCTGGTTCTTGTGGTTCTAGTGCTTTCGATCTGATCTTATTTTCTAGCATTATATTCATGTTTCTGGATTGGCTGCTGGTTTGTGTTCAGGTTCTGAATTTGTTCTGGTTCTGATCTTCACTTTTTGTTTCAGTAAAAATGATGTGTTTATTAGTTACAGATTATTTATGGATTTATTTTGGATGAAATGTGAATTATCGAGAGATTTCTCCTGTTTTGTTTCTGGGTTTGTTGTAGGTCAGTTGTGGTTTGTTTTGGGTAAATTATAGATTATTTCTATTTGTTCTGGTTGACCTGGTCTGTTTGGGAACTTAGTTCTGGATTAACTCGGGTTTGGTTCTGGATTAACTCGGGTTTGGTTCTGGCTGTGTTTTTTCTTCGGTCCAACCAGGACATGTTTTCCAGATTCGGCCTCATCTTCATCTTCACTCCAGTGAAATCAGGTGTTTTCTCCTTCCGCCTCGCCATCGAGCTCCTCCCCTTCCTCCTCCACGCTCTCCACGAGATAGATGGATGAGAGGCTCCTCCCCCCTGCCGGCCCTGGACAGGACATCCATCCACCTGCGCTGTAGCTCCTCCCCTTCTGCACTGAAGTAGAGAGTCAGGTGACTCTGGGAAATCTTGAAGGCGTGGCGTCGCTCCAGGCGGTCACATGACTCTGGCGGCGAGACCTCGAAGCCAATCAGAGGGATGCTGCGCTGTGCCTTCACATCCTGCGGAGAACAACCATACACTTCATTATGTTGACTCTTTCCCAGGTGCATTGTGGGTATTTACCCTCCACTTTGAAACAGCGTATGTCTCTGTTTCCTGACTGGCTCAACTACACCTGGCTGCAGCAACAGGAAGGGCGGGGCGGGCCGCTGTCATTCTCAGACCTGATATGGAAACTGGACCATTGCACTCCGGAAGTGAAGGGGGCGCTATATTATCCATGTTTTTATTTTCTTTGTGATATATTTTCAGCTTTAGGAAGGATTTTCACTCTCAGTTTGTGTTTGATCTTTTCTCTTTTATTTACAGTTTTAACAGATTCTGTCACTTCCTGTGTTCTTCTAAATCTGCTCCTCATCTTTTCGGGCCTGATGCTGCCTCTAGTGGCGTGGGGTGGTAACACGACTAATATCACTACATTACTAGAATAGCACAAAGTCTTTATAATTGACCATTAATTTCAGCATAACTGGAACCATAAAAGATCAATTGTAAAACATTTTTCATTTCCTTAAGGATGTAGAGCTGATTAAATGACATAAACAATATCTTTATACATTATAGATAATATCTATATATCTCCATAAATTATAGAAGGAACAAAAGAAATAATGAGACATGAAAAACAACATGATCAACTAGAATAAAAATATCATTTGCAATGTATACATAATAAATTTAAGTGAGCAAAAGTCAATAATAAACAATGAATCAGGTTCAGAAGAATAACAACCAGGTTGTTAAACAGATACAAGCTAAAATTCACATTTTTGTTTTTATGGTGCCATGTATATTATTCTGAGAAACGTTTAGTTGGTAGAGTCGAAAATATACTCATTATCAACATGAAAATTTTCCTCTAAAACAATAAATCCTATTCATAGAATCACATCATCAATAATTTATGAATAGAGTAAAACTCTCAGCAAGCTGCAGGTAAATGTTAACATTTAGCTGGTAAAGAATAATTATTGCCCTGTCAATAAATGATTTCTAATAGATTGTTATTACCAGAGGAAAACAGAAACAGCTTCATGAGGTCAGAGGTCAAACTGATGAAGAAAGAGGATGGATGCTCTCTGCTAAAATATTCCTGCATCTTCCATCATCTTCCAGCAAACAGTTGAGATAAAGTTGGTTCTGGTTTCACCACCATTTACCTGCTGTTTTACCTGCCAGTGAAAGTTTCATTAAAAGTTTGTTAATCTGCAGCTCATGAGACGGAACCAGCCGAGGAGATGAAAAGTTCAAACTCAACATTGTCTGGTACAGAAGCTCTAGTTGGGTAACCCAGAGATCACTGAGTCTTCTTAAAGACTCAGTGGGGTGTGAGTGTGTGTGCACGGTTGTTTGTCCTGTTTGTTTCTATGTTGCCCTGCGACAGTCTGGCAACTAGTCCAGGTGACCCGCCTCTCGCCCAGAACACAGCTGGAGAGGCTATGGATAATATAGGAAACAGCGCCCCCTTCACTTCCGGACTGGAATGGTCCATATAAGGTCTGAGGCTGACAGCGGTCTGTCCCGCCCCGTCCTGTTGCTGCAGCAGGTTCATCTCGACCGGTTGGATTAAAGAAGCCCAACCCTGTGCTGACTGTAGTACCTGCAGCCTCCTGTAGGGCCCAGGTGATGGAGGCTCACCTGTGGAGCGCCGTAGACGTAGAGCACCAGCGGCTCGTTCTCCGGGATGACGAACCACGCCTTCTGCCAGCCCCGCCCCCCGCCCTTCTCCATGTGGTGAAGAAAACTGCAAATCACACTGTTCTCTGCGGCCAGCGATGCCTGTTTCTATGGTAACAGAGGGGAGACGTCAGTCAGGCCGACAATGCGTCGGACTGTGGTGATGTCAGTGATGTCACAGTGATGTCACGCATACCTCCAGGATGGAGCGCCTCCTATGGCTGCTGCTGCTCATCCGCCCGGACGACGGCGACGCCCCCACCAGCATCACGTAGCAGTCCACGCAGACGCGGTTGGTCCGGTTGTTGTCGTACGACAAGCGAGCGCGAAACTCCGAGCATTTGCCACAAACCACCTGGAAGATGGAGGACAGACGGTGAGAGAAGGAGCCGGGCGGAACCGGGCAGAGCCGGGCGGAACCGGGCGGAGGACATACATGTCCGCAGGCTTTGCAGTGGTGGCGTCTCTTGGTAATGGAGTTGAACGGCTCCTGGCACTTCATGCACAGAGTCACTTCCTTCTCCCGGATCGGAGTTGGCGCTCGTTTTCCCAACTCCACGCAGCTCTGAGGTAAAGCAAAACGACTCGTTAGCGTTTCGACACCCGCAGTACCAGAGCAGAGCACCAGGGGCGCTGTTACCGGGGAGTGGGGCGGCGTGGACTCGTCGTCTCGCAGAGAACAGGTGAGGTGTCTGAAGCTCTCCATGGTCTGTTCATGGCGCTGGATGGTGGCCTGGATGGCCTGCATGAAACATGCAAGTCTATCTCAATAACGTTCTAAAAGTTTAATCTAAAATAGTTCAAGCAGTTTATTGTTGAAACAAGTTTCAACAATAAACTTTAGGTTTAGCTTTAGGTTTTGGAACCGGCTGATGTTTGAGACTGGACCAGCCACAACCGACAGAACCTTTGGTGTTCAGGAAGAGCAGGAACACACCTGAATCCAGTCCTTTTTCTCTTCCTCCGTTCTGCAGAAACACAAACACACAGCGAGCCTCAGAGGAACCGCAGTGGTTCTGAAGCGGTTCTGAAGCGGTTCTGAAGCGGTTCTGAAGCGGTTCTGCCTCCCAGGTCTGGGCGGGTCCACCTACCTGGCCTGCAGCTCCAGAGATCTCTGTTTTCCAGACACCAGGAAGGTTCTGCTGGGAACAGCAACACTACTGGTCTCTTTAAGCTATGGACACAAACACTCTGTTAGTTCAACCAGAACCAGAACCAGGGAGGTTCAAAGTGTGGTTTGGGGGCCATTACAGTCTCACCTCCATGCCGTCCACATCGATGCGAGCGCGGACGCTGTACTTCTGACCAATCAGGCGCAGCTTGGGGACGCAGTACAGCAGCCGGTCGTTGAACTGAGGAGAAAAAAGGGAGCTGTTAGAACCCGGGCGCCGGACCGGCTGAGGGTCCAACAGAACCAGCCCATACCAGGATCAGGTATCGGTCCTGCGTAGTTCCATTCTTATTGGACAGCTTGAGGATGTGTCCCTCCTTGATGAGTTCATTGGTCGGGTTGACGATGTCTTCCTCTCCACCCAGAAGCTCATAAACCTTCAGCAGCTTCCTCATTCGCTCCTGAAGGACAGACAAGAACCGGAAAACACTAGAACCTTACAGAACCTTACAGAACCGACTGAACGTTAGACCCAGAACCCTGAAGAAACAGTATAACAGGAGCAGAAGATAACGGTTTAACTGCAGGGGGGCTTTGTTTCCCGTCAGCCTCGGAGGTTTTCCCACCACCTCTGTCTCACCTCGCAGCTAAATGCAGCCTGAACATCACCCGAGCTTCTGGGAGATCCAGAAAGCTAAAATTGATCCTGGACAAACAAACTTCATCTGCAAAAGATTTTATGTGCAGCTTTCCTGAAGAAACCAGAATCCCTCAGATCCCTGATGACACAGCTCCGAGTCAAGCGCTTTGGCCAATAGAGGAGAAAGACCACAAGCCATTTCTCCTGCTGGCGTTAGGCTGGGCGTTTCCTTTGGTTGCATTTACCCCGAATGCCCTGCACTATAGTCAACTTCCTGCTTTTGGAGTGGTCTCCAGCCGGCTTGGCGTTCACATGCATTCAGACCAAACCAGAGTTCACTTTAACCAAACCCAGACTGAGGTTTGAGGGCTAGAGGTCAGAGTTCGCTTAGCATTTACACCTCACCAACTGAAACTGGACTTCTAGACAAACTGACTGGATCAGAGGGAACAGAACCTTCAAGCCTCGGATCACCACTCCTGGTTCTGTCCTAGTTCTCCAGGAGACATGAAGACGTTTCAGGAAAAACTTCATCCGCTTGTTGGTCCTCAGAGGCCAACGTGGTGATGGACTCTGCAGGATATGAAGGCCGGCTTGAGGAAGTCCCCAAGGTCCTCCTTCCTCCACAACGGGCCAGAACCAGTCCAGGTCTGCAGTCTCCACACACCAAGCAGACTGGGATGGTAGTCTAACTTCAGGAGCCACAGAAGGTTCCAATGATCACCTAAACCCCCGACTGGTTCAGGAGCCCTAGCGGGGTCCGTCATCACCAGTAGGGTTTCTGGTTGCACAGTCCCCAAAACTTGCTTGAATCTGAACATGTTCTGATTCCAGGCTCCAGGTTCATTCCCAGTTCTCAATCTGACAGAAAGTTCTGGTTTTGTCCCATCCGGTCTTACCATCTTCCTAATGGCGGCATTGGAGTGTTCTGCAGCCGTAGCGATCAGCTCCAGAGACTCTGCAGAGACACACAGACAAACACATGAGACGTTCAAGGACAGTGTGTTTGGCTTCCTGCTGTGGTTCCTTTGGATGTTTGGCGTCGTACTCTGGGCGTCCCGGTGGTCCGGGGCGTCCTCCGGGAGGCGGTTCAGGTAATCCTTGAGCAGCAGCTCGTAGCGGGGTATCCTCTGCACCGGCTCCAGCATGTGGTGCTGCAGTGTCAGGTTCCCACAGCGCTCCTCCTCTGCCAAGCACAAAACCGGCATGAGGCAGGGACCAGGTGGGACCAGGGCCTGGTCCCACCTGGTCCTGGTCCTACCTGGATCTCCTGGATGATGGCCTTGAACGGAGCGGACCTCTCCATCCACATGTTCACCAGCTCCATGGCTCGGTCAAAATTCTTCACATACTCTCCGTACATCTTAAGGAAGGGAGCCAGCTTCTGCAGGATGTCGCCGATCCGCGGGTTGGAGTCCCTGCAGGCAGAACCAGAACCAGTGCAGAACCTCAGTGCTCATCTATTCACCTCTATGCAGATGATACAATTCTTACATTTGTACCATCCTCAGTAGGAGCAGCAACACTTCAGTAAATCCAAAATCCAAAGAAATGAGAATCACTAGAAAAAGTTATTGATAATCATTGTCTGTATTTCCATTACTAATGTGAGCAAATCTTTGTTCTGCTAATGCCAAAAAAGATCATTTTGAAATTACAGTGTTCCCATTAAATAACAAATTAATAAGTTTGTT
Source organism: Poeciliopsis prolifica (assembly GCF_027474105.1). Classification (NCBI taxonomy): domain Eukaryota; kingdom Metazoa; phylum Chordata; class Actinopteri; order Cyprinodontiformes; family Poeciliidae; genus Poeciliopsis; species Poeciliopsis prolifica. The sequence goes on along the minus strand of NW_026562457.1, from coordinate 1,121,830 downwards.
TGTGTGATAAATCATTTAAAATCCTGGCAGTAATTGATGTAAACATTAGATTTATTCATAACACGGAGTCAACGCTCATCGTCTGTCAGCCAATCAGAAGAGACGCTGGCGACTGATTCAAGCCCCGCCTACTCAGCTCCATCTGCGGCGTTTATGGGAAACTGTTGTCGGCCATTTTCCAGAACAGTTATGGATTCAAGACGCGGGAGGAGCCAGAAAAAGCAAAGCATCATCCGCTGCCCCCTTCCTGTCGTCTTCTTCAGCGTTTCTGCCAGTAGCAACATCCGGCGGCTGATCACATGACTGATAATGTGAATAAAATGTTTCCATACAGTTTTGTGAAATACATCGATATCAATCTGGTCGACAACACACCTCAACCCAGCTCAAAAATATTTGATAACATTTTTTTTTCAAAATGACCATATTTCCATGAAACAAATTTATTTTTACAACTTCAATTTGTGCAATATTATGCAAAATGGAAACGCAGTCGGAGATGCTAATGTTGCTTTTGACTATTAAGCTCAATCAGTCGCTAAGGTCATTGATAATTTGTTTTGAATGAAGGTTAAATGAAGGTTAAATGAAGGTTAAATGAATGTCAAAAAACGCTCACCACTCCTCCATGCGTTTCTGCAGCGCCGGCAGCAGGAACTGCTGGTGGAAGCAGTAGATGGAGCAAATGTTGGAGAAGATTCCCTGAACCACGTCACAGGGGAACGAGGAGCGGCAGCGCGCCTCCTCAAGCAGGCGGGCGCAGAACACCTGCAGAACAGGCAGCCAATCAGAGCCTGGGGGCGGGCCTTCTGCCCTGCTGTTGGCCGCAGTACTCACCTGGTCCAACAGGTGGAGCTTGGACACGTAGCGGTCTCGGTGAGGAGAAGCTCGTTGGCGATGTTGAAAACCCGCTGATGGACAGACAGCTGGACACAAACAGAACCAGTGAGACCGTTTGAGGTTCCGATCCGTCTCAGTACCGGACACAGAACCAGGGGATTCTGATGAGGTTGTGGATTTATCTGTCTCAGATCATCTGTAGAAAATTCTCCTCCACCTTCTAATTCTAACTAGAAACAACCAATCAGAGCCGGGAGGCGGGTCTAAGCGCTGTCAGTCACCCTCTTCATGGTGATGCTCAGCCCTCGTTGCTCGCTGCTACGCGTCCTAGCATAGCCTGCTGTGAATCCGAGGCTAGTTAGCATGGCCACCAATGATGGCTGATGAACGCTTTTCCTGTTGCTTCTCTGTCATTAGAACATCGAGCAGCGAGTACATAAAGGTGATTGACAGCATTAAGACCCGGCTCCCAGATCTGATTGGTTGTTTTGCAGCTCAGGGAGGTGGAGATCAATCACATCACGCTGACAATTACAGACCGCAGCTTTAAACCTGAACGTGTTTTTCACATCAGCCAGTGTATGACCAACCTGCTCTCTGATTGGTCGGTTTGTGTCTCACCCAGGGATTCCTGGCGGTCCGGTTTGGGGGGCCAAAACAGAGTTAGCTCCGCCTCCTCCTCCAGGTCGCTGTCCCCTTCCTCAGAGAAGTCCCTCCTCCTCGCCCCGCCCGAGCCTCCTCCCCCTCTCCCACCTCCCCAGCGGTGGACGAGGAGCTGGAGAGGCGGGGCAACAGGGCGGGGCTGCAGGTATAGGCCACGCCCACGTCGTCCACGCCGACGAAGCAGAGCTCCTCGCTGTGCGACGGCGAGCTGATGCTGTCAATGCCGCTGTCCCGATTGGCCAACTTCCCGTCCGTCTGCGAAGAGGGGAGGGACAGGCACTCGGAGGGCAGCTCTGATTGGTCCGGAGGCTGCTGCTCCTCCGTGTCCATGGTGACCGCCTCGTCCTCCAGCGGTTTGTCTGAGGCGCTGTAGCCCGACTCCATGGACAGACGCTTGTGATGGACGTCGTCCCGGCAGGCCGCCTCTAGCTCTTCATCCTCCTCATCATCTTCATCACATAGGTCAGCCCCTTGCGTGATGTCATCCTTCTCTGTGAAGTCACTGGGTGGCTCCGCCCCCCCGGGTTGGGGGGGGACAGGCGAGGCAGAGGATGGAGGTGATGAAGACCGGGGGAAGCAGGGTCCAGTGGGCGGGGGCACAGCGCCCCCCCGGTGATGTCCGGCACCACGATGATCTGCTCGCTGCAATACAGACAACCAATCAGCAACCAGGAGCAGCGATGACACCACCCCCACTCCGACCAATCACAGCTTACCGCTCAAACTTCTCGATGAGCGACAGGACGCAGGTGGGGGAGGCGGTGCCGTCGGCCCGGCTGGGGGGGGTCCAGCCCCCCCGGGGGTCAGCAGGGAGGGGCCTGCAGGGGGGCGGCGGTGGGAGGGATTTCTCCGGGACTCGGGGGCGTGGCCTCATGGCTCCTGCTTGTGCTGCAGGTGGGGGGGCTTTGGGGGAACTAAAGGAAAGGGGTGGAGCCACAGAGTGGGTTTGAATGAAATGCACAAAACTTCTACAATCAATTTGACCTTTAAAAGCGTTTTACACAAGAGACACATTTCTGAACCCTGACATGCATCAAACCTGTAACCTCCAAGTTACAAGTCAACTAATCTAGACAGCAGCAACTGAACCGCTAAACGTACCCTGAGGTTTGGGCCCCGGCAGTGGCGGACGGGTCCGGTTTGGCGCCGTTACCGTGGTTACTGGCAGCTCTGGTGGCCCCGTGTCATTCACGGATCCGCCGCTCTCCGCCGGCTCTGCCCCTCCCTCCGACCCCGGGTCCGAGTCGGGCTGCAGGGGAGCGTCAGCGTCCAGCGCCCCCTGGTGGCCACATGGAGAGCAGGACGGCTCCAGAGAGAGGCTCTTAGCCAGCAGGGTGGGGCTGGTGGAGGAGGCGGGGCCTGTGGGGCAGGACACATGTCACACACCCACTGTCTTTCAAAATAACAGCCAAATAAAGAAAAAAAATGCTTCTTTGCAAGAGCGGTGACAGAAATGTGTTCTGGAACCTTCGTACTTGTTGGTTTCTGATACAGCCGTGAATGTGACGCACAGCTACGTCGCTAACAGCAGCGATGGAAGCAACTTCTCTGATCCTAAACAACGTGACTGAAAAAGGCTTTTGTTCTGTTTGAGTTGTGCTAAAAGCAGTTAGCTTATCAACAAAGCTACGCTAGCATAAAATAGCACCTGGCTGCTAAACCTGTAGCAGCTAACACCCACAGCCCAGACCTGTAAAGATGCTCCATGATTGAGCAGGACTTCCTGAAACAATCTGATGGTTTCACATGAAAACAGTTTTAATCTGTTGAAGAGCAGAACATCAGAGGTCAGAGGTCTCATAATTTAGGGCTAGTAGCATGTTAGCTTAGGTTGTATTGAATTCAGAATGTTGCTTATTTAGTCGATAAAGTGTGATTAATGGATTACAGACCCTGAAATGAACTCCGTTTATCGGGTTCCTCCACTGACAGAATCACACCATTTGGACCCTTTGGTTCTGCAGGTTCTGGTCCAGAGCAGAACCCACTCCTCATCTTCATCACCTCTCATCTACGATGTTCTCATTGTCCTGAAGGGGGCAGTAAAGAGCTTTATTCAGATTGATGGCGGTGCTCGGCCTCTGGTCCAAACGGCCAGAAGTTAAGAAAATTATCTCCATTATTTCAAGAGCCGTTCTAGTTTCCAGGAACAATCTGGAAAAGGATTAAAAACAGCAAAAGAATCTTCTGGGAAAAAAGTGATAAAACCGAGTGAGCGGTTCTACAGCGGTTCTAGAGGTTCTGATGGTTCTAATGGTTGCCAGCAGAACAGGAGGCTGTGACCCGGTACCAGTCCAATTGGTTCAGGCAGTTACAGCAACAGCAGCTGAAAGAAATTCATGAGGTGAAAATGTGTCCAGTCATTGAGAGCAGCAACATCTCAGCAGCTTCCTGCAGCTTAAATACCAGCAGAGCAGCCAGACAGGAAGTGTGTGTGTGTGTGTGTGTGTGTGTGTGTGTGTGTGTGTGTGTGTGTGTGTGTGTGTGTGTGTGAACTTGTTAGGAGGTCATGGGAAAGCCTGAGTGGGCTGATGTGGACCAGATGTTCTGCTGATGGAAAACCGCTGGCCAAACTACACTACCCACAATCCTCCAACACCACTGTTGGTCAGAAAGAGGCTTGAGTTCTCCTAAGATTACTGGGAAGTTCTAATGATTCTGATTCACTGAAGACGTTTTAAATTGTTCTGAATCTGAAGTGAATCAGAACGTTGATGGTTTATTCATCCAGTTGTCACCAACTGCAGCTTGTTCTGCAGACAGACTGAATCAAGATGGCGCCACCCATGGTGTTTGATGGTCCAACTTGACAAGTTCACTGTCGTCACACCTTTACTTGGTTCTGGATCTAGTTCTGTTAGTCTGCCGCCATTTTCAGCCCCCACCTGTCACCCAGGTAACTCTGTTTGTTCTGGTCCAGATAACCATCTTCAGACATCAGATGGTCCCAGAAGCTCCAGGACCTGCTCCTGACAGGAAAGGTATCCCTCTCTATTTGGTTTGTTTTAAGGTCCTATTTCTGACTGCCTTCCTGTTGGTGGATCTGCTCCATTCTCTGAACTTGTCCCTGCTGGTTCTGGACCTTGGAGCTGTTCTCGGACCACTGGCAGAAGAAAAGACTTTAATCAGACTCGGTCACTGACAGGCCCCACAGCACAGGACATAACTCAGATCTGGTTTTACCTTTTGGACCCAATAAGTCATCTTGTCATATTTCTTCTATTCCCTCCTGATGGTCGACCCGGTTCTACTGGAACCAGAACATCTGCTCCACCTCCAGCTGCTGTGGTTCTGACCCAAACCAGCCTGTTTTCCTCCTGGCCTGTGGGCGCTGCACCAACAACCACTGCAGGAAACGACACTAAAACCTCTGAAGACACTGAGAGCAATTCCTGTTCACCAGATGAAACAAGATGGAGGCGTCAGAGTTTAGTGATTTCTCTTTAGTCTTTGGCTGAAGACCAGGAGCCATTTCTGCTGCTAGCGCTAGGCTAGCATGTTAGCTTTGGTTACCCAGAATGCCCTGCGCTGTAGTCCACTTCCTGCTTTGGAGCGGTCTTTGGTCCGCTTGGTGTTCACATTCAAACTGAACCCAGACTGAGGTTTGGAGGACCAGAGGTCAGAGGTCAATGAGTGTTGACACCATTCTGCAGGTTCCCGAAATCAACTGACTGGACTTTGTAGGCTGGATTATGTCAACTGAACAGGACTGCTGGGAATGCAGGCATTAACTATAATCCCAGTTTCTAAGTGACCTTTATATCAAACGGTTTTCAGTCGGCTGTTTGAATCATCTCCAGATTTCTTCCAGATCTTTGTGGATCGTTTAGTCTGGTTGAAAGAACTAAAACAGCTCTTAGTTTAGTTCCTGGATCCATGTTCAGCCTTTCAGACGCTAGATTTTCACATCCTGTCAGCTTCCAGTCGTGTTCCTCCTCTCCTGTATCAGTCCTGGGGTTCCCCAAGGCTCTACCTGCGGTCCGCTGTTGATCCCTGAGACGAAGAGGAAAACACAAACTACCCTCTACTGAGAACAGTTAGCAGGTTGGCACTTCATTGCTGTCCTGAACCTTTAGTGTTTTCAGTGGTTTGGAACCAAACCAAGTTCGGTCCAAAGAAAACACAGAGAGAATCAACCAATCAGAGCCAGAGCTGACCAATCAGGAACCAAACCGGCAACCAGGAGCAGAGGCAACAGGAACCTGGATCTGATGCAATCACAGAAAGTTCTCAGGGATTTCATGTGTGAAAACCAAGAAAAACATTTCACACCAATGTTCACATGTGAATGATGTGCATCACATGAAGAAGCGCATCTCTCTCTCTCTGTGTGGATTTGGAAAGATTGGTGGTAAAAACTCATGTGGACTCATATTTATCACGTGATTTATGTGAAAATTAATAAAACTATATAAAATAAAAATGAGAACATGTGAATCTCTGGGTCCACATGTGTTCTCAGCCTCTTTCATGTGAATCACATCCTTCATGTTTTAAAAAATGATTTTCACATGTGAATTCCCTGCCGGTCCAGAACCTTTTCCTGGTTCTGTTCCTGCTGAATGGACGGCTCTGCTCAGTAGAACCTGCAGAACCCGACAGGTTCCACTGATGTACCTGATTCTGGTTCCGGTAGCACTGAAATGGATTTTCACATTTTCAGAACCACCAGGCCGTTATTGGACCGGGCCTAGGCTCGGTTCTGCTGCGAGGCCCAATCAGAAGGGTGTCTCTCTCTGCTGGTTTTGATGCCCACGCACGCGCACACATCGCGTCAGGACGCGCGTGTTCACAGAAACACGATCGATGAGCCGCGCTCGGCTCGGCTCGGCTGGGCTCGCCTCGGTTCGGTCCGGGTCCAAACAGACAGCAGCTCATCGATCACCGGTCGGATCGATCCCACCCATCAGCAGCGGGTCACGTGACTGCGGCGGGGCCGCTTTCAGGTCGGTGTCACATCTGGCGCGCGGCCGCCAGTAGCCCACTTCCACTGCGGATGTCGGTCAGTGTGTGCGCGTGCGCGGCGGGATTATTCCACACACAGAGAGGAAAATAGGACGAGCACGCGCCTCCTGCAGGGTGTGTGCGCGCGGTGCGGGTCGGATGCGGCTGGCGGACTCACCTCTGCTCAGGCTGCTTCGGTCCATGTACATCGCGCAGCAGAAAACGAATCCGGTCATTAAAGAGACGTCGGTGCGCGGGGAGAGCGGCTCCCGCGGTCCACAGCAGAACAAACACAAACACACACACACACACACACACACACACACACACACACGGCCCGGTTCGGCCGGTCCGGACCCGCGGCTGCCGTTCAGGACGGATCAGGCGGTGGATCCGCGCGGCTCGGTTCTGCCCGGTGCGCGTGCGGCGGCGGCGCGGAGGGAGGGGGCGGGGACGCGCTCCCTCTCTTCCCCTCTCCTCTTTGGTTTCCATGACAACAAATTAAAAGGAAAGGTGACAGGTGATCACGTGGCGCCGAGCAGTCAACAGAACCATTTCTATCAAACATCAGCAACCAGAACCACTGACGGTTCGGTTCTGGTTCCAGGTTTACCCTCCAAGGCTCGGTTCTGCTGTGCGCAGTCCGTCATCTGCAGTAAACCGAACCAGAACCTCTGACACAACCAGAAGGGGGCGCACTGGACCCACCTCTTCACCTCATACAGCTGGGCAGAGCCTCCCCTGACCTTTGACCTCCTCGAGTCTGACCGAGAACAGAACCAAAGCAGAACTCAATGTTAAATGTTTATTTTGAAACTGTGAGATTTATAAGTGAATAACTTTGAAAAGTGAAGCCACTTTTTATCTCTTCTGCCAGATGAAATCATCCGAATGATGGCCGCTGGTTCCTGCAACAGGAATGCAGATAAACCAGAACCATCAGGATGGTTTCTGTGAGAAGGGCAGAGTCCAGATGACCCCAGAGGTTCTGCTTCCCAACACAGTTTCCTTCAGCTGGGACAAATCTTGGAGTAAAGAGCAGAAATGAAAGACATGAACAGGAGGAACCATGAGAAACCCGGATCGATCAGATCCGGCAGAAGATGACCTGGTTTCTGGTCCCAGACCAGAAACCGGGTCTGGATCACAGAGCTGGATGGGTCCCAGAGAAACAGCTGGAGCTGATCGTTCTGATCAGGAATGATCCGGAGCGTCAGGATGGAGCGCCGAACGTTTTTACATCCCGCCGAACCACCAGAACCACGAAGACTGATGATGACCGGTGACTTAATTCATTCAAAACAAAATGTGACAAGTGTTTCTCGTTTTGATGATTTGAAGCAGAGCGGGTGTTCCAGGCCCAGCTGACCTTTGACCTCGCTCATCTTCATCAGGGTCATTTCAGGCTGAAGAACCTCCAAACTTTAACTTTTTTACTTCGAAACCCACTAAATACTGATTTTAGTTGGTTGAAATTTTCACATTAAAAGATTTTGAACAAACATTCTGAAGGTTCCTCCATATTTTCCCCAGTTTTAGTATTTATTTAAATGTTTTCACACAGTATATTTATAATTCCACTCTTTGTGGTGTTTATTGCATTAGGTTGTTTACTGTTATGGGTGCACACATTTAGTAAACACCTTGTGTTTATTTGATTCCTATACCACTTTGTTTTGCTGAGTTTGAAGGACTGATTGAAACCAGGAAGTGGAAGAATCCATCAGGCTGCTGGAAGCAGAATCTGCCTTTCTCCACTCAGAGCACAATTGCTAAAATATTTTTGTTGTTAGGTTGTTTTGTTTTTACATTTGTGTTCTAGTCAAAATGTTTTGGTTTGAGTTACTTATTTATGGATCTTTGTGTCCTATCACACTTCTCCTCATCTGTGTAAGCTAGCCTTTGTGTATAAATTACCATTTGAATTCATTGTCAGATTTTATTCAGGTCAGTTTATGGTTTCTGTCCTGAGGTAGGCATGCCTTAGTTGAGGATTTCTTTTGGGCATATTTTGTTATATTGTTTAGATTTGTTGAAAGTAAAAAGAAAATATTCTTTTTATGAATGCCTTTGTCCTTGTGGCTTACTGGTCGGGCCGCAACAGACAGGAAGTTGTTGGGTGGAAGAGGAAGTTGTTCGGCATTCCTCAGGCTTCAGGTTCTGCTCACAGTTCAAACCAGAACTAGAACCATGAGAGTCCAGCTGCTCAAACTCTAAACTGCAGCATCAGCTCCAGTCTGTCTGAGGTCAAAGGTCATGAAAGCTTGAGCCAATCAGAGTTCTTTCCCTGGATCCATATGTTTTCCGTAAGCAGAAAAAAATAACCACAAACTCAACAAAACACTCGATCCAGTGCCAAGAACTACAGTTGGACAACCAGGAGTTCAGTTCAGAGTCAGAGGATCCGGAGCCTACACACACACACACACACACACACACACACACACACACACACACACACACACACACACACACACACACACACACACACACACACACACACACACACACACACACACACACATGCACGCACACAAAAGTTTACCTTTCCATCATATTTAGGACTTTGTATAGACTTCCATTACATTTTTCTTAACCACTATTAATTTGATAGAACTCAAATCTGCATATTTAACATATATATATATATATATATATATATATATATATATATATATATATATATATATATATATATATATAAATAATAATGGTTCTTATCCTCTGAGCTCGGGTCCTCTACCAGAGGATATATATAGATATATAGATCTATATATATAGATCTATATATCCTCTACCAGAGGATATATAGATCTATATATATAGATCTATATATCCTCTACCAGAGGATATATAGATCTATATATATAGATCTATATATCCTCTACCAGAGGATATATATATAGATATATAGATCTATATATCCTCTACCAGAGGATATATAGATCTATATATATAGATCTATATATCCTCGGGGGTGTATAATCAGTAATATATATATATAGGATATATATATAGATATATAGATCTATATACATAGATCTATATATCCTCTACCAGAGGATATATAGATCTATATATATATATAGATCTATATATAGATCTATATATATAGATCTATATATAGATCTATATATAGATCTATAAATAGATCTATATATATAGATCTATATATAGATCTATATATATAGATCTATATATAGATCTATATATATAGATCTATATATAGATCTATATATCCTCTACCAGAGGCCTGGGAGCTTGAGGGTCCTGCAGTATCTTGGCTGTGCCAAGGACTGCTGCACATTTCTGGACTGAGATGTCTGATGTTGTTCCTGGGATCTGTTGTAGCCACTGCTCCAGTTTGGGGGTTACTGCCCCGAGGGCCCCGATGACCACAGGCACTGTGGTCTTTACCTTCCAGGCCCTCTCCAGTTCTTCCCTGAGGCCCTGGTATTTCTCCAGTTTCTCCTTTTTCCTGATGTTGCAGTCACTTGGTATTGCTACATCTACCACAACGGCTTTCCTCTGATGTTTATCCACTACGACAATGTCTGGTTGGTTCGCCATTACCATTCTGTCTGTCTGGATCTGGAAGTCCCACAGGATCTTAGCTCTGGCGTTCTCCACCACCTTTGGGGGTGTTTCCCACTTTGATCTCGGGGTTTCCAGTCCATATTCTGCACAGATGTTTCTGTACACAATGCCTGCCACTTGGTTATGTCGCTCCATGTACGCTTTCCCTGCCAGTATCTTGCACCTGCTGTGATGTGCTGGACTGTCTCAGGGGCCTCCTTGCACAACCTACACCTTGGGTCTTGTCTGGTGTGGTAGATCTGGGCCTCTATTGCTCTGGTGTTTAGGGCCTGTTCCTGGGCTGCCAGGATGAGGGCCTCTGTGCTGTCCTTGAGTCCAGCTTTTTCCAGCCATTGGTAGGATTTACTGATATGAGCCACTTGGGTTATTTGCTGGTGGTACATCCCGTGTAGGGGCTTGTCCTCCCATGATGGTATCTCTGGCACCTCAACCTCCGTTCCCTGTTGTCTGAGACATTCACTGAGCACATTGTCTGTTGAGGCTTTGTCTCTGATGTATTTATGGATCTTAGTTGTTTCGTCCTGGACAGTGGTTCTCACACTCACTAGTCCTCTGCCTCCTTCCTTGCGGCTCGTGTACAGTCTCAGGGTGCTGGATTTGGGATGGAACCCTCCATGCATTGTTAGTAGCTTTCTGGTCTTAATATCTGTGGCTTTTATCTCCTCCTTTGGCCAGCTAATTATTCCAGCAGGGTATCTGATTACTGGCAAGGCATAGCTGTTTATCGCACGGATTTTGTTCTTGCCATTGAGCTGGCTTCTCAGGACTTGCCTTATTCGTTGGAGGTATTTAGCTGTGGCTCCTTTCCTTGTGACCTCATCGAGGTTGCCATTTGCTTGTGGTATACCTAGGTACTTGTAGCTGTCCTCTATGTCTGCTATTGTTCCTTGTGGGAGTGAGACTCCTTCTGTGTGGATGACCTTCCCCCTCTTTGTGATCAGCCGACCACATTTCTCTAGTCCGAATGACATCCCAATGTCCGTGCTGTAGATCCTGGTGGTGTGGATCAGTGAGTCGATGTCTCGCTCACTCTTGGCATACAGCTTGATGTCATCCATGTAGAGGAGGTGACTGATGTTGGCCCCATTTTTGAGTCTGTATCCGTAGCCAGTCTTGTTGATAACTTGGCTGAGGGGGTTCAGGCCTATGCAGAACAGTAGCGGGGACAGAGCATCTCCTTGGTATATGCCACATTTGATGGACACTTGTGTAAGTGGTTTGCAGTTGGCTTCAAGGGTGGTTTTCCACAGCCTCATCGAGTTTGCAATGAAGGCTCTCAGACTGGATAGCTCAATACATAAGGCATCAGTATATCACCCGAGAGGGCAGGGTTCGAATCCAGTCTGGGTCCTTAGGCAAGACCCTTCAAGCTACTGCCTACCTCATACCATGAGAGATACTAAGTTGTCAGAACTGTGGGACTTAACTACAAGTCCCCACCCAGTGAGGGGATACACGGCCCCAATGAGCGAAACAGAGCTGAACGAGACAGCTGCTGACCTGAGAGAGAGAATCATGACCCGAATGACAACCAGGCCTCCCGGCGCCAATTACAACGGCTGAGTGAAGTACCATCAGAAAGTCTCATTGAGAATGTGAATGCAGCATTGAGAACGATCCCTACCAACACCATATATATATATACACCGTCTTTATTTATAACCTGAAGCCCTTCATTCAAGGAAGCGGGGTGTGTGTGTCGATGTCTGTGTGTGCGCGTGTGTGTGTGTGTCAGTGTGTGTGTCTGTGTGTGTCTCTGTGTCTGTGTGTGTGTGTGAAACATGGTCAGGTGACAAATCGTGGTAGTGGTATCATGTGACCTGCAGCTAAAGAGTTCCAATTAGATTCACCATCATGTGATGAAGAACAACCTGTTGACCCACTGGACACCAGAACCAGAACCAGGTCCAGACATTGAATCCATCCATCCATCCATCCATCCATCCAACCAACCAACCATTAGCAGGAAGTTCTTGAGGCTCCGCCTCCTTTCTGGACACAGAGTCAGCAGTGACTCACCTGTCCTGCAGGGGGCGCTGTGGAGGTGGTAGGAGAACCTCATGGTGCTGAACTGGGTGGAGAAGGAAGTGGGGGTCAGACTGCGGGGTTGGTTCAGCTGCATGCCAAGGTCAAAGGTCACAGAGTCTCAGATCATCTTCTGGATCTCAGAAAGGTTCTGATTCTCTACAGCAGGAACCGGGCTCACACCGGGCCCCATTCAGATCCAAAGTCCAGCTTCAGGTTGTTCTGGTTCTGATCTCATTCTCCTCCATCTCTTTGTCTTTCTGTCACTCTTGCAGGAAGTTCTCGGCTCCCGCCGTCGTGGACTCCATCTCAGTCGCCATGGAAACAGTCTGGTAAGATCTGTACTCAGATCGTCTGACTGGACCCGGTTCCCCCCCCCCGACCTGACCCGGCTGCTTGGATCAGAGGACACCTGGAGGAGTTTTGCCGCCTGTTTTGACCCAACTCTGCTGCTCCAGGAGGTCCGATGGGTCCAGGTTCTGGTTCTGCTCCGGGTTCTGGTTCTGCTCCTCCTCCGACCCTCCAGCTCGTCTGAAAGCTGTGGGTTTCCTCCAGACAGCAGCTGGGTCGTCTCTGCGCAGCTCCAGACTGCGACCCAAACAGCCGAGCCGGACCAGAACTCCTCCTCCTCCCAGACATCTGATCCGGATCCCCTCCTCCCGCCGTCTGGTTTCTCATTTTCTCTGCTTTTGGTTTTTTCCAGGCTGGAATCTGGAGCAAAAGGAAAACCGGAGAGCAGAACTCCAGCAGAACTCTTTCCATGCCAGTCTGAACACATCTGGGTCTTTGGAGGTTCTTTAATGAGGCAGATCTTCAGATAATCTGACCTTTAACCTCCTGCTGGTTGTGACCCACAGAACAGTTTATAGTTTTCTGTTTGGTGAAGTTGGTTCAGATTGGATTAAATGCTGAGAGGAGGAAGAAAAACTAAAAGCCTCTGAAGGAATGTTGTTCAGAAACCAGCTGAATGTGGCAAAGATCATCCGTCCGACAGCCAATAGCTGCTGTCTTTGCTGAGATTGTAAATCCAAAAGTAACTTACTTGCTCGTCAATTTGAATGCTGTTTCATCAAATACTGGTGTATTGATGTAAAGCTAAATAGTTTGATAGACTGGAAGACTGTCATTGTGCACAGTGGTGCAGCGGGTAGCACCTTTGCTTTGCAGCAAAAAAGTCCTGGGTTTGATTCCCGGCCTGGGGTCTGTGCATGGCGGGTTCTCCGCTGTCCTCCCACAGACCAAACAGGTGGTCTCTCTACGTTCTCCCTACATGTGAGCGTATGCATGGCTGTTCGTTCTGTCGCAATTTTTTGTTGATCTCCTAAAAAAGTTGTGAAAAGGGTTAATAAATATGAAATCATTAGTGATGTAAGACTAAAAACAATGTAAATCCAGTTAGAAAATTGATGAAAAAATATTTCTCATTTGTCTTTTCATTCCAGGAAATTGTGATCTGAACATCAGCAATCAGCTTGTAAGCCTGTTCTGGGATCTACTGGTAGTGCCTTTATCCTCCACTAGGGGGCGTTCGACCTGAAATCCTCTCTGGTTGTCCTCTATTATTCTATCAGCTGAATTGAATTAAATAATTGTGTCAGGCTCAGAGGGAACAACCTGCCTTGACAATCTCATCTTTGGCAACATAAAAACTGAATAAGGCAGATTTACAGCTAGAAAACACAAATCTCGCTTCTCCCTCCATCATTGGTGACTCTGCTAGTTTTACACAGGAGGCAAGAAAGAATGCAACGATACGTCTGTTTCCTGAGGGAAATGGTAAGTAATTGTAATCTGATTACTGGAGTGGAAATAGTAACTCATTACTGAAGGATGTGGCAGGTTAGAGCAGTGGCGGAGCTAGACTTTTTTTCAAGGGTGGCCAAAGGCTGAGCAAGGCTTTATCAGAGGGTCCATATACAAATGATGAACAAAAGGAAACAAATATTTTCTCACACCACTCAAATTAAAATGGTTTATGTAATTAAGATTTGCCATGACCAAACAAGACGTTAAACGGCTCTATGGACCAGTGAACATGTAAATGTAAACTCAGAGCCCAGAATATGACCAAAAACAAATTCTCAAAAATAAATAAATAAATAAACTGGTGCTTCTGGTGTGCAATAGGTTGTGCTGGGGGGGGCAGTTCAGTCCATTTCCTTCTGCTTCACTGTCTTCTTCCCCAGAGTCTGACTCTGAATCTGTATCACCCTCATCTCTCTCTGGAACTTAACTGGAAATGCATAAACAGACACAATAAAAATGCAAAAAGCATCATGCTAACCTTTAGAATTAGGCTTATTGGATTTTATTACTTAATAACTCTCTGTCAGCCTCTAACCCGCTGGTGATACACTTGGGCCTGGAGTCTCCTGGCTGGATTCTCCAGGTTGGTCACTGCTGCAGGGTTCTGTCTGGTCCTGGTCACTGCTGCAGGGTTCTGTCTGGTCCTGGTCACTGCTGCAGGGTTCTGTCTGGTCCTGGTCACTGCTGCTGGGTTCTGTCTGGTCCTGGTCACTGCTGCAGGGTTCTGTCTGGTCCTGGTCACTGCTGCAGGGTTCTGTCTGGTCCTGGTCACTGCTGCAGGGTTCTGTCTGGTCCTGGTCACTGCTGCAGGGTTCTGTCTGGTCCTGGTCACTGCTGCAGGGTTCTGTCTGGTCCTGGTCACTGCTGCAGGGTTCTGTCTGGTCCTGGTCACTGCTGCAAGGTTCTGTCTGGTCCTGGTCACTGCTGCAGGGTTCTGTCTGGTCCTGGTCACTGCTGCAGGGTTCTGTCTGGTCCTGGTCACTGCTGCAGGGTTCTGTCTGGTCCTGGTCACTGCTGCAGGGTTCTGTCTGGTCCTGGTTTTTGCCTCTTTAAGAAGAACTGGAGATCTTCCCTTCTCTCTTCATTTTGGCTCTACACAAAGTAACAGCCTGGTATTTAGACTCTACTGTTTGGCAGAGACAACACTATTTTAACTATTATTTAAACCATAGTTTTTAGTTTTCTGTAGCTATCTAAAATACTAAATTAAAAATAGATTAATCAAAATTAATTAATATAACTAGTGAGGTTATAATTCAAAGCTTTCATATGACATAGCCTACTTACATTTCAGTCATTATTATTAATGGTTTTTCTCATATTCTTATCACATTTCAAGAAGAGCTGGGAGAAATAAAACATTAGAGGGCAGCATGTCACTAAAACATGTTAAAAGAATCTGTCTAAAACACGATCTACCAGCACTAGCATGGCTAATATAATAAACGAGGCACTACGCAGCGGTACACAACCATTTTGTTTCTTTTTAGAAATGTATGACAAGAGCCGCCTCTCATTAGGAAGGTAACAGCGGTTACTGCTGAGCGGTAAAATGTTGGAAATACCTGCAGAACTCCTGACGGTGTAACTCTAAAGCCGTTGATGTGTTTTGGATCAAGCAGGAACCAACATGTCAGTTTAACCAATGAACAGCGTCGGGCATCGGGCTGCCTTCAGGGACAGTCGGAAATTACACTTTTCCTGGCAAATCTTTGCCGATCTCATAAGTATTTTATTTTAAAATTATTTCCAGTGGGGTGGCAGTAGGGGGTGACCAGGGGCCTGTTGGTGGTGGCAAGTGCCACCCCGGCCCCCCCTCTGGCTCCGCCACTGGGTTAGAGGACCCATCCGTCTACCAAACTACCAAAAGATTTAAAATCAAAGGTGGGAATCGTCAGGGATGCCCTTTATCTCCCTTTTTGTTTCTTCTCCCTATGCAAATTCTGGCTACTTTTATTAAAAATAATGATCTGAAAAGCATGGCAGGAAAAACTAAATTTTTAATCCATTTTCTGTAGCATCTGGTCTTAAAAACTTATCTAAATGTGAACTTCTTCCAATCAATAGTTGTGATCAATTATTTTTAAGTCTGAAGTCAACTATCGTTAAAGAGCAAACAGCAAGAATGAACAAAACCTGTAGTCAATTATTTAATCTCTGGTTGCAGATTAAATGTTGACCGTCTCTGCTCGAGTCCTGCTGAACAAAACTGAAAGTCACACTTTGCACTAAAAGCAATCAAATAATCTTTGATTTCATTTGGGCAAAAGCCCCGTCTTATTAGGAACAATGTTCTGATCGATAGACTAAGTTCAGGTGGTTTCAATGTTCTGGACTTTAATTCCTGACATTCTACATTCACAGTTATGTGGATCCAAAGATATTTCAAAAATCCTAATTCAAAGTGTCACTGGATTCCTGCACAAGTCTTTAAATCCTGGTGGCTCAGACTTTTTATCAAGATGTAACTACAAAACAGAAACGCTCCCTGTTCATTTATGCAGCTTCCTTAAACAACAACTTTCATCCTGGACATTGGTTCATAAACATAACTTTTCCCCTCATAACTGTTTTATTTGGAATAACCAAAATATTAGCTACAAGCAAAGAACTGGGTGGAAAATGATATTCTATTTTATTGTTTTCGAATCAAAGGAAAATTTCATGTTGATAAACTACATAGTTTCATCTTATTTTTTCCTATATTTAGTCTCTACCAACAAAAAGTCTCTCAGAATAATATACGTTACCATAAAAACAAAAATGTGAATTTTATCTTGGATCTGTTTAACAACCTGGTTATTATTCTTCTGTGAAGAGAATTCATTTTTTGTTATTGACTTTTGTTCAATTAAGTTTCTTATGTATACTTTGTAAATTATATTTTACTAATTATCTACTTCCCCCTGTAATTGGAGATATAGATATTATTTATAATGTATAAAGGTCTTTTCTATGTCATTTTAATGAGCTCTGATTATGTTTTATTAGAAAATGCATCTTTATAGTGTCAGTAATGCTGAAATTAATAGCAAATAAAAACTTTGTGCTATTCTGATTTAGTAATGTAGTGACATTAGTTGTGTTACCACCCCACGCCACTAGAGGCAGCATCAGGCCCAAAAAGATGCGACTGAGAAAAGTGAAAGAGTGAAAATCCTTCCTAAAGGTGAAAATATCACAGATTTCAAAGGAAAATAAAAACGAGAGGATAATATTGGAAATAGCGCCCCCTTCATTTCCAGAGTGCAATGGTCCTGTTTCCATATAAGGTCTGAGGCTGACAGCGGTCCGCTCCGCCCCTTCCTGTTCGCTGCAGCAGGTTCTTCTCGCTCAGAGCGACCCGACCTGAAGCACCTGACTGTTGTTCCGCGGTTGTCCTGCAGGGGGCATCATCACGAGACTATTTGTTAAAAACATTTTTATTTTATCTTTATAAAAATGAAAATAATTATTTCCAGCTGCAGATGACATCACTGATGACGTCACTCAGATGAGGTCTGACCGCCGGCGGCTCCTCAGGCTGTAGCGGTGCTGCGGGAGGTGGCGGGGGGGGGGGGGGGGGAGAATAAGGGGGGCGGGGGTTAATAACCAGAACGAAAAACCGGGTTTCCCTCCACAACCGGACACACCTTCCTGTCCTCCACCAGGACGCTGTACACCAGGGGTGGCGGAGTCTGGACTGATGCATGATGGGAAGAGGAGTGGAAGAGGAGACGGGCGCTCTGACCTGAAGGAGAACCAGGGAGGTCAGAGGTCATCAGGTGAGACAGGCCGCATCATGGTAAAACCTCCATTAGTAATTATGCTTATCGATTCAACAAAACATTTAATTTTTATCCCTTAATATGAAACTAAAAACCAAAGTTTGACATTTTAAAATACAAACTGCAGAGAATAAAAATAATGTTGAATAAAATCTCTAAATATGGAGGAGAGACCTGATCCGTCAAAACTCAGACCAGAACTTGGATGATTCTGGTTCCTCTGGTTTTACTGGTTTTACTGGTTATAGTGACTTAAAGGTGAAAAGCTTCTGAGCTCTGCATTTTCCACAGCAGAGGCCCGAAGCTTTAACTCCGCCCCTCTAAAGTCAGCTGACCTGAAGGCGCCATGTGGGAGGAGCCTGTGCCCAGTGATGACATCATACTGAACTCCTCTTCCTCCTCTTCCTCCTCTTCCTCTCTGCTCCGTAGCCTTTCTGCTCTTGCTGTCTTCTGGAAATCAACCAGCAGGTGGTGCTGTTTAGGAATGAACCAGCAGATGATCCGGGTGTGTTCAGGTGCGCCCCCTGTTCACCTCACCTTCAACTGCAGCCGACGGTCCTCCAATTTCTTCTTCTCCTGTGTAAACCTCTCTGTAAATGACAAGCAGGTCCTTTAAGCCCAGCCCTGACGCACCTGACCTGGTCTCACCTGGACACTCACCTGCAAGCCGTAGCGCCTCCTGCAGGTTGCTCTGCGTCTCTCTGAGCTGCTGCAGCACTTCCAGGCTCTGCTGCACCGGGTCTCTGTAGCGAACACACACCAGCAGCAGAACACACAGGGCAACACACACCGAGAGGCGCCGCAGCGCAGCAATGTACGCTGAGACCAGCTCCTGTACACAACGGCTTCTGAATTACTCACTGAAACATGCAATGTTACGACTTTACCTACCGAAACACGCAATGTTACGACTTTAGTTTTTGTCTTATAACTACGACTCTTGTACTTCAATATTCTTTATTGTTGCGACTAATTTTTATTACCATTTTTGTATTATTACGATTTTATTCTTGTATCATGACTGTCATTCATTTTGTCTTGACGTTGTCCAGGAAGCTTTTTCAGCCAATAATCTTCTGAACAGGGATGTGGTCATGTGACCTGATTATTTTCTTGAGCAGCACAGGAAGTGATTGGTGGCATCTTGGTGATTAATTTATTTATTGCTTCTGGTATTAATTTTTCCAGAGAACCTGAACACATCATCTTATGTTGTGATTAAACTGGGTCACTTCCTGTTTTTGTTGGTCAATCTGGACGCTGGACAAAACAACCAGTTATTTCCCAAAGACCCCCCCTGCCCTAAGCCCCGCCCCCAGGTGAGTCTACCAACCATATGAAGGTGTTCTGGTTGGTCGGAGCTCAGCACATGCTGGTAGATCTTCTTCTCCAAGTAGAAGTTGACGCAGACCAAGGCCAGCAGCAGCAGCCTGGACCCAGGGGAGGAGAGGTCACTCAGAGGTCACCTGTTCTGGTTTTCAAGGCTCTACAGAATTCTCTGGATCTTAAATCCAAGCTGCAGCTTTACTAGTAAACGGTGCAGCTGCTCCTCCTGCTGGTGGAAGCTGGAACTGCCAATGTAGAAGCAAACATGCAGGAGCAGGTAACAGGTAAAAGGAAGGGGGGGAGCTACCTGGCACTGGAGGAGCGAGGGGTGGAAGTGATGAGGTAGGAGGTGCAGAGCGCGGCTGCGTTGTAGCAGCAGGAAGTCAGGCTGTGAGCCTCCATCAGCAGGAAGCCCTGCAGGAAGGAGAGCCGCTGGAAGAGATGCGACAGCGCCACCTGCTGCTGCCTGGAGGCGCTGCTGAGGTCAGAGAAGACCGCCTGCACACCTGGAGGGATTGGAGAGGGAGCAGGGGACAGGTGAGACAGGGGGGGACAATCAGCAAACTGAGATGCATCAGAATGATTCCTTGACCGACTGAATGACCGCTGAACAAAACGAGATCTTTACCCAGACTTTAGTCTGGGTAAAGTGTCTTACCCTGAGGAGTCTCTCAGGGTGGCTCGTAGATCCTCTCCATTGGACAGGATTTCTTTCTGTGCCTTTAAGGCGACACTCTGGGCTTCCATCAGCTCGTTGGCCATCTGTCTGGTGGACTGAAGCTGATCAGCAACACCTGCTGAGGCCTCCGTCAGCCTCAACACAAGTTAATGTAGCAGATTAGCGGCATGTTGAGTTAGCATAATGCTAACAGTGTGGGAGCAGGTCAGAGGTCAGCAGAAACAAAGAGAGCTGAATGAGCCTGAATGTTGGTGAATGTCTGCACCAGGCCGACGTCAATGTTTCCTATCAATAATCATTTATTATGTGATCAGAGATGATCCAGAGGAAACCAGACAATAACTATTATTCATAAATCAAAATGTTAATACTTCTGTATTTTCACTCCACAATAAATGTTTTAGCTTAGAAACAACGTGATCATTGTTGTTTTTATTTTGGTTTGTAAAACTGGCAGAAAACTTGTTTTAAAATGATGATCAACATTTTCAACTCTTTTTTTTCAAAACTACATTTAAAAGAAATTGTTATTTTTTTATGTTGCATATATTAATTTTGTTATCTAAATAGAAAGAAATAAAAAGTTAGTAAAAATATGCAAAACCTGGTTAAAACCGACAGGGTTAAGAAAAGTTCCTGCTGCTCACCTGTGCATGGTGCTTTCTGCGCGGCTCTGCCAGGCCTCCGCCTGCAGGAAGTGGCAGATGGAGTGGGTGTGGGTAAAGAACTCAGTGTAGGTGTTGAAGGCCACGGGATCCATCCCAGCAGTACACCTGCTGACCTCTGACCCTCAGGGCAGGATGGGAAATCCCTGCCTGAGCTGAAGAGAAACAGGTTGAAAGGCAGATCTGAGTTGTAGTAAACAGAACGGTCACAAGGTGGCAGCACTCTCTGACAACTCATCAGCTCAGTTCAAACAAAAACAAAAAAGACAAATTAACATCAAGAAAGAGAAAATAAAAGCCCAACAGGAAGTCATAATTATGAGACAAAGTCATCCTGTGACTTTAAAACTCAAAATCATGACTTTCTGATGGCTTTTATTTTTCCTTTCCTGGTGGAAACATAAAAACTTTAAAATGTAATTTCAGGATAAAATGTAGAACCTTTAGAAAACAACATTATGGTTTCCAAAGTGTGGTGTGGGGGCCAGCTGTGGCCCCTGGCATGATTCTGTGTGGCCATTGACTGCAGAGCAACAATGGTACCAACTGGACCCGTGAGCAAAGGAGACAGAGAGTTTCATTACCAAAATAAAAGCATATTATGAAGGAAAATGTATCATTTTAGGTTTTGATTTCTTACCTGGATCAGAACCAGGAACCCAAATCCTGGTTCTGGTTCAGACCTACTGCAGGAAACACGGCGACACCGGAACCGCTTCGGTCTGGTTTCACTGAACTGCAAATGTTTCCTTCATTTACCTCAAATCTTCATTTTCAGCTTTTTTTTTTTTTTTTTTTTTAAACAACAAATTATTTTACATAAAAAAGGAAAATATTAAAATATTTCATCTTTGGACAGAACAGGTGAGTCCAGAACTATAGTGACGTCATAGTTTAATAACCTTCACGTGACGATGTCGTCACATCCCAGAAAAGCCACGTTTTCACATCAGAACCGCGCGGTTCTGACCAGAGTCCAACAGAACCGGACTCTGGGTCTGTTTCTCTGCTGCAGCGCAGTGAACAGAACCACTAGGTTCTGTTCTGGTTCTGAAGAATCCAGTGCGGCCGGTTCTCCCTCCCGGTTCCGACCAGCTGCTCACCTGCTCAGGTGACAGTGGGTGAAGTGCAGCGCCAGGCGGCTCTGACTGTGACGTCATCTCCCTGCAGCGCGTCCAGCTGTTCCAGCGCGCGCGCCCAACACCCGCCGTACTGCGGCTGCGCGGCGAGGCTCTGGATCCGCCGCAGCGCCATCCTCCCGCGCTCAAGGTCCGGAACCCGAACCGGAACCGGGTCCGAGGATGAGGGATCCGCACAGCAGCAGCAGCGACGCGGCCGCATACTCCATCCTCACCTGCCTTCAGCTCAGCCAATCAGAGAGCCGCGTTTTCACCTGCTCAGGTCACGAGGGCCGTGACCTTTTGAGGGTCATTAACGGCTCCGTCAACAGGTGCTGAGCGGAACCACGTGACCTGACAGGAGCTGCGCTCCTCTGATTGGAGGAATAATGAAACACGAAGTTGGATCAATAAAAAAAAAATATGATTCATGATTTGATTGTTCAGGCTGCAGCAGGAAGATGTGACGTGTCACCATTTTTACTCATGTTTATTCATGAATCCTGCATATTAATTTCTGCCTTGTTATTAAAAAACATTGGGCTCTGACCGCCAACCTTTAGACCTGCAGGTTTCTGTCTGATTTACGGCTGAATTCTGATGACGTCACGCATTTCAGCCGATATGCAGCTGAGACTCAACCGGACCAGAGGATTCAGTCTGGCCCAGACTGACCCAGTCTGGGCCAGACTGACCCAGTCTGGCCCAGACTGACCCAGTCTGGCCCAGACTGACCCAGTCTGGCCCAGACTGACCCAGTCTGGCCCAGACTGACCCAGTCTGACCCAGTCTGGCCCAGACTGACCCAGTCTGGTCGTCCTGCTGTGGATCTGGATCAATATTTTAATGAACTTTATCCTTGTTTATTATCCTTCAGCTTGATGGGGTCATAACATGCTGATAAAAGGCAGCACAGCCATTTAATAACCTCTGAATAATCCAAAGCTGAGAGAATTTTATCACATCAGATCTTTGCTTGAAACCAGGCGTCTCAAACTCCAGTCCTGGTGGCCCTGGGCCCCTGCAACATTTAGATGAGCCTCTGCTGCATCTGAACAGAATACTGAGACATTCAGGCTCTGGGGATCTGATCTACACCAGGTGGAGGTAATTAAGCCATTTCATTCCAGGGTTTTGTGCCTGGAGTCAGACTGCTGGTTAAAAGCCCTTTCATTTCTTATGCAGTTTCTCAGAATCACCAGCAGAGGGCAGTGGTTTAATCTCCAGCTCTTGTTCAGCCCAGTTTCCTTGTTTCGCTGCTATGAGATATCCTCCATCATTCTAATAAAATAATGATAAATCCTAATAATACCTTCATCCTGCATAAATGTGATTAATATTGAAAGCCTGAAAGATGCAGCAGGATGAAGCTCAGTGGGTTCTGGATCAGACCGGTGAGGAAGAGTCAAACACAGAGACCAGGCATGACAGGGACAACAAATGGTTTTAGTTAGAAAAAAAAAATAAGAAAACAGGTAAAAACTAGTTCTTCTACAGCGACGGTGTTTTCTGGAGTTTCACTGAATTCCAACCAGAGTAAAAGCAGAATATTCATCCTCAATATTAGCAACTATGAAGTCACCACACACATTACTACTAAGGTCTAGAAACAACATGGCTCGGCTGACATGGTGGCTCCTGGCAAGACACACAATATTTTATTATTATTAATATAGGCACTAAACTCTGGAACATGCAATATGGTGGCTGGTTACTGCAGATTGTGCTGGGTCGAGTCGGTGGAGCGGGTCCAATCAGAGAGGAACGTTTCTGCGGTGGCGAGCAGCTGATGGGTTCACTGCTCTGAGCAGGCGGCGGCGCGTACGCAGAGGCCGGGCTACGCTAAACGGAGCCGGGTTACTGGATCCAGAACCAAGAGACACTGGGAGCTTCAGGTCAGAGTCACAGAACCCTAACAGGAAGCTCCAGCAGGTCACAGTTCATCTTCCTGAAGACGTGTTGGTTTCTGCGTGATGACTCTACAGCATGACCCCTCAGAGACTCTGAAGGCCCTCACACTTCAAGAGCCAAAGTCAGCTCTCACTGACGCAGACGCCATCTTGTTTGCAAAGATGTCTACCTCCTTCTCAACGCCAGGTCGAACTACTTTCACAGAGCTCTGTGGTCAGACGTTTATTCAGACAGAAATGTTGATATTTTGCTTCAACTAGTCCACTTCCACTGCCCAGTTTACATTTCTACATGATTACTTTAGAGGGACGCTTATGTGACGCGATGGGGAATTACATCATGCAAATTGAAAGCCAACTTAGGAAATGTCGCAACAAAGAAGAAAAACAAATTAGCCCTGAATCATTGAGCCCATAGCAGACGCGCTCAAGTCCGGTCCTCCAGGGCCGGCCTGCAGCTCTCAGACGCTTCCCTGCTCCAGCACCGCTGAACCCAAAGTCTGGCTGGTTACCAGGCCTGTTCAGAGCCGATCCGGTCCGTCCGAGTCAGGATAAGAGTTGCAGGACGGAAGCTCTGGAGGACGGGACTTGAGTTACACAAAGAGTCATGGCGTGAATGAGCAGGAAGTAGAGCTTATAAACTAGCATGGACCAAAACCTTTGTGCTGGAGGTCTGGACTTTTGAATTTCTCCAGGTTTCGTTCCTCTGGTAAAACACGGACCGGACTGCTTGTTGCCTCCATCTCTCCTTCAGCGCATTAACCGTTTTTTGGAAGAGCCAAAAATCACCTCACACAAGCGTAAAAAGTTGTTTGTGAAATCGAGGAAGTTATTTTGAATGTTACCATTTCCATCAACCTTTTCTAACGCAACACTTCAAAACAGGCATGAAAAACCCTGGATGGAACCGCAGCGGCATCTCGCAATGTCTGCTTCCAGTCGGTCCTGGTGAACCGGGTGCAGCTGGAGTAACAGCAACAGAGATGATTGAACTGAAGGTGTTGCTGGATGTCCTTAGTGGTGAGATTGGGCTGTTGGTCAGACACTAAACGACCACAGAGCAAGAACTAGCCAAACATTTCCTTCTGATACTGTCTGCGGTTTCGTTAAGAACGCCTGAAACACCACATGGATTCAGCGGTAAAGCTGGCAAGGAATCTCAGTGTAATGAGTGGCTGCGTCATCAGCAACAGGAACTGATCAAACCATTTCATGGTGACTGCAGCTCAGAAAGCATCCTGACGCCTCTTAACTGAGACTCTCAGATCCGTCCTCTCTGCACAGCCGGATCCAACAGAACCACCTTTCCTGGTTAGACCTGGACCATGAACCTGAGCCACATTGGCCTCTGCAAACGCCGGCCCCGGTTGAAGGCCTGCAGGGTCTCTGAGCGACATGCAGGGGCTTGATTGTATAAAGTTGAGATGTGCAAACTGTTCCAGACATCTGACGTAAAGACACATTTAGAATGGGTCCTTTCCCACACATTCATTATCAAAAGAACTCAAATAAAGCTACTGTAGGCATGGGTTTGGTTTGATATCAAAAGTGCTTACGGTAGAAACAAAATTTGAGAGAAACATACAAGTTCATGAAGACCAGTTTAGGAAAAATCCTGGAAGAACTGGCTGAACTGGAAATGTTGAAACACCAATGAGCAGCTTTTCTTATCAGCCGGATTCATCAGATCCTGAATGAGCTGAGAAGAACCATGAACTCCTCAAGCGGTTCAAATCCCTCTGAACCAGGCCGTCAGACTCGGGGTTCCAGCTTGTTCCAGATTCTGAGGAAAACTGGAAGAGGACTGAGAACTTTAACACTTTTGATCTCAGGCAAAATGGCGAGAGGCAAGAGTGAGCGCAAGAACTGAGAACACTAAAAGAAAGCCTCTGCTTTTTAGGTTTCATGGAAAACCTTGAAAAATAAAGATGAGACATTTTAAGAAACCAATTTAAGGTGCAAACGCCACATTGCCTCGTAGACAGACTTCAGTCAAGGACTGGTTTGAGGAAAGGACTCTCAGTCACCGTGGGCCATGTTAGAGTCAGGGCTGTTGGTAATATTACTTCTTAAAGCTGTATAACAAAGACAAACAATCAACTACTAAATAAAAAACAGATTATATTCCGGAAGCAACATTTTATCAGAGTAATGTGTTGTTTAGCGACGGTTTTTCGTTCCAAACTACTCCCCACCTCCATATGGAGACTAACAGGATGCAACAGCTGCCTTTAGATTATATACACACACACTTTTTCCTTTTCGTTTGTTTTGTTCTAGAAAAAGACTCTATTCGTTCCCCAGCGCCAAACCAGCTGTACCTTCTACAACTTCACAAAGTCTCCAGACAGAATCAACAGTAGAAGCTGAGACAGTTCTTCCAGCTCCTGTTTGAAAACAGAGTGAGGTCCATACAGCTCCATGAACAGCACGGCCATAGTCCTCCGTCTGGGGTTGACTCGTCTATAAGGTCACCAATCTGCTTGCCTTCCACTGACCAACCAATCAGCTGACTCTTTCACTGACAGCAGTTCGTGACTCTACGGTTTCCTCACAGCTGGGACGGGAACGGTGGACTGTGGGACAATGTCTCTGAGCTCCTTGCTGTCACCTGCTGCCTCTGGCTCCACCCTCAGTCGAGCCCTACCGTCTGCTCCAGGCACAAGACTGGACCCTGCTACTCCAGGAGGTCCAGGTGGCACAGAGCTGGAAGGTCTTGATGTGCTGTTTGAGCCTCTTTCACCTCCTAAAGCTTCTCTGGTATCTGATCCTGAGAGCAGCTCTCTCTCTTCCCTCCATCCTGATGTCCTCCATGCTGACGTCTCTTCTTGGGAACTGGCTCTCTTGGGTAGGCTTGGTGCTCAGGTCCTGAGGCTGTTCACTCTGGTTCCGCTGAGCAGGAATGGGATTGGGATGGACGTGGCTGGATGATGAGGGTCTGTGAGAAACAAGGTTCTGCGCATGTAGCCTTGTGTGTTGAGAGAGGACTGGGGATGCAACTGGGTTTGAAAGCTTTGAAAGTGTGGATGTGTTTGGGATTGGGGAATGGGTGGCCTAGGCTGGGTGGGAGATTGACTGGGTGGGGCTCTATGTGGATTTGGGACATGGTGTTGCAAGGTCTGTCTCATACGTGTTTGAGGCAGCATCTGAAGGCCAGATTGCAAGTGAGGATCAGGTTGAGCTGGAACCCTTGTCTGCAGCTGGCTTTGATTTTGTGTTGGGACCCTGGTCTGTGGTGGACTCTGAAGATGTCCTGAAGTTCTTGCCTGGGGTTCACTCTGAAGTTGAACTGGCCCCTGGTCTGTGGTTGACTCTGGACTTGTGTTGGTGTCTTGGTCTGGGGTTGACTCTGGACTTGTGTTGGTGTCTTGGACTGGGGTTGACTCTGGACTTGTGTTGGTGTCCTAGTCTGTGGTTGACTCTGGACTTGTGTTGGTGTCCTAGTCTGTGGTTGACTCTGGACTTGTGTTGGTGTCCTAGTCTGTGGGTGACTCTGGACTTGTGTTGGTGTCTTGGTCTGTGGTTGACTCTGGACTTGTGTTGGTGTCCTAGTCTGTGGTTGACTCTGGACTTGTGTTGGTGTCTTGGACTGGGGTTGACTCTGGACTTGTGTTGGTGTCTTGGACTGGGGTTGACTCTGGACTTGTGTTGGTGTCCTAGTCTGTGGTTGACTCTGGAGTTGTGTTGGTGTCCTAGTCTGTGGTTGACTCTGGAGTTGTGTTGGTGTCTTGGACTGGGTTGACTCTGGACTTGTGTTGGTGTCCTAGTCTGTGGTTGACTCTGGACTTGTGTTGGTGTCCTAGTCTGTGGTTGATTCTGGACTTGTGTTGGTGTCCTAGTCTGTGGTTGACTCTGGACTTGTGTTGGTGTCCTAGTCTGTGGTTGACTCTGGACTTGTGTTGGTGTCTTGGTCTGTGGTTGACTCTGGATTTGTATTGGTATCCTAGTCTGACGTAAACTCTGAATTTGTGTTGGAGGCCTGGACTGGTGTTGACTTGAATCTGTGTAGGTAATCTGTCTTGGGATTGAGCCTGTGGTTGCGTCTCAATTCTTGCCTGTGATTGAGGCTGAATTTTGAGTGGTGTCTTGGTTTGGGACTGTGACTGAGATTGTGTTTGAATTCTTGGCTGAGGTTGGAGTTGGGGCTGAACTGAGGTCTGAGGGTGGGATTGTTTAATCTGGGATTGGATATGAGGCAAATGTCTTGGCTGAATCTGAGGCTGGAGTGCTGTGGAGGACTGGACCTGTGATTGTGAATGCCTAGTTTTGAGATGGCTGAGCATGCAGCACAGGTGGGGACTTAGGTGGATCAGTCTGATGGTGGCTTTGGTGCTGGGCTGTGGAGTGACTGGGCTGACTGGTTGGTAGACAATGGGTGACCGAGGGTTTGGATTTGGGGCTGTAGGGACCGAGTCTCAGGCAGTAAATGTCTGGTGGAGGATGACTGGGATACTTGCAGAATATGGGCTTGTGATGGACTGGGTAATGAAGTATGAGGACAGGAATGGGGTTGGTGGTGTGGTGGAGAAACAGGTTGTAAAGATTCAGGAGGGGGCTGAGGCACAGACTTTTGGTGTGGTTTGGGGGGAACCTTTTTTTCAGGGGTTTGATGAGGCACAGTCTGGGGATCAGCTTCCGGCCTGGGTTGGCTAGGAGGAGACTCAGAAAGTGTCAGAGGAGGAGCTGGGTGATCTAATGGTGAGCCAGAGGACTGTTGGTGGCGATGATGATGGTGGTGGTGATGATGGTGTTTATGAGGTTGTCGTTCCTTCCTTTTGTGGCTTTTTGAAGGGATGATGCTACTACTGCTGCTACTCTTTCCACCCCCTCCTTCATCTTCACCAACATCCTTGCCTTTGCTTCCTTCATCTCCAGATTCTCTTTTTTCCTTGTGCTTCTGGCACTTATGTGACTTGTGTCCATGGGGTTGGCTCTCGTCTGAAGCAGAAGGTTGCTTCTCTGACTGGCTTCCTAAAGTAGATGTAGGCTTTGGGTCTGAGCTCGGACCTCCCTCCGCCTTTCCTCCCTTTTCCTGTGCTGCACCGGTGCTTCCAGGCTCAGCAGGTGTAACCAGTGGAGCTTGAACACTCTCCATCTCTTCCACAGTTTCTCTTGTTTTGCGCTTTTGATTGGCAGAGCCGTTTCCTGAACAACAGGTTTAATGGAAGACTCCTTAGCCGCTCTCCGTTTGGCTTCAGCCACCATAATGGCAGCTGCGGTGTAGCTTCCAGCTGTTGAGCTACCAGAGGCTGTGGTTGAAGACGTGGATGCAGCAGTGACTGTTGATGGTGCAGAGGTTGATCCTGGTTTCCTTCCTCGTTTTTTGGGAGCAGCCTTGGGTGGAGGTGGAAGTTCCTGTTCTGATTTTCTCTTTCTGCCTGGCCGGGACTTGGGCACTGCGGTAGGAGACACCACCTGCAGAGGAAAAACCAGATCAGCAGAAGCACGAGTTATGATTGTGGTCACAGACACAGTTGCACAGGGTGAATTTACAACTCAACCTTTAAAGCTGCGAGTTTTATCTTCAATATAAAAATGTCCAGGTGAGGGACTGAACAACCGTCATACCTTTGATGGGGTTGCAGAGGAGGACTCAGCCTTGCCAAAAGGCATTTTAACCAGCAGTTTTCCTGGAGTTTTCTCAACAACTCGCTTCATGGCCACACCCTCAGTGGCCTGACGCATTTTTCCACTGCCTACACAAATACAAGAGATGAACACAGAAGAACCACTTATGAAAAGCTGTTCTTGATTTAATGACTCATCTGCAACTTCTGCTATCCCGGCATGTGTACCTTTGGGCCGCCCTCGGCCTCGTCCTGATGGTTTCACCGCTTTTGGTTTTTGGGAGGGCGCTTTTCACGACGGGATGGGCTTCCGCGCCCCGTGACAGTAAAATCAAAATCATTGGGATCGGTCTGCTTGTCACCAATCTTCTCAAAGTAGGCAATGAGTTCCACCTTTGACCGAAATGCCTTTCCCTCCGAGCTTTACAGAGCAAAAACAGCTAAATGTTAATGGCATTCATTTGAGACTGTATTCTTAAGCACCAAAGGGAACCGTCATCATGTTGATCATGACTTACTTGATCAGGTAGACATCAAACTTCCCCGCAGAGCGTCCAGACTTTCTCTGCTTCAGTTTCCGGGTCCAGCCTTCAGGCAGCGACGGGTCATCGTACATCGGCCCTCGGTCTCGAATGACGGAGCGCCGTTGCCTGGGAGAGCCTGCAGACTCGGACCCTTGGTCTGAGGGACCCGCCACTGGTTTGCCACCTAAATGGTGGAAGGACAAATAAACATTTCTGCACATCATTCTGGCTGTTACCTCTCCAACTCTCCATGTGTTCTATACCTGGCTCTGTGGCTCCACCCCCACCTGTGGCTGCTCACTAACTGCTGAAGGGGTGGTTGAGGCCGCGCACTCGGCCCCCTGGTCACCATGACGGCGCTCCCTGCGTGGCTTCTTTGTCTTACTGTGTGACCTGTCTCTCTGTCTGGCTGAGGGTTGGGGGTCTCCCTCCTCACCTTCTTGTCCCTCCCTGGGAAAAATATGACCCTGTTAATGTTGCATCTCTCAATCACAGCAAACTGTCCATCAGCAACTGGAGTACAAGTCTTCATGTGCAGCACTGGCAGCTTTACCAGCTAGTGCTAACTGAAAGTGTTTGCTGAGAGTTTTACTGTCCGATAAGTGACATGACCATGACGGTCCCCCTGCCTGTGGACCGCAGCGTTACGCCTCAGAGCCGGTGGCGTTATTAGTGTTAGTTTCTCTACTTTTCTGCTGAGTTTAGATAGAAAACTTTAGAACCAATTTGAATAATGAGCTGAATTTGATGTTCTACTATTGTATGTAGCAGGGATGCTTTTGTTTAAATGTTGCTAGGCAACATTTGGTTTAAACTTGGGATATAAAAATAAACTGAAGTGAGTGGATGGAAACCTCTGAATATTAAGAAAAACTGATTTCTGTCATTATTCTGACATCAGACAGAAATATTGTTTTTAATCCTGACAGGAAGGATCATCCGATCAGTGATCGGCT
The DNA here is from genome assembly GCF_027474105.1 of Poeciliopsis prolifica. Lineage (NCBI taxonomy): Eukaryota > Metazoa > Chordata > Actinopteri > Cyprinodontiformes > Poeciliidae > Poeciliopsis > Poeciliopsis prolifica. The sequence goes on along the minus strand of NW_026562457.1, from coordinate 1,091,443 downwards.
GGTTGAGTCTTTCCGTTTCTAAACACATCCGTCATCAGCTTCTGTCTGACTTTAATTATTAATCAGATAAACAGATGCGTCTGTGCAGTGATCAGTTTTACATCGCGATTGCTTCAAATTAAAGTTCTACGGATCTGTTCCTTCAGAATGCGCCGGACCGGACCGGACCGGGAGGAGAGGAGAACCGGACCAACTATGCAAATAATAAAGGAAAACTAGACGATATTTAAACACTTTGTCATGAGAGGCACACGGCTGGAAGCTTCCTCTCAACTGATCCGAAGTGATCTGCTTCTGATCAGTTGATCTTTGAGAGATCAACTGATCAGAACCAGATCTGGAAGCAGGTTCTACAGGCGATTAACATTTTAAAAGGAGTTTGACGGTTTGACAATGAAAGTCTGACAGCTTTAACCAGAAACAATGATGTGAATGAAAGTTGTTTCTCAATCTTTTATTAAGGGTCCAAACCTGGTTCTGTGCGGAAAGTAATCACACCCTGACCCAGATTCCCACGGCTGAGTCTCACAACTTTGACCCGCTTTGCTTTGGACGTCATGCAGGTTCAGAAGCAGCACAGCAGCCCACAGCATCACACTACCTCTGCCGTGTTCGATGTTCTGGTTTTCCTCTAGACGGAACCGGACCCACATCCGGTCCGCCTCAGCCTCATCGGCCCACAGAACATTTCCCCACAGGGTTCCTGACCTCTGACCTCAGCTGAGGCCGTGGTTCTGGTGGGTCATTCTGCTTCAAGCGTGGGTACTGGTTCTGAGCCGGTTCTGTTGTTCTTAGGAAGCTTTAACCAGTAGAATGAGCTGGACCGGGCCGCTCCAGAACCGGGATGTTTGTGATTGGACGGGTAAACCAGGTTCGGTTCTGACCCGGTTTTGTCTGACTGATCCGAACTCTGCTTGTTGTTTGCCGTTGTAGGTTGAAACAGGAAGTGAGCAGCTCACACATTGAAACCACAGACGGACACGCGCGCCCGTGTCTGCGCACGCTCCTGCTCAGCGGCACTCCGGCAGCGGCTATCTGCCTGCTAGCGGAGGAACCGGGGGCGTGGGGCAGTTAACCCGAGTTATTCTGGGGCGCGTGCGTGTGCGCGCGCTCGCCAGCAGCTAGCCCGTTAGCTGTGACGGAGCGGCAGCCCTGCAGCCGCCGCGCTCCTCCCCGGCCTGCGCGGCTCCTCCCGGGCAGCGCGAAGCCCGCCGCGGACCTACGGAGCTCCGGCAGCGGGGCTCCGAGGAGCCTCGCTCCGGGCTCACTGTGTGACGTTATTGCCGCTAACCCCGCTCCGCGGAGACGGCCCGGGGTGAAAATCTGCGCACTTTGCGTCATAAGCTGTGCGGAGGAAACAGCGGCGCTAAACTGAACGGGAAGCCGCGGGAAGAGAGGATGGAAGAGGAAAACACTTACAGTCTGTCCGCTCCGCGCTCCGCGGCGGCCATTTTTATTTAAATAAATAAATTTATATTAAAAAAACTCCAAACATCTCCGCTGTCCTCCGTCAGCAGCGAAACACCGCGAGATCTCAGCCAATAGCAGCCAAGACAATCAACCAGGCGTCGTAATCCCGCGAGATTTTATGTTGGTGACGTCAGGCTGAGGCTTTCAGGGACCTCTCGGAAATTTTCCTTCACTTCCTTCAGAAGTTTGAACAGAGGATCTTTTTATTTCTCCTCCATCTCCTATGGCACGGCTGAACTACTCTACTAAATATTTCTGATCACTAAATATGTCTCCAGTACAAATAGGAGAAATCGCCATGATCTATCGAAACATTGCTAAGTTTTTGATATCACGCCTTGTTGTTTTCAAGCGATGGTGAGCCCGGCAGTATTTGTTTCCCCCAAATTTTTTACGCAAAAACTCCTCATTCAGGATATGTTCTGAAAACTGTAATATTTATTGTCACATTTCCTTCCCTTACCTGCTTATTATTATTACAATTGAAACTTTATTTGCAAACTATACGTTCATTGTTGCACTAATGAAATCAAAACCATAAATAAGATGATAAAAACATTTGTAGTCAAACAAAATGAAAGCAAACAAAAAATAATTACATAAAACAATGGAAAATATTATAATTACCATTATTCAAACGTCATTGGCAGTGTTTATGTCTGTAGTTACATTAATACACATATAGACATTAAAAATATAACATAAATAAATACTTAGCAATTGAAAATGGAAAACATATTTCTACTTCTGTTATTTTGCTGCAGTACCAGATTGAAGCAGCAGGTGGCAGAGTGGCTCAGTGGAGCAGCTGGTAGAACTGGTGATGCCTTGCAGTAAGAAGGTTCTGGGTTCTAATCCCTGCCTGGAGGTTCTTCTGGTGCATGTGTGGGTTCTCTGGCTTCCTCCCAGGCCAGAACTGGGACCGCCTATCTGGCCCCGGATCCGGTTCTGGTCCCGGTTCCGGCCTGTCCAGCCGTGAGGAGCTTGTAGCTCCTCACGGCATGGTGGCCATTCAGGCAGGAAACTGATCTGTGGTTCAGGAGAAGTTCTGTATATCAGCTTCCTGTTGGGTCAGAACTTTCTGGGTCACAGATTCTGTTCGACCAGTTCTGAATGTCAAAGAGCCTGGAGGACGAGGAACTGGACTGGTGCTCATTTACTCATCCTGTGTGTGTGTGTGTGTGTGTGTGTGTGTGTGTGTGTGTGTGTGTGTGTGTGTGTGTGCGTGTGTGTGTGTGTGTGTGTGTGTGTGTGTGTGTGTGTGTGTGTGTGTGTGTGTGTGTGTGTGTTCAGGCGGCTCTGAAACCAGAACCACAGAGGAAGCGGCTATAGACCAGAAGTCCTCACATGATCATATCGACATATTTCTCTAGGGTTCTTTTGGACCCGATCAGAACTGCAGAACCTGGCCCTGGCCAGGAGGACTCAGAGAACCAGAGCCCGGTTCCAGAGAGGCAGCATTCCCATCTGGAGTCCAGGTTCTGGTTCAGACACTAAATCTGTGTTGAGCTCCTCACAAAGATAGCAGAGTGGGCGTGTCTACTGACAGGATATGAGTCACTTCAGTCAAACACAACAGGAAGTCTTCATGCAGCACTTCCTGTAAACGAAATAAAAGCCCCACAATCCCAACAGGAAGGCCAACTCAGAGGTGGCGGTTCTGTTCCAACCCAAACCCAGCAGAGACAGCAGGTCAGGATCCACCGGCTTTCCAAACAGAACCACAGTCTGATGCAGACGGTCAGAACCAAACACGTAGAATCCAGCAGGATCCAGCCCAGAACCGGGTCTTGAGATCAGCTGAGGTTCTGACGTCTGGAACCATCAGGTCCAGAACTGATGGTTCTGTTTGTACTGGAGATGGAAAAGCAGCAGGATCTCACAGAAGTTCTGTTGGTTCTCCTGCCTCTGGTTCTGACCCAGTTACTGCTGTTCTACAAGTTCTATCTGTTTTATTTTAAAGGGCCAGTATCACGTGTGTTCCACTATGTGTGTGTGTGTGTGTGTGTGTGTGTGTGTGTGTGTGTGTGTGAGTGTGTGTGTGAGTGTGTGTGTGAGTGTGTGTGTGAGTCATCCCAACATGGCTCCTCTGTTAACCCTTTAAAACCAGTGTTCCTCTGAGCAGCAGCTCCTATAGTAAGCTCAGCAGATGTCTGCTAATTTCTTCTGGCTAGTCTGCAGGAGGAGAGTCATGGAGGACGGCTGATGTGTGATGCGGAAGCTCTGATACTGCAGCTCAGGGAGGAGCTGCATCTCGAAGGCGGGGCTAAGTCCACCCGAGCGTTTTGGAGCTGAATGGTTGCCATGGAGATTAAAGGATTTCTCAAACACAAACACAAAATAAAACGTGTTGCAAAGCTCAAATACGTCAATTTTACATGATACTGTCCCTTTAATACTATTGAGAACTTCCGGATCAGAACCATCCGGTCCAGATTGTTCACAGAACTTTGCAATATCCTTCCAGCTACTAAGGCCAAAGGTCAGATAGTTTCATTTTGCAGCTGCACTCTGGCCGGATGGAGCAGTTTGGACCTGTGCAGGCGCGTTTTCCGGTACTGGGTTCTACCTGTTCGAACCCGTACATGTTGCGTCTACCTGCGCAGGTGCAAAGCGGGCTTTTATTGTGACTGGTCACACCGGAAGCGGCTCTTGGTGCCTGGCACTTGTGAGCGCCGTGAACGGAAGTTGCCGCAGATCAGAAGTTCTGAAGTTGCTCAGTCCGGAGAGTTACCGGGCTGGTTCTGATGCGACCCTGTCCGGCTCGGTTCGGTCAGAAACATGTCCGAGGAGAGCCGCGGGCTTATTTCCTGTACCAGCTGCCCTCCTCGGTCCACTGCGAGTTCTGCCGGGTCATGGATGGACTACTGGACCTGGACTGGAACCGGTTCGGTGAGTAACACAGCAGAACCACCCGAACCGCTGGAGGCGGCACCAGAACCACAGTAGTGATCGGGTTTTACAGCAGAAAGCTCGGAGTGACGCTCCAGGTTGAGTAACGTGATCATTTGGGTCCTAGCGTTCAGGTGAGGTTCCGTTAGCAGGGCGTGGTTCTGCCTGGAGGTTCTGGTCGGTTCGGCAGCAACGCCAGTAAAAACTAAGTACATCAATCTTTAAATGATTGGAGTGAACTGAGGTTTAAACTGTGGTTCTGGTGCCGGGTTCGATCAGAACTGTAGATTCCTGATGAGTGCAATCAATCAATCAATCAATCAATCAATCAATCAATCAATCAATCAATCAATCAGTGTTATCTGTATAGCACATTTCAGCAGCAAGGCGTCTCCAGAGCTTTACATCACAATCACAAAGTCATAGAATCAACAATCCATCAGGGCATCAATAAATTGATTATTGATTATGTTTCCAATAAAACCAACCAGCTGCTTTCAGTCTGGACTTTAAGGATCTCAGGGTTTCGGCTGTTTTACAGTTTCTGGACGTTTGTTCCAGATCTGTGGTGCATAGAAGCTGAAAGCTGCTTCTCCTCGTTTGGTTCTGGTTCTGATGCAGAGCAGAACCAGAACCTGATGGGTCTGGAAGGTTGCTATGATGACAGCAGATCTTTAATGTGTTGCTGAGCCGCTCAGTGATTCATAAACTAACCAGTGAGGGACTGTAGAACCGGCCGGGTCCATGTGCTCCATCCTCCTGGTTCTGGTTCTGGTTCTGGTCAGAACTCCAGGACCAGGAACATGGAACTGAATCAGATTCACAGTTTCTGATCCAGCTCTGATCACCAACAGCAGCAGGACCAAACTGGGTCAGAACCAGCCAGCAGGATGAACACACGTTCTGTTCAGACCAGAACCAGGTTGACCCAGCAGGAGGTTCTAGAAACATCCCTAGCATTGACAGGTTGGTACCTAGAGAGATCCAACTCATGGTCCTGAAGGTTTTCACTGTGTAACTGGGATGGTCCAACAGAACTCCCCGGGTTTGGATCTCTACAGCAGAACCAATAAGATCCGAGTCGGCTTCGGCCTCCACCGAAATGCAACACAATAACATCTCCTTCACCTGGATACTGATGCAACAGGTGTGGATCAGTTTGCCTCTCTGCTCTGGCGCAGTGTTTGTCTCAACCTAAGGACCCATAATCACATTAAACTTTTCACAAAACATAAAAACATCTAAGATTTGGCGCTTTTTTATTACTATAAAAACTAATTGGCAATTCAAAACATCCCAGTTCAGTATGTGGGCTGTGCTCAAAAAAAGCTTCTAACCATAAACCGTCCACGATTTAGTTCTACTGGAACCAAAGATCTGTTTGAGAACAGTCTCAGAACCAGCTTCATGTTTTGTCAAAAGAACCACAGAATCTTCTCAGAGTGACCCGGCAGTTCTGGTTCTGTTGATGGTTCTGAAGCTCAGCGGTCCTCAAGGTGGGTCAGAACCGGTTTTGGAACTAAAACTGAACATAGTGAGGTCATGACTGGGTCACAGGAGCCTAAAGATGTTAGTAATAATGATATTAATGTTAGCGCGATGATGATATTAATGTTAGCGATGATGATATTAATGTTAGCGATGATGATATTAATGTTAGCGATGATGATATTAATGTTAGCGATGATGATATTAATGTTAGCGATGATGATATTAATGTTAGCGATGATGATATTAATGTTGGCGATGATGATTTTAATGTTGGCGATGATGATATTAATGTTGGCGATGATATAATGTTGGCGATGATGATTTTAATGTTGGCGATGATATTAATGTTGGTGATGATATTAATGTTAGCAATAATGATATTAATGTTAGCGATGATGATATTAATGTTAGCGATATCATCAATGTTAGCAATGATGATATTAATGTTAGCAATAATGATATTAATGTTAGTGATGATGATATTATTGTTGGCGATGATGATATTAATGTTGGCGATGATGATATTAATGTTGGCGATGATATTAATGTTGGCGATGATGATTTTAATGTTGGCGATGATATTAATGTTGGTGATGATATTAATGTTAGCAATAATGATATTAATGTTAGCGATGATGATATTAATGTTAGCGATATCATCAATGTTAGCAATGATGATATTAATGTTGGTGATGATATTATTGTTGGCGATGATGATATTATTGTTAGCGATGATATTAATGTTGGCGATGATATTAATGTTGGCGATGATAATATTAATGTTGGCGATGATATTAATGTTGGCGATGATGATTTTAATGTTGGCGATGATATTAATGTTGGTGATGATATTAATGTTAGCAATAATGATATTAATGTTGGCGATGATGATATTATTGTTGGCGATGATGATATTAATGTTGGCGATGATGATATTATTGTTAGCGATGATGATAATCTGTGGGGTGAGGTTATGTTTCAGCCCTTGGATTAAATCAGTGAATGAAACTGGAAGCTTAGACTCATCCTGTGAACTGCTCTTAGAATCAGACAGATTTTTATGATATTTTCATTTTATTTCTTTGGTTCAAACTAATATCATAAAAAATGTCAGAGATTACAGAGGAATCTGACCTGGATAATCAGGAAAAGGTTTGTTTTTCATCAGAACACCAAATATGATTTTAACTCCACCGTTTATAGTAAATCATTTCTGCAGATGGAATAGGCTAGCGTCTTTGATTCTTTTCTGTTTATCATTTTTCTTGTTGTCCATTTGTTCACAGCCAGTAATTGTTGCTCCAGCAGCAAACGGCTACATGGTAAACGATGCTTTGCTACGTTTCTTTCTGTCTGCAACAGTAAAATAATTTACTGCAGAGGAGATTGTTTTTCTGGAGCTATTTTGTTACATTTTATTGTCATATTTACTAACAAATGAGTTTTTTTTTTTTTTTTGGCCATCCTGGTATTTTGGTTCCCTCAGCCACTCAGGACTCTCTGTGCTGAGGGAAGTAAAGAAAGTTTAGAATTTTGAGGAATTTTTGAAACTGAGGAAGGAGTCAGACAGGTAAAGGGTATTCATAGACAGGTAAAGGGTATTCATAGACAGGTAAAGGGTATTCATAGACAGGTAAAGGGTATTCATAGACAGGTAAAGGGTATTCATAGACAGGTAAAGGGTATTCATAGACAGGTAAAGGGTATTCATAGACAGGTAAAGGGTATTCATAGACAGGTAAAGGGTATTCATAGACAGGTAAAGGGTATTCATAGACAGGTAAAGGGTATTCATAGACAGGTAAAGGGTATTCATAGACAGGTAAAGGGTATTCATAGACAGGTAAAGGGTATTCATAGACCACCATGTTGGTTCTGGTCGTTCTTAGTGCATGCTGGAACTTTTGACACTTGAAACTGGCAGTGAGCTAAAGTTGTAAAGAGGAACCATCTGGTCCAGCCATGACATGAGAACCTGAAGCGGAACCATGGGAACTGAAAGTGTCCTACCAACAATCTGCTCTTGACAACATGAACCTGAGGAGACGCGGCCGTCCGGCCTCCTGTTTCGTCTCAGTCAGTTCTGCTATTCAAGGTTCTAGATGTTTTCAATGGAATTTCAACGAGTCTCTGTCACATTCCTGGTGTCCATCTGATGGATGGACAGTATTACGATGCAAGTAGACAAAAGAAGGAAGGGACCAAGTCTAGATCCTTGGAACTCTGTAGGAAAGAGAAGAAAGAAGAAGGTCATTCCAGAGAATGATTCCCCACAGGAGGAAAACCGTTTAACAGCAGAACTGTCCGCCTGGCGTTCACCTGATGTTGAAGTTATAACAAACCTTTGTTTCTGGGACCGAACCCAACCCTTTGCTGAACCAAGCAAGATGCCGTCGCCGTCTCTTCTGCCTTCACGTCGACGGACTCACTAACATCCCATTCGAATCAGGATTGATCTAAACTGGTCCGGTTCCGTTGTGTCTAACTTTTTCAGTGGCTGGAGGACCAAAGTTTCTCTGCTGCTTGACTCAGGTTCTGGTCCTGGTTTTGATCCGGTCGGTCGGTTCTGTCCCCACAGCCTCGGAGGTCCTCAAAGACCAGACGGCGGTTCGCCTGGCCTCCCGGAGGGACGAGCGGACCGACTGGGTCATGAACAACTGGGGCAGCAGGAACGGCCGAGTCGGGGAGTTGGTCGACCTTCTGGAGTCTCTGCAGCTTTTCAGACCGCGGGACATCATCCTGAGCTGTGAGTTGACCCCTGACCCTTGACCTAACCGCTGCCTGTAGAGCAATTAGATGTTCAATTCCGATTCTCTGCAGGGATGCGGAACCTGAGTCCTCCTGTTCCTCCTCGTCCTCCTCCATACGAATCGTCTGCAGCTCAGTCCACAGGTAAGACCCAGCAGGTTAAACATCACTGCAGCGCTCTGATTGGTTGGATGAGCTGATGATGTCACTGCTCTACCCTTCAGCTGAGTGTCCAGACAGGAAACCGCTGCCTGGCCCGGCCCCGCCCCAATCAACCTGTTCTCTGACAACCAAAAGCTGCCGTCAGGACTTCCCGCTGCTGCTGATGTCATGCCTCCATCGCCATGCAGCGCCATCACCACCATCATCTGCTGGACATATGAAGAGGTGCATGCTGGGACGCGAGGCTTCTCCCCCAGCCTTCGGGTCGGGGAGGGCGGCTTCGGCGTTGTTTACCGAGCAACGCTCAGCAACATGGACTGCGCCGTCAAGAGACTCCGACAGGTCAGCCAATCACATCGCTGCACAGAGTCCCGTGCTTTCATGTGTGAAATTCTGCCCCCCTGTGTTGGGAGTGCGCACTGCAGCCAGAGAGGCAGATCTGGAAAGAAAAGATGCGACTGAGGAGCAGATTTAGAAGAACACAGGAAGCGACAGAATCTGTTAAAACTGTAAATAAAAGAGTGAAAATCCTTCCTAAAGCTGAAAATATATTATAGAGTTCAAAAGAAAATTAAAATGGGAGGATAATATAGGAAATAGCGCCCCTTCACTTCCGGAGTGCAACGGTCCATTTCCATATAAGGTCTGAGAATGACAGCGCCCCGCCCCGTCCTGTTGCTGCAGCAGGTCCTTCTCCAGTTTTAAACAAATTCTGTGTCTTTGTGTGCACTTCTAAATCTGCTCCTTAGTTGCATCTTTTTGGGTCTACTGCTGCCTCTAGTAGTGAGGGGAGGTAACACAACTAATATCATTACATTACTAAATCAGAATAGCACAAAATCTTTATTATTTAATATTCATTTCGGCATTACTGGCACCGTAAAATATAAATTACCTTATCAAACACATGCCATACATTTTATTTTCTTAACAATGTAGGGCTAATTAAATGACATAAAGAAGATCTTGATACATTACGAATAATTATTTATTGCCATCATTTATAGGAGGAATAAAATAAATCTATCAGTATATATATTTGTGCCAATATGTATAAAGTTAATCATATTAAAGAAAGGGAGCAGGATCGAGTACATTTCTACTTTTGCTTACCAGCTTTTCAATCAGTTGTCTCAATATGTGTCATGGTATCTAATACCATGACACATATTGTACGTCATGGTGTATACAGGAATATACAGAACCAGTATATTATCTGAGGCCAGAATGAAATGATTAAATAAACTATACTATGTATATAAATGAGGTCGTTAGAGGAGTTTAGTTGACTAACGTGAGGCTGCTGACAGGACGGCCCGATGGACTGGACTCTCCTCAGGAAAAGCTTCCAGACTGAAGTGGAGAACCTGTCGAAGTGAGTTCCTCCGTCCACCTTCAGAGTGAAACAGAGCGTACTTCTCAGACACCCGTGTTGCTTTCAGGTTCAGACCCAACATCGTAGACCTGCTGGGCTTCAGTGAAGGAGAGGGAGGACTGATGTGTCTGATCTACAGCTACATGCAGAACCGCTCCTGGAGGACCAGCTGCAGAACGTAACTCTCCTTCACGCTGCCTCCATGCTGCCCTCAGTGTGGATGGAGGTTTGATTGTAATGTGGCAGAAACTGCATGTTTTGGTTGGGTGACTGTGAGAGTAGTAGTGAGTTGTCAGTATGCTCTCTGTGTGGTAGCAATGTTTTGTCTACTCCAGGTGTGTCTCCACCTGCTCCAGTCGTACGCTTGTATCTTCCAGGCGCTGGGTCTCCTGGCCGGACCGAGTCGGCATCGTGGAAGGAGCGGCGGCAGCTCTTCAGTTCCTGCACCGCCCGCCGTCACGTCAGGAGCCGCTGATCCATGGAGACGTCAAGAGGTCAGGAAATCTGTTCCTGCTGTCAGTTTGTCAATATCAACATGTAGCTCATTAACATATTCTGGTCTGACAACAGAACCGTCCTGCTGCTCTGTATCTGCTGCTTTATACAACTGATGGCCTAGTCAAAGGTTTCTGGTTTCTTTGAGTGGTCCTTCTGGTAAAAGAAAGAGACTATCACAGACCGTTGCTAAGCGTACAGACGACTATGGATCCGACTACTGCTCCTCACCAGGCCGCAGATGATAACTGGACATGGAGAGACGCAGAGGGAGAAAGGAGGGACTGGAGAGAACTGGTCCTCCCCAGAAACAGTCCATTCAGTCTATTCAAAACCAGAACCAGTATATTATCTCAGGCCAGGGGAACATTACCAGAGCTGTTTCAGTGCTGCGATGAGCTCTGAAACCTGAATGAAGCTCTTATTTTCCTCTCTGTCTCTGCAGTTCTAACATCCTGTTGGACCAGCATCTGGTACCCAAGCTTTCAGACTTCGGTCTGGCCCGATACGTACCGCAGAATGCGGCGGGCTGCTCGACGCAGACGGCTTCCGTCGGCAAAACCACTACGGTGAGAGGAACGCTGGCCTATCTGCCCGACGAGTACGTGAGGAGAGGAGAGCTGTGCACGGCGGTGGACGTCTACAGCTTTGGAGTGGTGAGACACCAGGGGCTGATGGGAAATGCAGTCTGTCGCGTTCTGTCTTATCACCAACTTCTCAACCGGGCCTGAAAGTGTCCAGTGTGTTTAAGGTGCTGCTTGAGGTTCTGACCGGCCGCCGAGCTCTGGAGCAGGATGGGAGGACTGGAGACAGATACCTGGTGAGAGCATTGACCTGGCGACCTGCTGGCATGTTGACCTGCTAACCTGTTGACCTGTTGACCTGGCGACCTGCTGGCATGTTGACCTGTTGACCTGCTGACATGTTGACCTGCTGGCATGTTAACTTGTTGACCTGCTGACCTGTTGACCTGTTGACCTGCTGGCATGTTAACTTGTTGACCTGCTGACCTGTTGACCTGTTGACCTGCTGGCATGTTAACTTGTTGACCTGCTGACATGTTGACCTGCTGGCATGTTGACCTGCTGGCATGTTGACCTGCTGACATGTTGACCTGCTGACCTGTTGACCTGCTGACCTGTTGACCTGCTGACATGTTGACCTGCTGGCATGTTGACCTGCTGACATGTTGACCTGCTGACATGTTGACTTGTTGACCTGCTGACCTGTTGACCTGCTGACATGTTGACCTGCTGACATGTTGACCTGCTGACATGTTGACCTGCTGACATGTTGACCTGCTGGCATGTTGACCTGCTGACATGTTGACCTGCTGACATGTTGACTTGTTGACCTGCTGACCTGTTGACCTGCTGACATGTTGACCTGCTGGCATGTTGACCTGCTGACATGTTGACCTGCTGACCTGTTGACCTGCTGACCTGTTGACCTGCTGACATGTTGACCTGCTGACATGTTGACCTGTTGACCTGCTGACATGTTGACCTGCTGACATGTTGACCTGCTGACATGTTGACATGTTGACCTGCTGACATGTTGACATGTTGACCTGCTGACATGTTGACCTGTTGACCTGCTGACCTGTTGACCTGCTGACATGTTGACCTGCTGACCTGTTGACATGTTGACCTGCTGGCATGTTGACCTGTTGACCTGCTGACATGTTGACCTGCTGACATGTTGACCTGCTGACATGTTGACATGTTGACATGTTGACCTGCTTACATGTTGACATGTTGACCTGCTTACATGTTGACCTGCTGACATGTTGACCTGTTGTCATGTTGACCTGCTGACATGTTGACCTGCTGACATGTTGACATGTTGACCTGCTGACATGTTGACCTGCTGACATGTTGACATGTTGACCTGCTGACATGTTGACCTGCTGACATGTTGACATGTTGACCTGCTGACATGTTGACCTGCTGACATGTTGACCTGCTGACATGTTGACATGTTGACCTGCTGACATGTTGACCTGTTGACATGTTGACCTGCTGACATGTTGACCTGCTGACATGTTGACCTGCTGGCATGTTGACCTGCTGACATGTTGACCTGCTGACATGTTGACCTGCTGACATGTTGACCTGCTGACATGTTGACATGTTGACATGTTGACCTGCTGGCATGTTGACCTGCTGACATGTTGACCTGCTGACATGTTGACCTGCTGACATGTTGACATGTTGACCTGCTGACATGTTGACCTGCTGACATGTTGACATGTTGACCTGCTGACATGTTGACCTGCTGACATGTTGACCTGCTGACATGTTGACCTGCTGACATGTGACATGTTGACCTGCTGACATGTTGACCTGTTGACATGTTGACCTGCTGACATGTTGACCTGCTGACATGTTGACCTGCTGGCATGTTGACCTGCTGACATGTTGACCTGCTGACATGTTGACCTGCTGACATGTTGACCTGCTGACATGTTGACATGTTGACATGTTGACCTGCTGGCATGTTGACCTGCTGACATGTTGACCTGCTGACATGTTGACCTGCTGACATGTTGACCTGCTGACATGTTGACCTGCTGGCATGTTGACCTGCTGACATGTTGACATGTTGACCTGCTGACATGTTGACCTGCTGGCATGTTGACCTGCTGACATGTTGACCTGCTGACATGTTGACCTGCTGACATGTTGACCTGCTGGCATGTTGACCTGCTGACATGTTGACCTGCTGACATGTTGACATGTTGACCTGCTGACATGTTGACCTGTTGGCATGTTGACCTGCTGACATGTTGACCTGCTGACATGTTGACCTGCTGACATGTTGACATGTTGACCTGCTGACATGTTGACCTGCTGACATGTTGACCTGCTGACATGTTGACCTGCTGGCATGTTGACCTGCTGACATGTTGACCTGCTGACATGTTGACCTGCTGACATGTTGACATGTTGACCTGCTGACATGTTGACCTGCTGACATGTTGACCTGCTGACATGTTGACCTGCTGACATGTTGACCTGCTGATGTTGACCTGCTGACATGTTGACATGTTGACCTGCTGACATGTTGACCTGCTGGCATGTTGACCTGTTGACCTGCTGACATGTTGACCTGCTGACATGTTGACCTGCTGACATGTTGACCTGCTGACCTGCTGACATGTTGACCTGTTGACCTGCTGACATGTTGACCTGCTGACATGTTGACATGTTGACCTGCTGACATGTTGACCTGCTGACATGTTGACCTGCTGACATGTTGACATGTTGACCTGCTGACCTGCTGACATGTTGACCTGCTGACATGTTGACCTGCTGACATGTTGACCTGCTGACATGTTGACCTGCTGACATGTTGACCTGTTGACCTGCTGACATGTTGACCTGCTGACATGTTGACCTGCTGACATGTTGACCTGCTGACATGTTGACATGTTGACCTGCTGACCTGCTGACATGTTGACCTGTTGACCTGCTGACATGTTGACCTGCTGACATGTTGACCTGCTGACATGTTGACATGTTGACCTGCTGACATGTTGACATGTTGACCTGCTGACATGTTGACCTGCTGACATGTTGACCTGCTGACATGTTGACATGTTGACCTGCTGACATGTTGACCTGCTGACATGTTGACCTGCTGACATGTTGACATGTTGACCTGCTGACATGTTGACCTGCTGACATGTTGACCTGCTGACATGTTGACATGTTGACCTGCTGACATGTTGACCTGCTGACATGTTGACCTGCTGACATGTTGACCTGCTGACATGTTGACATGTTGACCTGCTGACATGTTGACCTGCTGACATGTTGACATGTTGACCTGCTGACATGTTGACCTGCTGACATGTTGACCTGCTGACATGTTGACATGTTGACCTGCTGACATGTTGACCTGCTGACATGTTGACATGTTGACATGTTGACCTGCTGACATGTTGGGCTTGGCTCGTCTCGTCCAATCAGAACTTTTTAACCCTGGAGGATTTCTGGTTGCTGCTCTGATCGGTTTTTCACAGTTCTTGCCATTTCAGGCGTAGAGAGAATCTGGCTGCTGACATACATCAGGCCAGATTTGCTCTTTCAAAGGATCAGAAACCAGGTTTCCACTGGGGAACCGGCCAGAGAGCCCTGCTCACATCCAGTGCCTGCTGAACCGGCAGGATGCGGGACTTAAGGCCCGTAGCATCACCCTACACCGAAAGACAGTGGTCTTTCTTCTAGGCCTTACCTTGCTGTTATCACGTCTGCTGTAACGTGAAATTTCTCTGTAAAGGCTGATATATCTGGGTTTTGGTTTTGATATCATCTGGTTCGGGTTGCAGAGGGACCTTGTGGAGGAAGTTGATGACGATCCAAACAGTTCGACCCCAGATGCCTGGAGGAGACACTTGGATCAACGGCTGACTGCAGGTTGGTGTCAGAGCTCAGGTTCTGGTGTTGCTTCTGACTGTTCTAGCTCTGTGTTCACCCACCTGTTCTGCTGCCAGGGGGCGCCGTTGAGCCTGAAGGGTACCTGCAGGTGGCAGCATTGGCCAGAAAGTGTCTGAACAGACAGAGGAAGAAGAGACCGGCAATGGCTGAGGTCAGAAACCTGAACAAACAACATGGAGAATGAGATCTAGTTTAGGTTCTCATCCTAAAGTAGAACAAACTAATCACTCCAGATGTTGGCAAATCTCTGAGTCTGAAGCCCCCAGGTCAAGTCTGGACTCAGGTCTTGGGTCTCCCAGGTCTGGTTCAGGTTCAGATTTTCATGTCATTCTTTCCTCCTCAGGTCTTCTGCCACCTGAAGGACCTCTGCTGCGTTGTGAGGAAGAACTCCTCCTCTTCCTCGGCGCCCCGGCTGCCGTACCATTCCTTCCCAGACCCCCGCTCCCTGGACTCCTGTGTTAATGCTGTCTCCCAGCAGCTGTCCAGCCTGGGACTGTCAGAACAGACCTCCCCTCCCTCCCAGTGCTACTCTTCCTCCTCCTCTTCTTCCTCGTCGTTTGGGGCCCTCGCCCCGCCTCGCCCGCTGCAGTCCTCCTGTCTTGGCTCCATCTCCCCTTCGTCTTCCCCCTGCCCCTCGCTCGCTGGCCCGTGTGAAACTGACGAGAGCCGGGGGTTCTCTCAGTACGACTTCCAGTTCCGGTCCAACGGAACCAGCTGCAGGTCCCAGAACCCAGCCGGGTCTGCAGAGTCCCAGCTGACCCAGCCCTCTGTTCCCACTGAGGACCTGTACAACTTCCCATCCCCTCCCAGCAGCGACTCCGGACCCACGGCCGCTGGGTTTTCCCCTGCGCGGTCGTTGCAGTCCACCACAGCCGGACTCTCAGGTAGGCGACAAAGATTCACTTTGGTTCAGGTGTGTCCGATGAACTGTTCATAACTGTGTTCGTTCAGTTCTTGTGAATCCCAGCAAACAACGACTGTTGGAGAAGAAGGTTCAGTACGAAGCGGGTTGGATTAGAACCCCAGAGCTGCTGTCCTTGGACGACCTTTGTACGTAACTCCACACATACTCGCACACATTTCTATTCTCAAAAAGGAACATGAATTTTCTTTCTCGTTGCGCCCGTTCATGACTCTTACGTTCACTTGAACTGAATGCAGCACAAGACAAAATGATCAGCTTCTCTCTGTGGCGGCCAGTAAGAGTGAAAACTGTGCTGGTGACCAGTAGAAAGGACTGTCGATGGTCAAGTTGGAGGAAGACAAAGAAGTAACTCAAACAGTTCTGCCAAATTGCTGCTACACTCTCCTTCCACGTTGTGCAACGCCCTTGTTGACGGCGAATCCTTGGTTTCCCAAAATGGTGGACATGAGCATCGGAAGTTTAAAGCCAAAAGAAACTCAGTTGAAGAACAAGAGTTGTTTCGGTGGTAAAGGCCTGAAGCTTTGCAACTTGGTGGTCTTACCTGTCTTCTTTCCTAAGGTTGAGGTCAAGACTGACTGATCGGCGACATCGCCGACGCCACGCTGAAGACATTCCAGAATCTTTTCATTGGTTGTTGACTGAGTGACACCAGGACATCCTCGTACACCTTCAGGAAACCCTTGAAGGCCCAGCTGACCAGGAACCATCTCCGACCTCCTCTACTGGACTGTCTCTGTCTGCTCTCTACCAGAGGTCACAACCTGCAGTCCTCAGAGTCCTGCGGCTTTAGATATGTCCTCTATTCTACATAGAGGATAAATGGAGAAACCGTCTGACCAGCATGCAGTCAGGCTCTGCAGAGCTCTGCTAATGAGCTGATATCAGAACCGGGTGAAGAGGAAAAACCTAAAACTGCAGGAGGCCTGGAGTTCGAGACCACTGCTCTACACCGCCTCTGACAGAAACGGTGGTCTTTCTCTAGGCCTTCCTGTTATCCTCGTTTGTTAGTCGCCCTGGACAAAAGCTTCTGCTGATATTGGTGAATAATCCCTAAACTCCAACATGTCCAGCAGTGAATCTGCTGATTGTTCCAGAACAATGGACTCTGGTATTCCTGGGGACCCAAACTGCCTGCCAAGCTGCTGTCCTGCAACTCTTCTAACCGCAGATATACATCAGATCTGATCTGTCCGAATACCAGACATGGCTGTGAGGGGCCAGCGGTTCAGCAGCAGAACCAGAACCACTGTAATCCCTTTGGATCAGCATCCATGTTGGCCATCAGCTGAACCTCTCAGACGTTTGGTTGAGGGACGGTTCTGACCCGCTGGCTTCCCAACATAACTTCTTTTCTGGTTCTGTGTAAAATTCTGTTAGTTTCAGGTCAGGAGGGACCAGGTGCGGTCCGCCTCTGATCCGTTGTTTGTGTTTCCTCAGACGGAGGGAGGAGCGCTGCAGATCTCCGAGGACCGGAGGAGAGCGATGAGCTGGAGTATCTTCCTGCTGGTGGCTCCTGACAGTTTCCTGAAGCCGGGAACGCTTCGTCATTCCGACTCACTAATCCCAAACTGTCATCTGCACCAGAGGCGTTCCAGGTACGCCAAGATTCTGTTGCCTTCTGGACCCGAAACACTCGTTTAGTCTGGCATCGGGAATCTGTCCTGATCCACTCAGACAGAACCGGGGTTCCTGCAGAGCGCTTGGATCCGCTCAGATTGATCCCATCAGCCATATTTAATAATGTTTGTGAACTTTATGATTTTATAATGATAAGTAAAAACAGACACATTGCAGAAGGCGTGTTTGATTTGTGTCTGAAACCGCAAAACAACCTGAAGAGCCGAAGAGAATCGCAGAAACACAAACTGGATCAGCTGCTCAACCAGAACCAGGCCACCAGTTCATACCAGTTTGTTGTTCCCGAAGAACTGTTCCTCTGAACTATTCACTGGTTCTGGCTGTGTGTTAATTGTGCATCACTTTGCTGGTCCAGTTCTTGGTCTCCATGGTAACTGATGCTAGTTCCAGCTTGAAGTTGGACTGAGAAACGACTTCCAGCCCATCATGACCCTGATGAAGCAAGGAAAACACAGAAACCAGTTTATTATGGGATGGACAGAAAATCATGCTCAAAACTGACTCCAAGGTAACTCTGAAAAATCATAATTTTACATATAAAAAAATCACTTAAAATAACATTGACTGAATCTGAGTTTATTCATCAACAATAACACAAATAAACATATCAATATGTGCACTGAAAAAAAGACTCCAAGGTTCTTTACTTTATTATCTTAGACAAATTTAACAGGATCCAGATCAAGTTACAGAGTAAAGAAAAACATGTACAGCCTTTAAAACACTAGCAAACTGGATGAACGGAGTTTACCCAGCCACTGGGAATGCAGTGTGTTTTATTGTGGCTGCAGAATCTAAGCTATATAGTTTCATATATATATATATATATATATATATATATATATATATATATATATATATATATATATAATATATATATATAAATAATAATGGTTCTTATCCTCTGAGCTCGGGTCCTCTACCAGAGGATATATATATAGATATATAGATCTATATATATAGATCTATATCCTCTACCAGAGGATATATAGATCTATATATATAGATCTATATATCCTCTACCAGAGGATATATAGATCTATATATATAGATCTATATATCCTCGGGGGTGTATAATCAGTAATATATATATATAGGATATATATAGATATATAGATCTATATATATAGATCTATATATCCTCTACCAGAGGATATATAGATCTATATATATAGATCTATATATCCTCTACCAGAGGCCTGGGAGCTTGAGGGTCCTGCAGTATCTTGGCTGTGCCAAGGACTGCTGCACATTTCTGGACTGAGATGTCTGATGTTGTTCCTGGGATCTGTTGTAGCCACTGCTCCAGTTTGGGGGTTACTGCCCCGAGGGCCCCGATGACCACAGGCACCACTGTGGTCTTCACCTTCCAGGCCCTCTCCAGTTCCTCCCTGAGGCCCTGGTATTTCTCCAGTTTCCTTTTTCCTGATGTTGCAATCACTTGGTATTGCTACATCTACCACAACGGCTTTCCTCTGATGTTTATCCACTACGACAATGTCTGGTTGGTTCGCCATTACCATTCTGTCTGTCTGGATCTGGAAGTCCCACAGGATCTTAGCTCTGGCGTTCTCCACCACCTTTGGGGTGTTTCCCACTTGATCTCGGGGGTGTATAATCAGTAATCAGATACCCTGCTGGAATAATTAGCTGGCCAAAGGAGGAGATAAAAGCCACAGATATTAAGACTAGAAAGCTACTAACCATGCATGGAGGGTTTCATCCCAAATCCAGCACCCTGAGACTGTACACGAGCCGCAAGGAAGGAGGCAGAGGACTAGTGAGTGTGAGAACCACTGTCCAGGACGAAACAACTAAGATCCATAAATACATCAGGGACAAAGCCTCAACAGACAATGTGCTCAGTGAATGTCTCAGACAACAGGGAACGGAGGTTGAGGTGCCAGAGATACCATCATGGGAGGACAAGCCCCTACATGGGATGTACCACCAGCAAATAACCCAAGTGGCTCATATCAGTGAATCCTACCAATGGCTGGAAAAAGCTGGACTCAAGGACAGCACAGAGGCCCTCATCCTGGCCGCCAGGAACAGGCCCTAAACACCAGAGCAATAGAGGCCCAGATCTACCACACCAGACAAGACCCAAGGTGTAGGTTGTGCAAGGAGGCCCCTGAGACAGTCCAGCACATCACAGCAGGGTGCAAGATACTGGCAGAGAACATGGAGCGACATAACCAAGTGGCAGGCATAGTGTACAGAAACAAATGTGCAGAATATGGACTGGAAACCCCGAGATCAAAGTGGGAAACACCCCAAAGGTGGTGGAGAACGCCAGAGCTCGGGGCAGTAACCCCAAACTGGAGCAGTGGCTACAACAGATCCCAGGAACAACATCAGACATCTCAGTCCAGAAATGTGCAGCAGTCCTTGGCACAGCCAAGATACTGCAGGACCCTCAAGCTCCCAGGCCTCTGGTAGAGGACCCGAGCTCAGAGGATAAGAACCACCCGCGGTGGGTGAGAAGGGAATTATTTTTTTATATATACATATGTGTGTGTGTATGTTGCTGGGATCAGGCACACGGGGTTGTCTTTAAAAAAAAAAAAAAGGTTTTATTTTCCTTAATACAAAATCTCAGCCTGTCACTCGAGGCCTAAAGCTCCTCAGCAGAACAAAAACAGTGCACTGCATCGCATAAAGTGTTCGAGGAAGACAGGTAAAAAGTCACAATCAATGACATATGAAATATAAATATCAAAGATCAAGAATTATTGTAATTGCTAAACAAAGTGACATGTTCTGTCAAGGAGCAATTTATTCAACAATACTGATTCAATGTAACTTTGTTTTCCATTCCAAACAATTCCTTCTTGTATGGACAATCCGGTTTAAAAGGGTAATTGAATTGAAGCTTCTCCAGAGACTCAATGAAGCGGTAGTAGATTCAAGCTTGTGTTAATACAAGCAGAGGTTGCTGCAGGGATAATAGAAAATTTATTTTTTAGTTCAAGTTTCAAAAAGCTTCATTTAGTCATCAGTTGTTAGAGGAACAGCACGTTTGCTGTTCCATTTTATGATTACAATTAGAAGCATTTTTTCGCATCTCCCAGCCAGCAGGTGGCACCAAGACGCCGTAAACTGTAAACCGCGAAGGAGAAGAAGAATGGCGTTAGCTGCTAGCTGTTGTTAGCAGAGCTCCAGGACAACGCGGCCTGCAGAACCGGGGAACCGTGAGTGGTTCTGACCGCTCTGAGGACCTTGTTGAGGAGCCGGTTGGATCAGAACCAGTCGGTCCAAAAGAGGCAAATGGTAAAACCATAAAAGTTCGGCTGAATCTGTATCAGACCGAAGGTAAGCCCATGGAGACCCTCAATGAGACCCCCGCTGTGTTGCAGCCCCGTTGGAAGCGGGTCCTGGGCTGGACCGGCCCGGTTCCGCGACCCCGGCACGGACACCGGGCCGTGTCCATCAAGGAGCTGATGGTTGTGTTCGGAGGGGGAAACGAGGGAATTGTGGACGAGCTCCACGTCTATAACACAGGTGGGTCCGAACGGGAGCAGGGCTCAGTAACGGGTTCGGGGTGTAACCGGTGCGGCAGGTCGGGTTCTGGGCTCTGAACGGGATAGATGGGTACTGGGCTCAGACTGGGTAATAAGTCGGGTTTGGGCTCTTGGCCGAGGAAATGAACTTGGCGCGGGTTTTAAAGAGAGGAGAAACGGCGGGTCCTGGGGTTTAACCCGCGACGGTTCCGCCGTGTGAGGCAGTCGGTGCTTGTGGACCGGAGCTCCGGGGTCCCCGGTCACTCCGGCTGCGGGGCTCCGCTCTCCCTGGAGCTTCAGCAGTTAGCATGTAGCAGTTAGCCTGTAGCTCCTACCAACCGCTCAGACACGGTGAGAAATGGCGCCTTTTTACTGAAAACACTGGTGACGTCACATCACCCCGCCCACACCGAGGAGGTGAAAATAACCAAAAAAGCCTAAACAGACAGCGGTTATTATGGCTGTTTATATCTGGGGTTGGTCCACCAGACCAGATGAACAGAACCGGGTCCGGAAAATACAGATAGAAACCCGAGAACAAAAGAACCGCCCCCCACCCGCTGACCATGCTGACCACCCCACCCCGAGGGGGGATGGAGATCAATGAATGAACAACAAAGGAAATATAAATGCTATGAGTTCTCATTCAGTAGAGCCAATACAGAACTGGCGCACAGAACCAGTACAGCTTGTGAACCAGAACCGGGTCAGCCTCAGTTCTCCCGTTGTAGAACCTCTGAACACCTGGTGTGTTGCCAGGTCACTTGGCAGCATGTTACTGTGTGATGAAGATCCTGTGACTAACCAGAAGCCCCGCCCCCCAGCCACCAACCAGTGGTTCATCCCGGCGGTGCGCGGCGACATCCCTCCTGGCTGCGCCGCCTACGGCTTCGTGTGCGACGGGACGCGGCTCCTGGTGTTCGGAGGGATGGTGGAGTACGGCAAGTACAGCAACGAGCTGTATGAGCTGCAGGTGAGTGATGTCACCGGAGGCGGGGCTGCCGGCAGCGCCTGCCGGAGGCGGGGCTGACCGGGCTGTGACGCTCCTGCAGGCCAGCCGCTGGGAGTGGAAACGTCTGAAGGCCAAACCCCCGAAGAAAGGCCCGCCCCCCTGTCCCCGCCTCGGACACAGCTTCTCTCTGATTGGCTCTCGCTGCTTCCTGTTTGGCGGCTTGGCCAATGACAGTGAGGATCCTAAGAACAACATTCCCAGGTAGGAGCCGCCACCCTGCCCCTCACCTGGCCTTCTGCCCTTTGACCCTAACTGTGGCCCCGCCCCTCAGGTACCTGAACGACCTGTACTGCCTGGAGCTGCGACCCGGTTCCACGGTGGTCAGCTGGGAGATCCCGCCCACTTCGGGGCCGGCGCCGCCGCCCAGGGAGAGTCACACAGCAGTGATGGCGAGCAGAGGCGGAGTCAGCCGGCTGATCATCTATGGCGGGATGAACGGCTGCCGGCTGGGCGACCTGTGGGTCCTGGACGTAGGTGAGGCGCCACGGAGACCAAGTCCATGTTGGTCCAGAACTAGGGCCCGGGTCCAGATGTTCTGGACGTGTGCATCTTCCTGTTTGTCTGTAAGCGCATCTCCTGATTGGTTCTTGTCCTGATGATGTCACAGACTCCCTGGTGTGGAGCCAACCAGTTCTCAGCGGGACGACGCCCCTCCCCCGCAGCCTGCACTCTGCCACCGTCATCAACCACAAGTACTGCACATACACTGGGTCAGAACCGGGCCTGACCCGGGTCAGAACCGGGCCTGACCCGGGTCAGAACCAGGGCTGAACTGGATCAGAACCAGGGCTGAACAGGGTCAGAACCGGGCCTGACCGGGGTCAGAAACGTCTGAACCGGGTCAGAACCAGGGCTGAACCGGGTTAGAACCGGGCCTGACCCGGGTCAGAAACGAGTCTGAACCGGGTCAGAACCAGGGCTGAACTGGATCAGAACCAGGGCTGAACCGGGTCAGAAACGAGTCTGAACCGGGTCAGAACCAGGGCTGAAGTGGGTCAGAACCAGGGCTGACCCGGGTCAGAAACGAGTCTGAACCGGGTCAGAACCAGGGCTGAACTGGGTCAGAACCAGGGCTGAACCGGATCAGAAACGAGCCTGAACCGGGTCTGAACCAGGGCTGAACTGGGCCGGAACCGGGTCAGAACTGGGCCTGCGCTCCTTTGGCTGTGTCTCAGGTGTTGCGTGTATCGGCTCACTGTGGGACCCATAAGGACCCATTAGGAGAATCTTTGCTGTGGAGTTGAACTGAGTTTTGGTTCAGTTGCAGAAATGAGTGGAAGTCCCCACAAAGATGATGATCATGTGTGTGTGTGTGTGTGTGTGTGTGTGTGTGTCAGGATGTACGTGTTTGGAGGTTGGGTTCCTCTCATCGAGGACGATGTCAAGATGGGAACCCATGAGAAGGAGTGGAAGTGCACCAACAACCTGGCCTGCCTCAACCTGGGTAATTACACACACACAGAGACACACACACACACACATTCTCCTCAAGCTCTGCTCACCTGTGTGTGTCTCTGTGCATGTGTGTGTCTCTGTGCGTGTGTGTGTCTGTGTATGTGTGTGTCTCTGTGCGTGTGTGTCTCTGTGCGTGTGTGTCTCTGTGCGTGTGTGTGTCTCTGTGCGTGTGTGTGTCTCTGTGTGTGTGTGTGTGTGTGTGTGTCTCTGTGTGTGTAGAGACGATGTGCTGGGAGATGGTTCTGATGGATGGCGATGAGGAGAACCTCCCTAGAGCGCGGGCCGGCCACTGCAGCGTCTCCATCAACTCCCGCCTCTACATCTGGAGCGGCCGCGACGGATACCGCAAGGCCTGGAACAACCAGGTGTGCTGCAAGGATTTGTGGTACCTGGAGACAGGTGAGGACGCAGGTACTGCCCCCGCTGTGTGACGGTGAAGGAGCAGTTTCTTTTGGATAGAGTGATGATGTCATTATGTGATGTCATTCTAGCCAGCAGACAATCTGCTCAGTTTTCAATCGTAGACCCAAAGGAACCACCTGATTCACTTGTCCGTCTCACCTGTCCGTGTCCCTCAGAATGTCCTGTGGCGCCGTCCCGGGTCCAGCTGGTCCGGGCCAACACCTCGTCCCTGGAGGTGAGCTGGGGGCCGTCCAAAACTGCTGACACGTACCTGCTGCAGCTGCAAAGGTACGACATCCCCACCACACCTGGCTCCACCCCCGCTGCCGCAGCACCTGCCAGCCATGCTGTCCCGGCACCTGGAAGCCCGTCAGCTGCAGGTAGGTTTACCTGGATGGGTGGGTGTGTGGGTGTGACTCTTCCTCACTTGTTGTTGTTTCTGCAGCGGTCCTGAAGATGGCGACGGCGCCCGGTGCAGCCGTAGCGACGCTTTCTGCAGGTGTTGGCGTGTCACCGCCTGCCCAGCCCGGTCAGACGGTAAAGACGCTCCGCGACTCTTCGGCTGTTGGAAACGGATCCGTTTCCACCGTAACCCTCCTGTCTGTTCTCAGCCAATCGGCAGCAGCCCCCAGATGAGCGGCATGGCGGCCCTGGCGGCGGCGGCGGCGGTGACGCAGAAGATTCCTCCGTCTTCGGCGGCCGTCCTCGGTGCCGTGAAGACTGTGAGTTGCCGTGGTGACATCACAATTGGAGGAAGTTAAAGATGCTGCTGGTGGCGATGAGTGATGACATCATCATTGCTGTTCCAGGTCAACAACCCGGCCACGCGACTGCTGAAGACGGCCGCCGCTCACTTGGGCGGGGCTTCGATAGTCCCCACCCCCACGGCGCCAAGCCGGCCAATCATCACCGTGCATAAGTCCGGCTCAGTGATGGTCTCCCAGCAACCACAGGTGGTCACCACTGTGGTGGGCGGAGTCACCAAGACCATCACCATCGTCAACAGCCCCATTAGCCTGGGAGGAGGCGGAGCTTTGGTGAGTGATGTCACCCTACGGAAAGCCGTTAACGGCTCCCTCGGAAACGTCTGCTTCTCTTTCAGATTGGTAACCTTGGCAACCTGGGGAAGATGGTGTCCGTGGTCCAAACCCGGCCGGTCCAAACCCGGCCGGTCCAAACCCGGCCGGTCCCAGAGCGGAGTGCTTACTGGTCAGGCTGGGAGCAGCCCAGTCACTCAGATCCTTCAGGTAAAAAATCAGCCCTCAGCACAGACTGGACCCTTGGTTCTGAGCCTCTGGGCGCTGAAGTGTGGAGTCCAGTGATCAGACCGAGTTTAACTCTGCCGCTTCCTGTCAGACGAAGGCTGCGCTTCCTGCAGGAACCATCCTGAAGCTGGTGAGCGCCGCGGACGGGAAGCAGACCGCCATCATTAGCACGGCGCAGGCCGGCTCCAGCAAGCCCGCCATCATCAAGAACATCCCGCTGTCGGCTCTGCAGGGAGCAGCAGGTACGCCGCGCTCACCTGAGCCGCCGCGCTCACCTGAGCCGCCGCACTGACGGGCTGCGCCCACTAACGCAGGCTGCGCCCCCTGCAGGTGGGAACAGTGCAATCACCATCCTGAGCTCCAAGGTGGGAACTCCAGGAACGGAGAAGTTGATCAACGCCGTCCCAAGATGTCCGTTGGCCAGCAGGGAATCACACAGGTGAGACGGCACTGAGGTCACTGCGGTGTACAGGTGAGGCACTTCCAGGTGTTCACCCTCCGTTTGCTCAGGTGGTGCTGAAAGGAGCCCAGGAGTGGCCGGTACCATCCTCAGAACCGTCCCAATGATGGAATCAGGCTGGTGTCTCCGGCCGGGGCTGGCACCAAGCTGGTTGTCAAGGGAACCACAGGTAAGCGATGCAGGTGAGGCGTTGCTAACGAGGCGCCAGCGCGGGTCATGTGACTGTCTCTGTCTGCAGGCGTCTCCAGCCTGGGAACAGGAAACATCTCTGCCGCCTTGTTGGGAGGAGCCTCACTGACCACACCCACCGCCTCATTAGCCAGCCAGGTTACCACAGCAACCGCCTCCGGACCCAGACAGGTACCTGCTGCGAGGCCGGGCTCATTTAGCCCCGCCCCGATACGACGATCCTACTGCTTCCTGTGCAGGTGACTGATCACGACGCCCAGCGGCGCTGAGCCGCAGCCGCTGGTCCAGGACCTGCCGGTCTCCTTCATGGCCTCCCCGACCTCAGAGGAACCGGGCAGCACCACAGGTACCACGACCACCACTAACGCCGAGGGAGACGCAGCCACAGGTAGCTGCAGCACCACACCCATCAACCTGAACACCTGTAGAGCCCAGGTAGCCGTGTCACAGCGCTGATCAGCTGCGTCGGGTCTCTAACCTTACAGCGGTGACTCTGGTCTGCTCCAACCCCCCCTGTGAGACCCATGAGACCGGAACCACCAACACCTTCACCACCGCTGGAGCCGGCGGAGTCCAGCAGGTGAGGCAGCACCCGCTACTGCAGGTGATCCATCTGTGATTGGTCCAGGTGTGAAAATGACCCGTTTAGTACGACCCAGCAGCTGCAGGTGAGATGATCTGTAGAAGCCGGTCAGTCGTCCCAGGCGTCCGTGTTTCCTTCCTAACTGAACCGAAACATTTCATACCTTCCAGCATGGAGGTATGGAAAGCCAGAGGTGCCACAATACCAATATTTCTTTAAATTTCTTTCTGAAGAAATTGAAGTAAGGCCTGTCAAAGTGTGTGCATGGGCCGGACCTGAATCTGATGAACCTGATGCTGAGTTCAATTCTGCAGGACTCGAGGTTAAGTGTGAAAACTCAGGAGCTTAGCATGTCATGAAAATGCTAAGGTTAGCTAAAATGCTTTCAGCAGCATGTGGGATTTCAAAGCATCCACTTGCTCCACCAGTATGTTATCTTATAAATCAAAATCAGCTGATTATGCTATTGCTGTCATGTTGACTAACAGGAGTGTCTGTGGTAAATTTGTCTAAAAGATTAAGGTTAGCTAAAGTGAAGTAGCATGTTGATCTGCAGTAATGTTGTCCATGCTATTGGCAGTGTATAAACTACAATTAGCCAAACTGTCATGTTTACTTATCAGTGTGTGGGCCAACACTACCAATGGCTTTCTGCAGTCGCTATGTTAAACTTTGCCATCATATCTAAAACGAGCTAAAATGCTAATGTTAGCATGTTGATTTAATATGGACTGTCCAGAGGGTTAGGGGGTAGCTTCATGCTACATTCAGCCGTTGGAACGGTTACCATGGTAACGCATGCCACGCCCACACCAGGTCCGATTGGACCTTACGTTTTGGGAGAGTGCTGTGGCCATGTTAAAGTCTGAAGGTTTTGTCATGCAGAGAAAGTCCTGTCGCGATAAACGATAAATCAATTAATCGCACGATAAATTAAAACTATCAACGTCATTTCAATTATCGTCTATATCGTTTCTTCCTCCCTTTTTTACTGTTGATGACACTGAATGAAAAAAGGCTCAACTCCACTGACCCTCCCTTCCTTATTTCTTAGAGTAATGCCCAGCGCGCTGCACCATCTGATGTCGCCGATTGTCGCCCTTTATCAAAACCTGAGAGACACATTAGCCGACAGAAAGCCTCGCTATAACGGTTCGATCGAACCGTGTTGTGTCCAACAATGGACACAACATAATAAATCCAGTTCACTAACTTTGACCAGGCATTAATCAATTCCTTACTATAATCTACCTGCAATGCATGTGGCTAGTGTCAGTCTGACTGAATGAAAATCATTATAAACTATTTATGTCACCTTAACGAAGAACAGCTGAAAAGTTACCGGGTTTTCTGCTAGAAATTTCGCTCCAACTCCTCCCCTAGTTATTTATATTTTCTTTGCATGAAATGTTGAATAAACATTCATGTTGTTTCCGATGTCTGCTGGACTTCGGGTTGCACCGTGTCAGCTGTTCGGGATTCCCTCCGTGTTTCCCCTCAGAAAGCAGGAGGAGAATCCGTGCTTTCTGATTGGCTACCGGTCACATTCAACAGGCTGCGTCACTCTCCCATTGTGGATAAATCCTTGATTTAGATCGGAGCAACGATCTACCGTAACACACAACGATCTACCGTAACACACGACGATCTACCGTAACACACGACGATCTACCGTAACACACGACGATCTACCGTAACACAGAACGATCTACCGTAACACACGACGATCTACCGTAACACACGACGATCTACCGTAACACAGAACGATCTACCGTAACACACGACGATCTACCGTAACACAGAACGATCTACCGTAACACAGAACGATCTACCGTAACACACAACGATCTACCGTAACACACAACGATCTACCGTAACACACAACGATCTACCGTAACACACAACGATCTACCATAACACACGACGATCTACCACAACACACGACGATCTACTGTAACACACAACGATCTACCGTAACACACAACGATCTACCGTAACACGCAACGATCTACCGTAACACAAAACGATCTACCGTAACACACGAGTGACAATCTCAGAACGAAGAACGTTCTTAGATTGTCGTTCTGGGTAATAAATCCTGTAGTTTGAACTATTGCATCATTCAGTCGGATTCTTCTCTATTTAAATCTAATAATTACTGAAGGGCAATAAACTATACAGACTTCATAATCTGCACTCTTTTGGTTGAATGCAGTGTTTATTTCCACTTTGGCTTCATGTTGTTTAGTTTTTATTCAAGTACATTTATTGTTAATGCCACTAAATCAATGTAAAAAGGTCTTCAAACAATATTATCGTTTATCGCAATAATTTTTGAGACAATATATCGGCCAGCAAACTCTCTTATTGTGACAGGCCATGCGGAGAAACTAAAGGTGTGTCCATGTGTTGACAGGTGTGCTCCAACCCCCCCTGTGAGACTCATGAGACCGGAACCACAAACACCGCCACCACCGCTACAG
Organism: Poeciliopsis prolifica; assembly: GCF_027474105.1. NCBI lineage: Eukaryota > Metazoa > Chordata > Actinopteri > Cyprinodontiformes > Poeciliidae > Poeciliopsis > Poeciliopsis prolifica. The sequence goes on along the minus strand of NW_026562457.1, from coordinate 1,062,453 downwards.
GTCGCTGCTCTCACCTGGTTCTGGTAATTTTGGACTTTTTTGGGTGTGTTGTGACATCACTTCCTGTCCTGTTGCTGTGCAGCTCAGCAGAGTGGAGACGGTCTCCATGGAGATGCCACAGACTCCGCCCCTCATCTGATACTGCCATCAGTCAGAGCACAGCGGTTACCACAGTAACGCACGCCACGCCCACCCCGGGTCCGTCCGTCCCGGTACGTCCATCACCCGTTGTTGATTAGACACACCTGCCCAGTGGGGGGCGGAGCCTGCAAGCTCACCTTATACCGACTGGACGACCTGGCAGGTTCTGGCCCGGTTCTGATGTCTGGTTCTCTCTGCAGAATCTCTCCTCATTGGTTGGTGCTGAGAGGTCGGAGTCCTCTGAAACCCTCGCCATGGCAAACAGGAGAAGAGGAGGAGCCAGCAATGACAGACGGCCAATCAGAGGGCATGATGTCATCAGGACTGTCGGCGCTGCAGGTTCAGGTGAATGTGGTGCAGCAGCAGGTAACAGCAGCGTGCGCACGCTAACTTTGGCTCCGCCCCCGACCCAGATGGCGTCCTCAGACGGAGGTCTTCCTCAGCAGCTGATGTCATCAGAGGGGGACGGAGGCGAGGAGATTTCCAGGACGACGACCTTCACGCTGACGACGGGACGGGTCCCAGACCGGATGGCCGTCGCCTTGGCGACTGAGGGAGCAGCCAGGACCGTCGGTAAAACTGCGAGAGGACAGAGACGTCTCCGCCGCCTCCGCCGTCTCTAAACATGCCGCGTGTCCGCAGGTGAGGCCGGCCAATCGGGCGAGCAGCCCGTCCGCATCGTTCTGACACCGGAGGAGCTGGCGGCGATGGTCCAACAGCAGCAGGAACCGGAACCAGAACCCAGCAGCGTGCCCACAGGTAGAGTCGGGTACAGGTCTCTCTGCGTTGGCTGGGGAACCTGGACTCGCTCAGCCCGGTTCTGGTTCTGTTGCAGAGGGGCTCGCCCCGGCCGACAGCCTGAACGACCGACCGCAGAGAGCCACGCCTCCCAGCCGGCCGCCGCCGTCATCAACGCCGTCGCCAGGCTGGCCAGCACATTCAGCCCCGCCCCTTTGGTGACAGAGACCAAGAGCACGACGGTCGCTATGCCGACAGAAACCACCAACGGCATCAACGAGTCGCCTCCTGTAAGACGATAGGAAACGCATCGGAACCGGTAGACAGCAGAACCAAAGACCCAGATGAGAATCATGATAACTAGAACCATAATTCACTCCATCAACATGGAGCCAAGAACACAGACAAGATGCCATCAACTCACCCTGAACACGCTGACACAGCGTCTCACATGCCAGGAACATACATATAACACGCTAACAGAGACACGCTAACAGAGACACGCTAACAGAGACACGCTAACAGAGACACCTAACTGCCTGCCTGAACACAGCAATGCCATCGACACATCGGTCACCAGCGGCTGGCTGGCGGTCCAGGAACACGCCGTCCTTTCATTAACGTCCTGCTCGTTTGTCCAAACGCCACGCTAACGCCTCGCTAACACCACACGACAAACACTGAGGCGTTGTTGTTTCAGGAGCCGACCTGTCGTGTGAAGGCTGCACCGAAGGAGAAGCCGTGGTTTGACGTCGGCATCATGAAGGTCACCAACGCCGTTGTGACTCATTACTACGTTCCCTATGACAACGACGACGCCGTGGCGGAGGTACGGACCGGTCGGGTCCGGGGCCGATGGAGTCGCCGTCATGCTGACGGGTGTTGTGTACCTGCAGGATGACTCCGGGCCGGCGCCGGACTACAGCCAGATGAGGAGGGTGGAGCTTCAGCCGGGAACCGCCTACAAGTTCCGGGTGGCAGGGATCAACATCTGCGGGCGCGGCGCCTTCTCCGAGGTGGCGGCGTTCAAGACGTGCCTCCCCGGGTTCCCTGGAGCGCCGTGCGCCATCAAGATAAGCAAGGTGAGCTCCTGCCGCTACCATGGAAACCCGCGGTGCCGCCAGCAGGGGGCGTCCTGTCCTGACGGTTCCTGTCCCTCCAGAACCTGGGCGGGGCCCAGCTCACCTGGGAGCCGCCCGCCGTCACCGCGGGGAGCATCACAGAGTACTCGGTGTACCTGGCCATCCAGTCCAGCCAGGCCAGGCCGGCGGGTTCTGGCCCGGCCCAGCTGGCCTTCATGAGGGTGTACTGTGGTTCTGACCCGTGCTGCCTGGTTCAGGCCTCCACCCTGGCCAACGCGCACATCGACTACACCACCAAGCCCGCCGTCATCTTCCGCATCGCCGCCCGCAACCAGAAGGGCTACGGGCCGGCCACGCAGGTCCGATGGCTGCAAGGTCAGAACCAGAACCGGACCGGAGGAGTTCTGCCTCACTGTGTCGGTGCTCATAATGTCTGTTTTCTGTTTCCATAGAAACCGGTAAAGACGCCAAGCCGGCGCCGAAGAGAAGTGGAGCTTCTCAGGGAATGTAAGAGCCGGCGCCGCATCCCAGAATCCCGCCTGACACAAAGATGGTCGCCAACAACTCAACATGCTCCACTGGAACCGGAGCTCACAGGTACCGGACCTCGGTTCTGGTTTCATCAATCAGCTGAGACCGACGGCGGATGGTGACGAAGGTCCAAACCCAACCGGCAGCTGCTCCGGAGGTTCTGAAACTCCTCCGACTCATTTCTACTCGGGTCCAGTTACAGCATCCCATGAGACGCGCTGATGGTTCTGCAGGTTCTGGAGCTCCTCCATCATACTGTGAGGTTCTGGTCCAAACTCTGTTCCCCTTCAGAACCAACCCAACACAATGTGAAGAGCCAGAACCGGCTCCCTCCTGCTCCGTTTCTGTTCCTGATTGTAAACCATGAAAACACCAGAGGCAGAATTTTCTTGAATGTTGGATCCGGATCCGTTCAGTTCAGAACTGTCAAGCTCCCTGCCGGATGTGGGCGGAGCGTAAAGACAACAGGTGTGTTCAGGTGCCGTCCCCTGGGTCAGAACTTTACCTTTTCTTTGAATTCTGGTGTTTAGTGGGCGGAGCCTGAGATGATTGACGTCCTAAAGTGGGAGGAGTCTCGAATGTGGGTGGGGCCTGATTGTGGGCAGGGCTCTGCTGTAAAATGTTTTTTTTTCATAAGCTTTAATAAAAACAAGTTTTCGGTTTTCTTTCTGTTGACGGAGGGCTCTGATTGGTCCGCTCGTGCTGATGTTTAATATTCTCTGAAACAATAAAGATTTTTTAGAGCATTTTTATTGGCTGTGTGGAGTCAGATTTGTGCTCGCACCTGTAGATGGGCGTGGCTTGTGTTGAACAGGTGCAGCAATCAGCAGGATCATATTCCAGATACTCCCAGAACATTCTGGGACTGACTGCTGCTGATCGGAGTCCAACCCGAGTCAGAACCAGGTTCACAGTCCCAGATCAAATTTATTGAACATGTCAAAAGAAATATTTTTTCAGTTGTATTTCCATTTTTAATTCAAAATTGTCACAATTCAGTAAGATATTGTTTATTTGCTAATATTAGCTGAATATTTAGCTAAGCCTGGCTGATAACAGGAAGTGAATTACCAAGATAAAAGCCGGGTCTTCCGAAAGTCTTTAATAACTGCTTGAGTTGTTTCTTGTTACCTCTTCGTTTATTTTCCTCTTGTCCAATATTTCAGCTGAGCCATTTTAAAGACGGTACAGAAGTTTAGTAATCGATCATTAGCAGCCCTGATCTACTGCAACAATGATGCAGCCAGCTTTTATTTTGAAAATCCACTTAGCAGGAAGTGAATTTGCATTTCAGCTATTTATTTTGAGCTAGCTAAATATTACGATTTTGTAAACTAAATACAAAATAATAAGCTAAGTACAAAATAAATACTTAGCTTGCTACATTTTGTTTCTAATAGAAACTAAAATATAAACAAAATATTTAGCTTTCTAATTAAATATTACTGAAAAATTAACCTCCATGTTTTAATAATTTTTGACTCTTAATTTGTGAAGACGCTCCCCGTTAACAAGATGGCTGTTAGGAAATGGTGACAGGAAGCAGAAGAGGCCCGCCAGGCTTGTTTGAAGCAACTGATTGGATTGCTCTCTGCCAGCCTCATGGAGATGACATCAGAGCCATGACCGACAGGAAGCTGTGTGGACGGCAGCATCGCCGCCAGAGCAGAGCGATGGAAGCAGAATGACGGGGAACAGAAGCAGCTGCAGTCCAGATTAGAGACAGAAGAACAGGAAGAACCTGGAGGACAAACTGCAGAGGAACCAAATCAGGAAGGAAGAAGATCTCAGGCTGCAAGCAGAAGGTGGATCAGGTGGATGGAAGCCTGGAAGGAGCAAAAGAGCTGAAGACATTCAGACAGGTTCAGGATCATCATCATCCCTCCTTCCTCTGACCTCAGCTTCCTGAGTTAGAAGATCGGAGCCAAACCTCTGATCTTCTAACTTCCTCCTCAGTCACGGATCTTCAGCTTCCACTAGTTTGACTCCGACCGGATCAGGAGCTGCTGCTCCTCCTGATCTGGTTCTGGTCCAGAAGAGGCAGCTGGAGAGACGGAACCGGAACCAGGTCCAGATGGTCTTGGTTCTGAAGGCCTGAAGCTGCAGAGCGGTTCTGTGGGATTCTGCAGCATCTCTTCAACCTCAACCCGACACAAAAGAAGGTTCTGCTGATGTGGTACCGGAACCCGCCTGGTTCCGGTACCACAGAAAACTCACCGACTGTAGACCTGTAGCCATGACAACCCACATCATGAAGGTCCTGGAGAGAAACCCGGTCAGTTTGCTTATCGCCATGGAGACGCCATCTTAACCTGCCTCATAAAACAATTTAACAGGATTCAGCCTGATCTGCTCTGGGAGGCGGAGCCTCAACCGTCACCTGCTGACTCAGCGTCTGGCTTCTGCCATCTACAGGAATACTCAGATTACAGGAATACTCAGATTACTGGAATACTCAGATTACAGGAATACCCAGATTACAGGAATACTCAGATTACAGGAATACTCAGATTACAGGAATATTCAGATTACAGGAATACTCAGATTACAGGAACACTCAGATTACAGGAATACCCAGATTACAGGAATACCCAGATTACAGGAATACTCAGATTACTCTGCAGGTGATGGTTTATCAGAGGCTGAGTACAGAGAGCTGGTGGACTGCTTCGGGTCACGGAGGGAACAGTCAAATCATCTGAAATGTGAACAAAACAAAGTATGTGATTGTTGGTTTCAGGAGGAACAGGGTCAAAGGTCAAACCCCATCATGGGAGAAGAAGTGGAGGAAGATAAAAACCTGGATGGAGACGGAGGAAGAGGAGATCCTTCAGGGTTTGGATCTGCTGTCAGAACCATCAGAACCACCAGAACCAGGAGCTGAAGAGGCTCAACAGGCTGAATAAGAAGGCTGGTTCTGTTGTGGTTCTGTTGTGGTTCTGTTGTGGTTCTGTCTGTGGATCCTCTGGTGATGATGATGCAAAGAAGGATTCTTTAAAATCAATAAAGTTCTGGCCCGTCTTCAGTCAGAGGCTTGTTCAGAGGTGCTGTAACACAGACTGCTACAGGAGATCCTTCCTGCCAGCAGCATCTTCAATTAGAATCTCAATAAATGATTTACAACATTTCATTTCCCTTTGGATCAATAAAGTATTTTTGAATTTTACAAATGGAGCCATGAAAGCAGAGAAAGTCTGCAGAAGTTCTGTTGGGTCCAGATTGTTTTTTAGATGTTTTTGTTTCCATCGGTTTTTCTGCAGGTTCATATTTCATCGCGTTTTTATTTTTGTCTTTCCGGTCCGTCGGTTCCGAACAGGGAAGTTCTGCTCGGTGTTGGCGAGCAGAAACCCAAACACACGAAGAAGAAAGCAGAAACCTGCTGCTGGCAGGCAGGCGCACATGCGCGCGCATGGGCGAGGCGTGTGCGTGTCCGCGGCGGGAGCGCGCCTCGTGCTGCTGATGTTGCGGATGATGAAGAGGAGGACGATGAAGAGCGACCAGAGCATGGATCCCAGCTGATCGATCAGAACTCTCAGGTTCTCTGGACCGGTTCTGCTCTCCGGACCGGAGCTGCAGGTGACCCAGGTATGCTGGACCGGAACTCCCGTTAAAAGTCTGCGGGCTGAAGCGGCGCCGCGCGGCAGCCGAGCGGCACGAGCCGCGGTGGTTGTTATGTTGAAGTTCGGCTCGGAGTCCGAACCAGACCGAACCGAGCTGAGGGAAGGACCCGGGTCAAACTACAGGGGGCGGAGGTTCGGTTCTCTGAGTCCAAATGGAAGCGGGCAGCTTCCGGTTCGGCGGCTGATCCAGATCCAGCTGCAGGAACCGAACAGAACCGACAGGTGAGCCTGGATTCCTGCTCACTGATTGGCTGCGCGGCTGACGTGACCCCAACCTGCGCTGGTCTTTGTGTTGACATGTGGAATCAGCTGATTGACGTAAAAACACCAAACTTCACCCAGAGCAGCGACAGCCAATCAGAGAGCAGCCTGCGGCCACGTGGCCCAGATGTGCAGAACCCGGGTTCTGGTTCCGGTGGGCCAGCCCATCATGGCCTAAGCCGCAGGTTAGAAGATGAAATAATTATGGTCTGGTTGTTGTGTCTGACTATCACCATGACAACAAGAACCGGGCTCCACCTCCTTCCTTTCATTAGCAGAAGAACCGGAACAAAAGAACCGGAACAAAAGAACCGGAAGGAAAGAACCGGAACAAAAGAACCGGAAGGAAAGAACCGGAACAAAAGAACCGGAACAAAAGCTCGTCGGTCCACAGAGTTCGGAGAACAAGTTCTGGCGTTTCTGCTCTTTTCTTCTTCGCTATTCTATTTGCTGGCTTTTGCGGTACCACGCCGCCCCAGAGGTTACTGCTGGTACTGCTCCGTTTGGACAGCCGCATCTGGCCCACTGAGTGCTGCGGTTCTGTGGTCCATCGTATTCAGGAGAACCGGGACCAAACCCAAACATGAAGGGTTGCATCATGCTAGCACCATGACAAACTCCACGCACTTCCACAGCTGCAATGTTTCTCCGTCGTCGGCGTTGTGCGACGCCAGCAGCTCCACCCTAACCCGATGGTACCTTGAGCTTTGGACCTATACCTGATGGGGGACCAGGAGGTCCGGGTCGGTTGTGTGGGGAAACAGAACAGCGCTGTCCAATCACCAGATTGGCAGGTATTCAGGCTGTGGAAACCGTTGTGTCTGGGATGGAGCAGAGTCCTGGATTTACTTTCTCATGACTGTTCTTGTACCTTTGGTTGAGGTACCAGAACCAGTGAGTGGGAGGATTCATCCAAAACTGGGTTGATGGTAGAGGAGGCCGCCTCAGGCTCGTATAGACCGTGATGAATCGGGACCCAGAGGTTCTGAACCTGGCTCAGTGAGAAGCATCTTATATCTCCTGAGATCATTCGAGTTGGACCTCAAAGGTTCCAGGAAGGACGGGCCCGGCTGCCGCTCTCACGCTGGTAGTTTATTGGCTGATTCTGATCTCTGTTTAGGATGGAAGCTCCTCCCACATCACCTTCCGTCCACCTGCTGATGGTCGAGGGTCGCGCCCATTGAAGGAGTCTCAGGGACCTGGGTCCAATCTCCTCTAACAGAAACCTGAACCAAGCCCAGTTGGTGCCAGAGGTTAGTATTTCTGATCTGTAAATGTTCCCCTCTGTTCTCCTTTACTTTGGATCTGTCGGTGTTGTCTAGCATAAACTGGTGCACATGCTGGGCCAAACTGGTTCTGATCCCAGAACCAAACTGGTTCTGATCCCAGTTTGGCGCAGTTCTGGTGGAGGCCGCCAGAACCCAGCCTGCAGTTCGGTTCACAGAACTTTATTTACTTCCAGCACTGAAGAAGTTCGTTTCTCAAAACAGAGTGAAAAACTCACCCAGACAATCTGCTCACCGTTTGGTACCGATCCAGTTTGGGTTCTTACCTGTTCAACCTTACTAGGTACCAAATGGAGGAACCGAGACCAGAACCTCTGGCCCTGACAGACTGATCTCAACTCTAAGGAGAAGTTCTGTTTCCAGCTGGAGGTCCAAACGGGTTTTCAGGATCGGTTTTAATCCATGTTCTGGGCGGAGACAGAACTGACGAAGTCCACTTGGTTCTGGTTCTGCTGAACTGCACCAGTTCTGGTGGAGTACAAGTGCAAACCCAACTCTGTGGTTCTGCTTGGAACCAGACGTGTTTGTCCTTCTGTAAAGCAATAATATGCTAAACTATTAGCTTAGCGCTGTAGCTAGCATTGAAAGTTTCACTTTGCCCCTGATTTTTCCAAATAAATTCTGAAATTTACGTCTTAACTTCCAGCTGAATAAAGTTCAGCGTCTGTGTTTCAGTTTAGAATACCGAGTTTTAGAGAAATATTCATGCTCTTATTTTGAAGACTCTTTATTTTTCCCCCCTATAACTTTATTTAAAACACACAAACAAACAGGAACAAAAGACGAGAACAAGATCTAAACCAGAAAAACACCAAATATACCAATATATATTGGTAGATGATGAACATCAGCTCTAAAATCTGAAAATGTTTCAAGGTTAATTTTTTTGAAGTGATCTTTAGTTTTACAGGGATCCCATTGCACCATACCTTCACCACCGTGCTTCAGTGTTCTGTGGTTTTTGTGCAGAGTTCTTGGCAAGTTTCTGGTTCCAGACCCAAATAGAACGCCCGTCCTTCACATGTTGCTCTGGTTCTGTACAGAAGAATCAGACTATTCAGTCCTGGCTGCCAGTTTGCTGGGTTCTGCTGGACCCATGTTATTGTGAGCCCGGTTCTGCGGTTGGAATGTTGCTGCTGCGGATGGAGGCTCTGAGTGTGTAGCAGTCTGTTTTTTTGAGGTCAGTAAACACCTCGCGGTGAGTCTGATGCTGCACAGGAGCTGCAGCAGCAGGAGCTGCAGCAGCAGGAGCTGCTGCAGCTCAGGAGCTGCTGCAGCTCAGGAGCTGCTGCAGCGCAGGAGCTGCTGCAGCGCAGGAGCTGCTGCAGCAGCAGGAGCTGCAGCAGCAGGAAGCGCTGTGTGATGGATGTAGGTCAGGCTGATTCTCTGCTCAGCAACAGTCCTGGGCTCTGATTGGCTGAGAGCTGCAGCCAGACAACCAATAACCTTTCACCCCTCTGAGCTGTGTGTCTGTGTGTGAGGTTCTGGTGTGTGTGTATGTATGTGTGTGTGTGTGTGAGGTTCTGGTGTGTGTGTGTGTATGTGTGTGTGTGTGTGTGTGTGTGTGTGTGTGTGTGTGTGTGTTTGTGTGTGAGGTTCTGGTGTGTGTGTGTGTGTGTGAGGTTCTGGTGTGTGTGTGTGAGGTTCTGGTGTGTGTGTGTGTGTGTGTGTGTGAGAGGTTCTGGTGTGTGTGTGTGTGTGTGTGTGAGAGGTTCTGGTGTGTGTGTGTGTGTGTGTGTGTGTGTGTGAGGTTCTGGTGTGTGTGTGTGTGTGAGGTTCTGGTGTGTGTGTGTGTGTGTGTGTGTGTGTGTGTTTTGTGTGTGGTTCTGGTGTGTGTGTGTGTGTGTGTGTGAGGTCGCCGTTTCCCTGAGGTTCCTTCAGACCTGGAGTGACCCGGTTTCAGAACCAGGCTGTGGGTCAGTGGGTAGAGTGTCTGAGGTTCTGCTGGGTTTGGACCGGGCCTAGACGGGTCTCTGGATGATTATTATGAGGAGGTTCTGGTTTTGTCTCATGGGTTCTATTCAGAAGCACCAGAACCAGTCGGGTTCTCTTTGTTTAGTCTGAAGCTCTTCTGGGTCCTCATGGTTCTGGTTCTGGTTCCAGTTGCAGAGACCCATCTCTAACTTATTTTTATCAGAACAGTTTTTTCAAAAAAAATTTATGTTAATTTCAACTGTTACCACGGCAACCATAACCGTTAAGCCGCGTGTTTCTGTGGATCGGCTGCAAAAATAACAGTAAAAACTTCATGACTGGGAATAATCTGGGAATAATGTGGGAATAATCTGGGAATGTGGGAATAATCTGGGAATAATCTGGGAATAATCTGCAGGCTGAGCTTCGTACTGTGAACTTCCTGGATCCACTGCCGGCGCCTTTCTGGAGTCAAAGTTTCACTTTAATTCACAATTTTTGATTTTTAGAAAAGCTGTGTGAATTAATTGTTTTCATAACACATTTCACAAGTTTCTTTATTTTGTTTATGCCAAATCAAAGCGAACAGATTGCTGTTCCTTTTGCAGACAGTCAGGAAACAAAGCAAAAAGTTGAGTTAGAAAAATGTTAAAGTGAGTTCATCAATGCTTTGTCTCAGTGGCTTTTCTAATTGTTTTTAACTTCAGAGTTCTGATATATTGTTTGAATTTCTGTTTGAACCCTGAAAAGCAAAAGCTTTGAGATTTAGATTGATGCATTTGGTATTTTCCTAATAAAATTGTTTCTGGGAAATAAATGTCTCATCCAGCTCAGCCTGTGACGTATGAACCATGTTTGGGCCTTTTGGTTCTGGTCAGACCCAAGCAGGAACATTTCTGCCAGCAGGGGGCAGCAGGCCACCTTAAGGTAAAAACCACAAACAGCTTCCAGTCCGCAGGGCAGAATCTATGGGCGGCTAATGCCCCAATGCCCCCGACTGCTGCTGACTGGCCCAATGCCTTAATGCCCCCAGGGTGCAGCTAACAAAAAAGAAAGAAAAACAACAACAATAATAAAACAGTTTAGTGGTGAGACTCCATGATCTCAGTGACAGAACCCGACCAGAACCTGATCAGAACCCGACTCAAACAGACTGAGCTTGGTCCTGGAACAGAGATGGAAACAGAAAGGTTTTTGTTGGTTCTGTTAATCCAGAACCACCAGGCTGATCATGCTGTGGAGCATTTGGGCCAGATCAAGGTTCTGGTTCTGACCCGTTCAGTCATTCCCAGTCCTGTTCCCTCCTCCCTCGCTCTCTCTCTTCCTGTCTCTTTGCCGCTCGTTTCCTTCTTCCTGTTTCCTGCTGCCAGCTTCCTGTTCCCAGGCGGCTGGCGTAGCGGCAGCAGAACCGGGCCGCCGGGTGATCGGACCGCTTCAGAGGGGATCAGTAACACCCAATCTGCTCTTCATGTTGGAGTTTTACTTGTTTTGATTCAACACGGTTAATCCAGAGTTGAATCTGTCTGCCCAGCAGAACCGGGTCCGACGGGTTCGATCCTCTCTGGTTCTGGTTCTGATCTGGAAGAAGTTTCCTTTGTGTGTTCATGTTAGTCCTCAGTGAGAAAAATCAGATTTTCTGCCCTGAAAACTCAGAACTCCTGATGTTTCTTCTTCTGTGGTTTTGCTCTCAGGTTGATCGCCCCCTCCAGGCCGCCATGGGAGCTGCAGCAGCTGCCTGAGTCTCACCTGTTGGATGGCTGCAGGTGAGAACCACTGCAGGGTCTATGAAGTGGCTCAGTAGCAGAGGAACACCTGGGTGGCGCTCCACAGGTGAGCCGGGGTCTGTAGACAGGACCGGAGTGACGAGGAGGCGGAGTCACATGGGAAGCTCATGCCATGGAGGTCAAAGGTCAACTCATTTTAGCACCTGGTAAGAGAGACCAGTTGGGGAAATCTGTTGGTCTCCCCTGCTTCCTGACTCACCTGTGTCCTGTGTGCAGCCCCTCACCTGTCCAAGCAGGAAGCAAAACGAGCGAATGGCAGAGCTGCAAGAGAGGAGGCGGAGCCTGCAGGTGCTACTGAGAGTCCGATTGGCCGAGCTGAGGCGGATCTGCCTCCAGGAGGCGGTGAGTGATGTCACAGCCGGAAGCGAAGCCTGATCGGTGCGGCCGGTGTGCGCTGAGTTGTGTGCTGCGCTCTGATTGGTTAGGAGCTGACAGGTGCGGTGCCCAACGACTTCCTGGAGGCGGGCGAGAAGCCGCCTTGCGTCCGCAGACGAGCGGCGCCGACCCACCAGGGGAACAGGAAGTGTCGAGTGGAGGTGAGCCAGGATTCTCATCGGTTCAGACAGAAACAGCCGATAACAGAAAACTCTGTTGTTCCGGGTCCAGAACCAGCAGAACCCAGCGGTGGATCCAGTGTAGAACCACCCGGTTTAAAGTAGATCCAGGGTTCTGTCTGGAGGGCGTAGTCTGGTTCTGATGAAGCAGCGCCCCCTGCTGGTCGGCTGACCCGGTTCTGTTTGTGTGAAGCAGGAAGAAGAAGGCCAGCGGCCCAAACCCAGAAAGACGCTTTTCAGCGCCGCGCTGAGGAAACACAGCGACTCTGAGAACGGCACACACACTCACACACACACACCACGGCAAGAGGACGGTGCACCGAGGGTGCCACACAGGTAACACACACACAGGAAACAAACACACACAGGAAACACACACACAGGAAACACACACACACACAGGAAACACACACACAGGAAACACACACACACAGGAAACACACACACAGGAAACACACACACACACAGGAAACACACACACAGGAAACACACACACAGGAAACACACACACACACAGGAAACAACACACAGGAAACACACACACACACAGGAAACACACACAGGAAACACACACACAGGAAACACACACACACAGGAAACACACACACAGGAAACACACACACACACAGGAAACACACACACAGGAAACACACACACACAGGAAACACACACACAGGAAACACACACACACAGGAAACACACCACAGGAAAACACACACACACAGGAAACACACACACAGGAAACACACACACACACAGGAAACACACACACAGGAAACACACACACACACACAGGAAACACACACACAGGAAACACACACAGGAAACACACACACACAGGAAACACACACACACACACAGGAAACACACACACAGGAAACAAACACACACAGGAAACACACACACAGGAAACACACACACAGGAAACACACACACAGGAAACACACACACAGGAAAACACACACACACACAGGAAACACACACACAGGAAACACACACACAGGAAACACACACACACAGGAAACACACACACACACACAGGAAACACACACACAGGAAAGACACACACAAGAAACACACACACACAGGAAACACACACACAGGAAAGACACACACAGGAAAACACACACAGGAAAACACACACACACAGGAAAGACACACACACAGGAAACACACACAGGAAAGACACACACACAGGAAACACACACAGGAAACACACACACACAGGAAACACACACACAGGAAAGACACACACAGGAAAGACACAGGAAACACACACACAGGAAACACACACACAGGAAAGACACACACACAGGAAAGACACAGGAAACACACACACACACAGGAAACACACACACAGGAAAGACACACACACAGGAAACACACACACACAGGAAACACACACACACACAGGAAACACACACACAGGAAACACACACACACACAGGAAACACACACACCATTGTTTCTAGAAGCAAAGGCTCTTCCTGCCTTCATCCTGAATCCCAGTGTTTGTGCTTTTCCAGACGACACGGTGAGATCAGAGAGCAGCTCCACATCAGACTCAGCAGGAAACGACAACGGTAACACACACACACACACACACACACACACACACACACACACACACACACACACACACACAAACACACAAACACACACACAGGCAGGGTTTCTGGTTTTGGGATAACAAAATGTCCCAACAGCGTCTGATGTTTTGTAACCATCAGGATGAAGCAGCTGATGTCACTAGTGGCGCCCCCTCAGGGTAATTTAGGAACTGCCTGATGGGTAACAGTAGCTGCACTGGCTGCTGGTCCTGCAAGAACCAGCAGCAACGTGACATCACGTTCCACCATCAACATCACCGAGCATCACATCATCCTCACTATCGGGACGGACCCAGACAGCTTCCAGAACCGATAGCTGGGATCTCAGAACCAAAGGGGCGTGGCCTAACTCTCAGCAGACAGACAAACGGACGGACGGTCGGTAAAGTCCTGGCAGGATTCAGTGCTGATGTGGATCGTCTCTGTGTTGACAGACAACGCTGGGTCTCAGTGTCGCCCCCTGCTGGTTTCTGCTGGATCTCCTGTGGATGTTTTCAACCAGAACAAACCCAAGAAGTCGTTGGTGCTCAGCAGGTACGCCAGACCTCCGTGACCCGATTGCCGGTTCCTGACCCGAGCGGATCGTGTCATATGGGTTAACTAGTTTAACCCATATGACTAGTTTGCCCAGTTAGTTTTATGTTTGGTACCTGCCAATCGGAAGAGTTTCTCACCACCTGACCTCTGACCTTTCAGGACTGAACACCTTGAGAATACCAAGCCCCCTCCCCCGCCCCGTTCCCAGGACTCCTCCTCCTCCTCCGACCCGGGGCGGGAGGCGGGCTGTCGGGCGTCTCGCCAGAGCAACGGCTCCGACAGCCTCCTGACCCACAGCACCTCCCTGGAGGACGAAGGCGGGGCGCGGCAGGGGGCGCGGCAGGGGGCGCGGCAGGGGGCGCCGCGTCCTAACGGAGCCACTGTTTCCAGGGGAACCAACGCGGCCGGGTCATTCTGGAGCTCTGAGACGCTGACGGAGCGGCGCGGCAGAAACCACCCGCGGCCCGAGGGGGGGGCTACAGCGAGGTTCTGCTGGACTACGTCTGGGAGAAACAGCGGCAGCTGCAGCGCCAGCAGTCGCAGCCCAGCAGGCCGGTCCACGGCGCCGGCTCCGCCCAGCAGCCCGGGGGAGCCCCGCCCATCTACCGCAGTCACCACGGCGACCAGCGCAGAGTCACCGTCACCCGCACCAAGTCCTGTGGCCCGTTCCTGCCAGTGCAACAGAACCACAGTGACGTAACCAAACAGGCTCCGCCCACCATCCAGCCAGACCCCCACCCCCACTTGCTGCCCCCCCGCCCGCCGCAGCTGCCCCCCCAGCAGGACTCCCAGCTGGAGGAGGCCACGCGAAGCCTCCACAAGGCCCTGGCCCTGGAGGGTAAGGCAACAGGACAAAACTCCGACTGGCGCCACCTGGTGGATTAAACAAGGTCAGCAGGTGTGACTTTGTCTGATTCCTTCTTCACAGGTCTGAGGGACTGGTACCTGAGGAACACCTTAGGATCCAGCCACCAGAACCAGGCCTGCGGAAAGGGCTTGTCAACTGCCAGCACTAAGCCGAGCGGTGGGGTCAAAGGTCAGGCCGGAGGGGTTGGCGCCCAGCAGCAAAGACGCACGGCCCACAAAGTCCTCCAACAGTCGACCTATCAGAATCATCACTATGTCGCGCCGCATCACAAGCAGACGCTGCCGCACTCCGCCACGTTCCACGGACATCCGCTGCACGGGAGGTAGGGGTCCGCCACCAACTTCATCACCCACAATGCCTTGCTTTGCGGGCCAAAAGACTATTTTTGAGTTTTCTCCACATCAATGTGAGCCGAAAATGAAACCAGAAGCCATCTCTCCCTCTCTGTGTCAGGTCTGTGGACAGCTCGCTCTACCAGGACTCCTGCCCGTCCCAGAAACAGGAAGTTCCCCTCAGAGACTTGGCGGTGGACCAGCCGTCTCCTGGGACTCTGGTCTGATCACCAGCCAATCAGAGGAAGAGACTTGGACGGAACCGGTTCTCTGGGCCTTCTGTGACTGGGTGACGATGACCCTGTTCAGAGACTAGCTGAGCACCCACACGCCCCATGCACCTTAAAGACAGCTTCGCCTCGCAAAGACCTTCATCTCCCCTGAGAGGGTCCACTAAGGAAGACCATCTCCTCATCAGAGTGTTCGGTGGTCTCTGGAGGAGTCACGAACCAGAACCAGGACCTGCCTGAACTCAGCAGAGGACCGATGGTTTACCGCTGTTTGAGGGAACAGCGTTCAACTGGAGTCACTGGTTTGGGTCAAGAAGGAACCCTACACCAAGGGGCAAGAGTGCCTCACTTCTGAAGGTTCCTGGTCTGGAAAGTTTCCCATTAGCCAGTTCTCGTATCGCCACAGCAGGACTGTGGAGCGCCAACTGGTCCAAGTTCTGGGTTCCTGGTCCTCAGACTCTGCTCAGACAATCTGCACCCCCCAAAGACAGAGCCTCACCTGGTCTCTGACATCACCAGCTGACATCACCAGCCCTGATCAGCTCAGGCGTCTACCTATTAAAGCCTCAGGTGAGTCCAGACCGGAAGCATCAGGTACCTTTGCAGTTTGGACTCAGAATCCATGCACTATGAATCCAGCACTGACTTTCATCCTCAAACCAGCAAGACTGGACCTGCAACAGGACTGGCCCGGCCCGATTCTGGCCGGCTCAGACACTCGAGATCCAGAAGTTCTTCAGGGAAACCGGGTCCAGGAGAATGTTCTGACACAATCCAGATCTCCAACAACTTAGGAATGTCATTAGAACCTGGAGGAAATTCTGTCCCGGATCCAGACCTCCATCTTCATCTGTACCCGGGTCAGGACCTGAGTTCTGGGTCCGGGTCCTGGGCCCGGTTAACTTCAGGTCGTAATCAGGAAGCAGGTTTAGTCAGAAGCAATAAGAGGAGCTTCGGGTTTCACATTTAAGAACTTCAGAACAAAAAAATGATCAGAACGACAATCAGACAATGATGTCACAGCGGTGATTGATTTCATCATCAATTGACTGTTTGGTCTTGTTTCTACAGATCTGATGTCATCTGATTTTATACAAACCTTTGTTACTGAAATGATGTTTTTAATGCAGGACATAACTTTTATTGAGAATCAGTGTTCACGCACCTGTCCTCACACACACACACACACACACCCCTGTCCTCACACACACACACCTGTCCTCACACACACACACACACACCTGTCCTCACACACACACACCTGTCCTCACACACACACACACACACCTGTCCTCACACACACACACCTCTGTCCTCACACACACACCCCTGTCCTCACACACACACACACCTGTCCTCACACACACACCCCTGTCCTCACACACACACACACCCCTGTCCTCACACACACACACACCTGTCCTCACACACACACACACACACCTGTCCTCACACACACACACACACACCTGTCCTCACACACACACACACACACACACCTGTCCTCACACACACCCGTCCTCACACACACACACACACACCTGTCCTCACACACACACACACCTGTCCTCACACACACACACACCTGTCCTCACACACACACACCTGTCCTCACACACACACCCCTGTCCTCACACACACACACACCTGTCCTCACACACACACACACACACACCTGTCCTCACACACACACCCCTGTCCTCACACACACACACACACACACCTATCCTCACACACACACACACACACACCTGTCCTCACACACACACACACACACACCTGTCCTCACACACACACCCCTGTCCTCACACACACACACACACCTGTCCTCACACACACACACACCTGTCCTCACACACACCTGTCCTCACACACACACCTGTCCTCACACACACACCCCTGTCCTCACACACACACACACACCTGTCCTCACACACACACACACCTGTCCTCACACACACACACACACACCTGTCCTCACACACACACACACCTGTCCTCACACACACACCCCTGTCCTCACACACACACACACCTGTCCTCACACACACACACCTGTCCTCACACACACACACCTGTCCTCACACACACACACACACCTGTCCTCACACACACACACCTGTCCTCACATAGACACACCTGTCCTCACACACACACACGCACCTGTCCTCACACACACACACGCACCTGTCCTCACACACACACGCACCTGTCCTCACACACACACGCACCTGTGCTGTTCCACACCTGGACCCGTGTTCTCCAAGAAACTTGAGACAAAGTAGCTGCGTGGCATTTAATGTAATTTTAATTTAATCGTTGTGACTCTTTTTTTACTTCAGTCAGGATTCATTTCTGTCACTGGAGACATTTTTGTTTGTTTTTTTGTCTTTGTTTTGTGTTCACAGCCAAGTCTGGAGCTGTTGATTTATTTTAAAAAGATAAAAAAATACCAAGACGTTCTAGTTTCAAACACATGAGAGGATGAGAGTTTATTTTTAGCCTTTGGTTCCCCCTCCTCACCAGCAGATGGCGGCAATGCTCCACTAAGTTACTGGCAACAACCATTGAATAGCTTAGGAATCCCAACCCGACAAAACAGCGTCATGCCTGGCGACGGGGTCAACCACACTTAGCGACGGGGTCAACCACACCTGGCGACGGGGTCAACCACACTTAGCGACGGGGTCAACCACACCTAGCTACGGGGTCAACATTGGAGTAGGGCCAGTACTTTTCCATACCTGCTGTGTTCGCCTCACCTGTGCCTGAGGTTCTGTTCTGGTCCAGTTAGTCTACTGGGTCGCTGCAGCTCAGACATCTGAATTTTCTTAAGATGAAACATTTTTGTTAAAACCTCAGTCAGTCATGATGAAGACAAGCCCCGCCCACTCTGATGCTGCTGCCCTCCTATTGGTTGGCCACTGAGGTGTTTGGTTCTGGTCGTGTAACCGCAGCTGGACGCGCTTCCTACCCAGAGCAGAACCCGAGGACCTGATACTGGTTCTGCTGACAGCCCATAACCAGCCGGTACCAGTCGGTATCAGCTGGGATCCTGCAGGAGTTCTGGTCTGGTCGGGAGAGGAAGCGGGATCCCGTTCGGTTCTGGCGGTGTGTGTGCTGCATGTTCTCAGTCCAATCAGAACCCGTTCAGGAACGTGTGTTCTGAAAGCTCCAGAACCGGACCCGTCCGGTACCGCAGCAGCTTCTGAGATGGACTGAATGTTTTTGTAGTTTTTGTGTGTAAATAAAATGTGTGAATACGTTTCTGCTCTGCTTCTGTTATTGGACCCAGGAGGTTCTGTTCTGTTCGTTCTCAGCTCTCATGGAAAGCCCAGTTTGTCAAAGCGCTCCAGCGCCCCCTGCTGCTCTGGTTGTGGGCCAGCAGCGAATCCGGACCAGATCAAAGCTTCTTATTGTTCTGGATCAGAACATCATGTGAACATTAAAGCCTCGGAGAGGTTCCGGTTCCGGCTCCTGGACCCCCGAATGGAAAAATCACCTGACGGTCTTCAGCCAGGAGAACGACACCAGATGTTCATTAAAGAAAGAACGTTCCCGAAACATCGGGACAGTTTTAAATGTGTGTGTGTGACGTGTCTTGCCTGCAGTGATACTTAAATAACGTTCTTTAGAGTTACAATAAATTCAGTGAATTTGAACAGCTGAGAACGTTCTTCAGCTTTAGCAGCTCGTTGCGTAACACCCGGTCCTCACAGCGGCGGCAAGCCGCGGCGGTCAGACCGGCTTCAGAACTGGCTGCACGGACTAAACTTTCTCCCGACAGCAGCTCGTTCCGGACCGGTTCGGCGATGAGGTAAGGGTTCTGCTGCAGCAGCGGGACTCCCTACGACCCGGACGGGCGGATTCTGTTCGGGAGGAGCGGGTCTGATCTGGGAACTTTGTCTGTTTTGGACATATTTCCACATCAAAGTTCCGATTAGCCGTTAGCTTTAGCATTAGCTTTAGCTTCCCCAACACCGGCCGGTTCCGGTCCGGATGCGCGACGTGAAGTTCCGAGAAGTTCGGTGATCGTTATGTTTCATGGATCAATGACGGAACCAGAACCATTGCAGTTAGTTCCGGTCCGACTCCTGGTTCTCCCGAACCCGACCCGTTTCTGTCAGGCTTTATCCCACGGTGGGAACTGGACCGGAACTTGGAATGTCATCTCAAGAACTAACGGAACCGAACCAGGCCCACACCGGGATAATCAGTATAGTTCTTGTCAAGCTAGAGCAGAGGTCTTCAACGTGGGGGTCGTGGCCCCTCTGGGGTCCCGGTGGTACTGCAGGGGGTCGTGATGTTTCTCACTAGACTCTTTTTGTTCATGTTTTGTTAATGCAAAGTCTTTAAATACACATTGAACATCAGTTACATACAATGATAAATAACGTATGTCAGAAAAGTTTGACATTTTATGTGAAACGTTTTTCATGGTGACATTTGTCCAACGCTTCAGTCTCCAAACGCGTTTAAAATAAAAACATGAAGCAATCATGAAACAAAGAAGCTGATAAGGGATGTTATGGAGCTCTAAGCCTCCACCAGAGGGCGTTATGTCATACTTCTGCGAACTTTGTAGATGGCAGCCATCTTGGTAGGTATCTGTAACTGACTGTAATGACAGTTGCTATGGCAACGATAAACAATCCACAAGCTTAGAATTAGCAATCTAACATATAAAACATTAGAAATTTATTACAACACCGAGATGAAAAGAACATGAAACGGACTCCAGTAAAAGTTCTGGAAAGGAAATAGTACCTCATTACATTTGACTTCAAGTAAAAGTTACTTTTTTATCAGCAGAAGTTGGGAGAGCTTCAGGTGATGCCGTTCCTTACCTGTGCACAGGTGGAGCGTCAGGCTCTCAGGATCAAGGCTCTGATTGGTCGGCTGGCTGTCATCATGCAGCTGGCCAATGAGAAACTGCCAGCTCGGCTGAGGCGGAGCTCCAGACTCAGGAAGATGGCCGCCATCCTGATTGCTGCCTACACTGTCAAAAAGCTGTCTCCGTACGTGTGGAGGAGGCTAAAGGTGAGACACACCTGAAGGTCAAAGGTGAGGGGAAGACTGCCTGGTGACTGAGTGTGTTGTTCCTCCAGAGAGGGGCAGCAGGTGATCAGGGAGGCGGGGCTAAACACCTGTGGGCGTGGTCAGCACTGTGGAGGGCGGTGAAGATGAGAACAAGAAGAAGAAAGTGGACAGGTGACAAGAGACGATGTGAGAAACCTGATCAGTCGGCAGCTGGTCTCACCTGGACTCTACCTGTCTACAGGTCTCCATCAGTCAACAGAGACTTCATCCTCAGACTGTCTCACCTGCTGAAGCTCCTGTTTCCACGATTACTGTGTCCAGAGTTTGGCTTGCTCGCTCTGCACTCCGTCACCCTGATGTCCCGCACCTTCCTGTCCATCTACGTAGCGTCTCTAGACGGTCTGCACCTGTGTCACCTGCCCTCACCTGTCTTTACCTGTGTCTGTCCAGAGTGTCTCAGGTCATCCTGATTGTCGGGTTTGGTCTCTCAGGTATGATCGTCCGGTGCATCGTGCAGAAAGATCCGCGCGCCTTCGTGCTGCAACTGTCCAAGTGGCTCCTCGTCGCAGTTCCTGCCACGTTCATCAATAGCGCCATCAGATTCCTGGAGGGTCAGCTGACCCTGAGCTTCAGGAGCCGATTAGTCAGCCACGCCTACCAGCTGTACTTTACCAACCAGGTGAGACCTGCTGTACACCTGTTGACCCACCTTCTCCAGGTCTAAAGCTCCGCTCCTTCACAGACGTATTACCGCATCAGCAACATGGATGGCCGTCTGTCCAATCCGGACCAGTCTCTGACCGAAGACATCGTCATGTTCTCTGCCTCCGTCGCTCACCTGTACTCCAACCTGACCAAGCCCATCCTGGACGTGGTGGTCACCTGCTACACGCTGCTGCGCACCGCCCAGTCCAAAGGTACGCTGCTGCCGCCGCAGCACCTGATCCTCACCTGTACCTGGCCTGATAGTGTCCTCCTGCAGGGGCCAACACCACGTGGCCCTCCGCCATCGCCGGCCTGGTGGTGGCGCTCACCGCCAAGGTGCTGCGCTCCTGTTCGCCGCACTTTGGGAAGCTGGTGGCTGAGGAGGCGAAGAGGAAGGGAGACCTGCGCTACATGCACTCACGCATCATCGCCAACTCAGAGGAGATTGCCTTTTACGCCGGACACAAGGTGAGCGCCCCCTGCTGAGCGACAACACTTTCTACAGAAGAGTGTTTGATTGTCAGACTGTTTGAGCGCTGTTGGTTTGCAGGTGGAGCTGTCCCAGCTGCAGCGGAGCTACGCCTCCCTGTCATCTCAGATCCATCAGATCCTGCTGAAGCGGCTCTGGTACGTCATGCTGGAGCAGTTCCTCATGAAGTACGTCTGGAGCGCGTCCGGCCTCGTCATGGTGGCCGTGCCCATCATCACCGCCACAGGATACTCCAAAAATGGTAAGCTCCGCCCCCACGGTGGGCCTGGGGCTGCTGCGGCAGCATGTGATCTCTGACCGTTGGTGTGCAGACTCTGAGGAGGTGAAGCGGGCGGCCATAGTGATGAAGGAGGAGGATTTGGTCAGCGAGCGAACGCAGGCCTTCACCACAGCCAGGAACCTCCTGAACGCCGCCGCCGACGCCGTGGAGAGGATCATGAGCTCCTACAAGGAGGTCAGCATGCCCCGCCCCCGCTGACAGGCCGCCCCACGGCCGGCCGGCTGACCTCAGGTGTTGTGTGCAGGTGACGGAGCTTGCTGGCTACACATCCCGCGTCTGGGAAATGTTTGTCGTGTTTGAGGACGTGAGCCGAGGAATCTACCGCCGCTCCGCCGACCCGGAGGAACCAGCAACCCGCCGAGGAGCGGGGTCCTGCAGGGCCAGAGGATCGGCGGCCCACTGCAGATCAGAGGTCAGCAGGGGTCAATCAGCTGAGTTGAAGGTTCTGCACTATCAGAAAACCTGGTAGAGAATGAAACGCTGGTCAAGCGTCATGCTGTGGGCCGAGCAGACCCGTTTCCACGGTACTGTTGTCATCAAGACCAAGAGCTGCGCCGACTCTCCAATGTGAAATATGATCAAAGTTGCACATGTTGCCCATGTTGCTTATGTTGCCCATGTTGCTCATGTTGCCCATGTTGCTCATGTTGCCCATGTTGCCCATGTTGCCCATGTTGCCCATGTTGCCCATGTTGCTCATGTTGCCCATGTTGCCCATGTTGCCCATGTTGCTCATGTTGCCCATGTTGCTTATGTTGCCCATGTTGCTGTTGCTCATGTTGCTCATGTTGCTCATGTTGCCCATGTTGCTCATGTTGCTCATGTTGCTCATGTTGCCCATGTTGCTCATGTTGCTCATGTTGCTCATGTTGCCCATGTTGCTCATGTTGCCCATGTTGCTCATGTTGCTCATGTTGCCCATGTTGCCCATGTTGCCCATGTTGCACATGTTGCCCATGTTGCTCATGTTGCCCATGTTGCCCATGTTGCACATGTTGCCCATGTTGCTCATGTTGCCCATGTTGCCCATGTTGCTCATGTTGCCCATGTTGCTCATGTTGCCCATGTTGCCCATGTTGCACATGTTGCTCATGTTGCCCATGTTGCCCATGTTGCTCATGTTGCACATGTTGCCCATGTTGCTCATGTTGCCCATGTTGCCCATGTTGCTTATGTTGCCCATGTTGCTTATGTTGCACATGTTGCCCATGTTGCTCATGTTGCCCATGTTGCTCATGTTGCACATGTTGCCCATGTTGCACATGTTGCTCATGTTGCCCATGTTGCCCATGTTGCTTATGTTGCCCATGTTGCTATGTTGCTCATGTTGCCCATGTTGCTTATGTTGCACATGTTGCTCATGTTGCCCATGTTGGTTATGTTGCTCATGTTGCCCATGTTGCTCATGTTGCCCATGTTGCTCATGTTGCCCATGTTGCTCATGTTGTGTTGCTCATGTTGCTCATGTTGCTCATGTTGCTCATGTTGCCATGTTTGCTCATGTTGCTCATGTTGCTCATGTTGCTCATGTTGCCCATGTTGCTCATGTTGCTCATGTTGCTCATGTTGCCCATGTTGCTCATGTTGCTCATGTTGCTCATGTTGCCCATGTTGCTCATGTTGCCCATGTTGCTCATGTTGCTCATGTTGCCCATGTTGCCCATGTTGCACATGTTGATGTTGCTCATGTTGCTCATGTTGCCCATGTTGCCCATGTTGCTCATGTTGCTCATGTTGCCCATGTTGCTCATGTTGCCCATGTTGCTTATGTTGTCATGTTGCCCATGTTGCCCATGTTGCACATGTTGCTCATGTTGCCCATGTTGCCCATGTTGCACATGTTGCCCATGTTGCCCATGTTGCTTATTGCCCATGTTGCTTATGTTGCTCATGTTGCCCATGTTGCCCATGTTGCTCATGTTGCACATGTTGCTCATGTTGCCCATGTTGCTTATGTTGCTCATGTTGCCCATGTTGCCCATGTTGCTCATGTTGCCCATGTTGCTCATGTTGCCCATGTTGCCCATGTTGCTCATGTTGCCATGTTGCTCATGTTGCTCATGTTGCCCATGTTGCTCATGTTGCTCATGTTGCCCATGTTGCACATGTTGCTCATGTTGCCCATGTTGCTCATGTTGCACATGTTGCCCATGTTGCCCAGGTTGCATGTTGCCCATGTTGCCCATGTTGCTCACGTTGCTCACGTTGCCCATGTTGCTCATGTTGCCCATGTTGCTCATGTTGCCCATGTTGCTCATGTTGCCCATGTTGCTCATGTTGTCATGTTGCCCATGTTGCCCATGTTGCTCATGTTGCCCATGTTGCTCTGTGCTCATGTTGCTCATGTTGCTCATGTTGCCCATGTTGCCCATGTTGCTCATGTTGCTGTTGCACATGTTGCCCATGTTGCCCCATGTTGCTCATGTTGCACATGTTGCCCATGTTGCCCATGTTGCTCATGTTGCCCATGTTGCCCATGTTGCTCACGTTGCTCACGTTGCCCATGTTGCTCATGTTGCCCATGTTGCTCATGTTGCCCATGTTGCTCATGTTGCCCATGTTGCTCATGTTGCTCATGTTGCCCATGTTGCCCATGTTGCTCATGTTGCTCATGTTGCCCATGTTGCTCATGTTGCTCATGTTGCTCATGTTGCTCATGTTGCCCATGTTGCCCATGTTGCCATGTTGCTCATGTTGCCCATGTTGCCCATGTTGCCCATGTTGCTCATGTTGCCCATGTTGCTTATGTTGCCCATGTTGCTCATGTTGCACATGTTGCTCATGTTGCCCATGTTGCTTATGTTGCTCATGTTGCCCATGTTGCCCATGTTGCTCATGTTGCCCATGTTGCTCATGTTGCCCATGTTGCCCATGTTGCTCATGTTGCCCATGTTGCTCATGTTGCTCATGTTGCCCATGTTGCCCATGTTGCTCATGTTGCACATGTTGCCCATGTTGCTCATGTTGCCCATGTTGCCCATGTTGCACATGTTGCCCATGTTGCTCATGTTGCCATGTTGCCCATGTTGCTCATGTTGCCCATGTTGCTCATGTTGCCCATGTTGCCCATGTTGCACATGTTGCTCATGTTGCCCATGTTGCCCATGTTGCTCATGTTGCACATGTTGCCCATGTTGCTCATGTTGCCCATGTTGCCCATGTTGCTTATGTTGCCCATGTTGCTTATGTTGCACATGTTGCCCATGTTGCTCATGTTGCCCATGTTGCTCATGTTGCACATGTTGCCCATGTTGCACATGTTGCTCATGTTGCCCATGTTGCCCATGTTGCTTATGTTGCCCATGTTGCTTATGTTGCTCATGTTGCCCATGTTGCTCATGTTGCACATGTTGCTCATGTTGCCCATGTTGGTTATGTTGCTCATGTTGCCCATGTTGCTCATGTTGCCCATGTTGCTCATGTTGCTCATGTTGCTCATGTTGCTCAGTTGCTCATGTTGCTCATGTTGCCCATGTTGCTCATGTTGCTCATGTTGCTCATGTTGCTCATGTTGCCCATGTTGCTCATGTTGCTCATGTTGCTCATGTTGCCCATGTTGCTCATGTTGCTCATGTTGCTCATGTTGCCCATGTTGCTCATGTTGCCCATGTTGCTCATGTTGCTCATGTTGCCCATGTTGCCCATGTTGCACATGTTGCCCATGTTGCTCATGTTGCTCATGTTGCCCATGTTGCCCATGTTGCTCATGTTGCTCATGTTGCCCATGTTGCTCATGTTGCCCATGTTGCTTATGTTGCTCATGTTGCCCATGTTGCACATGTTGCTCATGTTGCCCATGCCCATGTTGCACATGTTGCCCATGTTGCCCATGTTGCTTATGTTGCCCATGTTGCTTATGTTGCTCATGTTGCCCATGTTGCCCATGTTGCTCATGTTGCACATGTTGCTCATGTTGCCCATGTTGCTTATGTTGCTCATGTTGCCCATGTTGCCCATGTTGCTCATGTTGCCCATGTTGCTCATGTTGCCCATGTTGCCCATGTTGCTCATGTTGCCCATGTTGCTCATGTTGCTCATGTTGCCCATGTTGCTCATGTTGCTCATGCTCATGTTGCCCATGTTGCACATGTTGCTCATGTTGCCCATGTTGCTCATGTTGCACATGTTGCCCATGTTGCCCATGTTGCTCATGTTGCCCATGTTGCCCATGTTGCTCACGTTGCTCACGTTGCCATGTTGCTCATGTTGCCCATGTTGCTCATGTTGCCCATGTTGCTCATGTTGCCCATGTTGCTCATGTTGCTCATGTTGCCCATGTTGCCCATGTTGCTCATGTTGCCCATGTTGCTCATGTTGCTCATGTTGCTCATGTTGCTCATGTTGCCCATGTTGCCCATGTTGCTCATGTTGCTCGTTGCACATGTTGCTCATGTTGCCCATGTTGCTCATGTTGCACATGTTGCCATGTTGCCCATGTTGCTCATGTTGCCCATGTTGCCCATGTTGCTCACGTTGCTCACGTTGCCCATGTTGCTCATGTTGCCCATGTTGCTCATGTTGCCCATGTTGCTCATGTTGCCCATGTTGCTCATGTTGCTCATGTTGCCCATGTTGCCCATGTTGCTCATGTTGCTCATGTTGCCCATGTTGCTTGTTGCTCATGTTGCTCATGTTGCTCATGTTGCCCATGTTGCCCATGTTGCTCATGTTGCTCATGTTGCCCATGTTGCTCATGTTGCCCATGTTGCTCATGTTGCCCATGTTGCCCATGCTCATGTTGCTCATGTTGCTCATGTTGCCCATGTTGCATTCCCCGTGACTGCAGCCAGCCAGTGGTGTGTTTCTGTGTTCCAGGTTTTTCCAGGACATTCCAGGTTCTTCCCAGGGTGTTGTACTGGTCATTCTCTGTGACTGCAGCCAGCCAGTGGTGTTTCTGTGTTCCAGGTTTTTCCAGGACATTCCAGGTTCTTCCAGGGCGTTGTACTGGTCATTCCTTGTGATTGCAGCCAGCTCCTGATGTGTTTCTATGTTCCAGGTTTTTCAAGGGTATTCCAGGTTTTTCCAGGTTGTTGTACTGATCATTCCTGGTGATTGCAGCCAGCCCCTGGTGTGTTTTTTGTTCCAGGTAAGGTGATAAGTGTGGAGAAAGGGATTCGCTGTGAGAACCTGCCCATCATTACGCCCACTGGAGACGTGGTGGTATCCAGCCTCAACATCCAGGTTCGTCTCACTGATCGCGCTCCATTGGCTGTGAAGGTGGTTCTGTTTAGGTGCAGTTACATCACCATGATAACCAGAATCTCCAGGTGGCCCAGTGGATCCAGAACCTCGCTTCTGTAGCGGTTCATCAGGCTGATTTATAATGTTTATGAATGAAGTTCTGATCTATAGACCGATACGATTTGAGGTTCTGGGAGTAACTCCGAGCAGATTAGCGGGTTCTGGTCGGATCAGCCCTCTGGAACCATCAGCTGTGTTTTTGCTCGTTTTGATGGTTTCTCCTCGCCTGCCTGATGAGCTGAGCTGTGATTGGCTGATTGACTGTGTTAGCAGGCAGTGTGCCTAATAACTGGCCGGTCGGTTTTTGTTGTTAATGAGCTCATCGGCCCTCAGAGGTAGTTCCGCCTGGTGGCCAGCAGAGGGAGCGCTAAGTCCAGAAAATGGTTTTTCTAACAGTAGTCAGCCTGTTAATGATTATTGTGTTTTTTATATTTATGTTTTTTAAGGTGCATATTATTTCTGCTTTTTGTGTATTTATTTGGTTATTTAAAATGTCTTCCACAGTTAAATCTTGGAAATTAAAGTTTATTTATCTTTGTTTATTCTTTTGCTTTTATGGTTATTTGAACTGAAAACGTTCTTTGAAAACATTATTATTGTTCAGAATAATAATTTCTGGGGCAGTTTATAGTCAGAACCCCCGACCGGTTCTGGATCAGAGCGGATCAGAATCCTGACCGGGTTAAAATAAATGCGGTGGATCTGGGGTTCTGCTAGATGGCTCGGGGCCTGACTTCAGGACTTCTGCAGGACCAGATCAGGTCCGGCGTGAAGTATCCCATTGTGTTCTGGCGAGGTCAAAGGTCAAACCCGGAGAACACTGATGGAAACAGAACCGCCTTTATGTTCTGATGGGTCCAGATGAGTCACTGAGATTCTGCTCTTCTACTGAGCTGAGAAAGTTCTAGAAAATCCTGGAACCTTCCAGGTCTTGGATCCGGTCTTGGTTCTGGTCACAGGATGTGTTTCTGTGTTGCAGGTGGAGGACGGGATGAACGTTCTGATCACGGGTCCAAACGGCTGCGGGAAGAGTTCCCTGTTCAGGATCCTCAGTGGGCTCTGGCCCGTTTACGGCGGAGCTCTGTACCGACCAGAACCGCACAACAACATGTTCTACATCCCCCAGAGGTAAACAGCCCGGTTCCCGCTGTGGTTCTGGTCGGTTTCTGGTTCTGATTGGTTCTGTTTCTGAGCAGGCCTTACATGTCTGAGGGAACCCTGAGGGACCAGGTCATCTATCCCGACTCGGTGGACGACTTGGTCCAGAAGGACTGACGGATTCAGACCTGGAAGAGATCCTCCAAACCGTCCACCTGCGGTACATCCTGGACAGGGAGGGAGGTGAGTACGCAGCCAGACTACTACGAGTACTATGGAGTACTACAGCAGTACTACAGCAGTACTAGCAGTACTACAGCAGTACTACGGAGTACTACGGAGTACTATGGAGTACTATGGAGTACTATGGAGTACTATGGAGTACTACAGCAGTACTACAGCAGTACTACGGAGTACTACGGAGTACTAGTACTATGGAGTACTATGGAGTACTATGGAGTACTACAGCAGTACTACAGCAGTACTACGGAGTACTACGGAGTACTACTATGGAGTACTATGGAGTACTACAGCAGTACTACAGCAGTACTATAGTACCCTGTGTATGTTCCAG
Organism: Poeciliopsis prolifica; assembly: GCF_027474105.1. NCBI lineage: Eukaryota > Metazoa > Chordata > Actinopteri > Cyprinodontiformes > Poeciliidae > Poeciliopsis > Poeciliopsis prolifica. The sequence continues at coordinate 1,033,537 of NW_026562457.1, read as the reverse complement.
GCTGGGCGTCCGTCAGCGACTGGAAGGATGTTCTGTCTGGAGGAGAGAAGCAGAGGATGGGGATGGCTCGCATGTTCTACCACCGGTACCGTCACACCGGTTCCATCCAACCGGTTCCGTCACACCGGTTCCGTCCAACCGGTTCCGTCACACCGGTTCCGTCCAACCGGTTCCGTCCAAATGGTTCCGTCCAACCGGTTCCGTCCAAATGGTTCCGTCCAACGGTTCAGCCGTTCACATCGGGGGTCACGGTTCCTCCCCGTGACGTCGTAGAGAGCTGCTTAAGGACGGAGTGCCGCGATTGGTCGGTGTGGTGTTTCTCCTCAGCTGATTGGCCGTCTCCCCCGCAGGCCGCGGTACGCCCTGCTGGATGAATGCACCAGCGCCGTCAGCATCGACGTGGAGGGAAAGATCTTCCAGGCTGCAAAGGATGCTGGGATAGCGCTGCTGTCCATCACCCACCGGCCCTCCCTCTGGTCAGAAACACGTTGTTGTGTTTTGTGAGGACCAGCAGATGATCTTGGCTGACCTTGGCTGACCTTGCCCTGTCCCACAGGAAGTACCACTCTCATCTGCTGCAGTTCGACGGAGAGGGAGGCTGGAAGTTCGAGCCGCTGGACGCCTCCGTCCGCCTGTCCATGCAGGTGAGTCTGGCTGGCGGACCGGTTCTGCTGCCGACCCGGCAGCGGCACAGGAACGTTCCGGTGACGTTCCGGTTCTGGTTCTGTCGCAGGAGGAGAAGCAGCGCCTGGAGAACCAGCTGTCCGGATTCCCAGGATGCAGCGGCTGTCCGAGCTGCGGCTGCTGCTGGGGGAGCCGGAGGCCGAGGAGACGGCGGAGAGCCGGGACGCGGCGGCGCCGCTCTGCTAGAGGGAGCACACACCTGACCGCGCACCTGAGCACCGACGTAACTTAAACTTTTAACCAGTTTCTGTTTGCTGTCTGAGGCTCCGCCCCCTCCTGCCCATTGTTGCGGGTCAGTTGTGGGTCAGAGGTCACCTGTGGCATGTGGAATCTGATTGTGGTCCCACATTTCAAAGCTTTTAGTAACTGATTAAGTTATTGATTATTAGAGTATGATGATGTCATCCATGATGCTGCAATTGCTGCTTCTGCCACCGAGCCTCACCTGTGAGGGGCGGAGCTTCACCTGCAAACCAGAACCAGTATGCTGAGGAATAAGCGGTCAGAACGGTCTGCTTTGGTTCCCTACCTGTGATTGGCTACCTGCAGGTGACTCTGCCCCTCTCAGGTGAGCTCCAATCAGACAGGAAGCTGTTACTGCCAGGACCTCCTGTACCTGGTCGAAGAGGTGGATCTGAGGCAGCCGACTGATGGCCACCGTCAGAGGTCATGTGACAGCTGTTAGATTGTAATGAGCCTTTTTGACTGTAACTGTATGAACCAATCAGAGCTGAGCTGCTCAGCGACCAATCAGAGCTGAGCTGCTCAGCGACCAATCAGAGCTGAGCTGCTCAGCGAAGATGAGGATGAAGAGGCCTTATTTTACAGGAAATAAATGTTTTGTTTTGACGCTGCTGTTTGTCTGGTTTTCAAAATAAAAGCGGTCTGACCAGAAGCTGAGGCTCCACCCACTTCTGTTCTCATCCAGAACCAGATGGGTCTTCCTGGCTCCAGAATCCGTTTGATTTGGTAAGTTAACGAATGCTTCAGCCTCTGGTCGGGTTCTGGAGAGTTCGAGATCGGTCCGGTTTGGAGGAACCGGTTTGTGTTTCTACCAACACATCTAAGGTTCTGGCCATTGAACCACAAATAGAACTGAGCTGCAGAATTGCTGGGCAGGGTTCGGTTCCTCCCAAACAAAAAGACCTGCTCCAGAACCAGAACTGCTAGAACTCCAGAACTCATCCTTGTGTTCTGACCCAGTTTGTTTTTTAAACTGAAATAATCTGAGATTAAATATTCCAATAATTTAATCCGTTTGGTTTCTGAGGATCTTTGGCTCCGCCCACTTTTGGACAGATCCGGTTCCCCCCTCTCTTCCTTCCTCTCTCTGGACCGGTTCCGTCTGACCCGGTTTGGATCCACCGGAATCAGTCCAACGGTCCAATTGGGATCCGGATCATCAGAACCACAGGGGAATGTGGTACCAAAACAGAACCAGTCCTGAGCCCAGAACACAGCTGCGACAGATCCATCAGAACCAGAATCTCTGACCCAGTTCTACTGCTAAAGCATCAAACTGCTGGTTCTGTTTCCAATAAGGTCAGAGGTAATTGGTTCTGATCATCAGCATTGACCTGATTTTCTACCCAGTACCAGAACCTCATTCTGGACTTCTAGAACTCTGGACCAGCCTGGAGGTTCAGGTTGAACAGAACAGTTCTGGAGTCTTTCCATCAGAACCAGCAAGCTCCCGCAAGTCAGAGTCACGTGGTCAGAACGTTTGATGACGTCAGCTCAGGTAAGTTTTCACCTGGATGCTGAACTCTGTGATGGAGATGCTGATGGGTAAGGTTCTGGAGAGAACAGAAGCTGGTTCTACCAGAACCGCCCTGAGGGTCCGGGCCGGACCGGTACCTGCTGCTCCGTGAGGCGGGCGCTGCGCCCCGCCGGCGCCGCCCGGTCTCCGCTCAGCGGGGCGGGGTCTCAGCCAGACCTGTTGTTCGGATCTCGGAGCTCCTGGTCCCGCCTGGGTTCTGCTCGGTTCTCTCTGGCTCACCGGAACTTTTCTGTGGCTTTTGGGACTCGGCGGGATCCGAACCAGACCTCTTGGTCCAGGTGAGTAAGACTCGGTTCTGCTGGACCCAAGTTGTCTCGAGCTGCGTGAAGGAGCGAGCGAGCCAGGCGTGTCTGACGGGAGCGAGCCAGACTCCCTTCAGGAATCTGACACATTTCCGTTTTCTGCTTTTCTCCATTATTGTTGTGGCTAAAGGACCGGTTCTGAAAGGAGCCGGTTCTGGAGCGGGTGCTCTGAGATTCGGCTCACAGAGCACCCTGGTACCATTGTCTGGTTCCGTCTCCGCTGGTTTTAGTGTGCCTATCTGCTGAATTCAGCTGAGAGCAGCGAGTTTTAAAGCGAATGGGTTTTGAACAGAGTCTGGTCTTTGAACTGAGGGGTGAAGAACCAGAATCTGTGGTTCGGTTTGGTTCGGAGTTCTGATGTCAGCCCATCTTCTCTCAGCGGGGTTCTGATGGAAGATGCCGACCAGTCCCGGTTCGGTTCGGCTCAGCTGGGCTCGGTTCAGCCTGCAGTGGAATAACTTGCATTCCAACACATGCACAGACACGCGCACACACGCACGGACAAACAGAGATGCCTACGAACACGCGCAATGTGCACGGACGCTCTGGCATGAACGCGCAGTCAGCTGAACGGAGGCTCTGTACTGATCTGGACTCGGTTCCGAGTCACCTGCTGATGTTTCATAAAACAACTTTACATCACGTGACCCTGCGACTGTAAACACAAACACACACAAACACACACACACACACACACACACACACACACACACACACACACACACACTGCTGCTCTGTCGCCTCAGGGGCCCCTCTGTCACCATAGACACC